>NC_083595.1:2457567-2757567 GCF_027579695.1 Neoarius graeffei
AGGAGCGATCTCACCTCTTCAGATGTTGGTTTAAGTCCTACAATACATTCCTCAAAAAGGGCGTAGAAGAACAAATTAATCCATCAACGTGTAGCATTCAATTTATTCCGGACCATTAAAGACGCCGCCTTCTGCGTAGAATCATACATCATCCTCGCCGCCATATTGGATGGGTCAAAGCGGAGAATAAAGATGCCTCGTTCATGTGCTGCGTTTAACTGTACCAACAGGTTTGCCGTCCAAACGAGATCACATGGGATTACCTTTCACAGGTGAGACTGGAAAAATACTTTTCATTGTATTTGGTCATTATAACGTAATTTTACAAACAGATTTTTCTGACTGTGGCTAATATGAAGTCTCGCGCATAATAGTTTATGCGCATGCGTCCTTACTTCTTCTATTATTCTGGTGTCTCCGATGGGACCGTCTTACAGCGCACCTAGAGGTGTGGCATGTGTATTGCATCATTTTCAGCAAGCGTTGCGTTGCCATATGTACCTGATATTTTACTGATCCGTTGCCCATGTGGACGCGATATTTTTTTTTTAAATCTCGTTGCCGTTGTCGTGTGGATGTAGCCTCAGTGCAAGCAGAGACATTTTGGTGCAGCTGCTGGAAAGTGGAGGAGGTGACATCAGCTTAGCTAAAATAAATAAATAAATAAGCTTAGCCTAATGGGGTATTCTTGGTTGATGATGAATTGTTTGCAGTATTTGCTCCTCCCCAGACACAATGGACATAAGGACATTCTTTACAAAGAAGCGGAAAGTCAGTCAGAATTTCCCCACAGGACAGGGTTTCTTTTGTCCCAATGGAAATGTTAGTGCAGTTAGCTGGCTAGTCAATGTTAGGAGATGTATCAGCTAGCTTAATGTTAGCTATCATTTAATTCAAACCCAATAGGCCTGCCTTATTGTAATGCCAAGAATGAGGTCAAGTCTGCTCTGATGATATTTATTGATTCCCTGTTGTGATTTGAAGAACTTGTTTTGTCTGGTCTTTGCCAGTTTTCTGGAAAGTAACATGGGAAATCAGTGTCTGGGGAAGGAATAGTAGAAAGGAAAGCGATGGAGAGAAATGGATGTTATTCCACGTGGATTGTGAAGGAAAGGGGGATAAAAGTTATGAAGTGGTAGAAATTGTGGTGGCACCAATGTAAGAAGGAGTTCTATCTATAAATCTATTTGTTATACTAATCTGTAAATGTTACTGTAGCACCACCATTGCATGTAGGTTGACAAAATGAATATTCTTATTTTTAAACATACAGTTGAGTGTCACTATTGCTTGGCACAGTGGCATGTTGTGTTACATCTAAAACTAAATTAAAAAGAAAACACAAAATAAAAAGTAAAATGCACCTATAAAGTCATTGTTGGTGATAAATTGTGTCACATTCATCTCATTATCTTCGGCAGAGCAGTGGGTTTAAAAACAGGCTGATGAATATATGGACTCGTTGAATGAGGACTGGGTGGCACGGTGGTGTAGTGGTTAGCGCTGTCGCCTCACAGCAAGAAGGTCCGGGTTCGAGCCCCGTGGCCGGCGAGGGCCTTTCTGTGTGGAGTTTGCATGTTCTCCCCATGTCCGCGTGGGTTTCCTCCGGGTGCTCCGGTTTCCCCCACAGTCCAAAGACATGCAGGTTAGGTTAACTGGTGACTCTAAATTGAGCGTAGGTGTGAATGTGAGTGTGAATGGTTGTCTGTGTCTATGTGTTTGCCCTGTGATGACCTGGCGACTTGTCCAGGGTGAACCCCGCCTTTCACCCGTAGTCAGCTGGGATAGGATCCAGCTCGCCTGCGACCCTGTAGAACAGGATAAAGCGGCTACAGATAATGAGATGAGATGAGATGAATAAGGACTTATTGTTGAGTCTCTAAAACAGTCATTGAATTAAGTGACTTTTGTGGGTAAAATTAGGTGTTTAACAACCTGTTAAAAATACACCAGAATGCAGGAAATGGCATCGAATGAATTAAAAATTTTCTGGGAGAGGACCCCCAGACCCCCGCCAGTGTGCCCCCCCCCCCAATTAAAAATGCTTCTGACGCTCCTGGTCTGAAGTGCAACAATCATTCATTAACTCGACTCATTATCATTAACAAATGTAACACTGCAAGCTTTGAGGAGGTCTTTACTGTCCATTAGCACATTTCCTTTACATTTCTACTTCATATCTGTGTTTGTGCCATGAGGTTCCCGTCTTCCTGTTGGTGGATTTTAGATGAGCATTGTAGCAGTGCTCACATTCTGAAAGTTTAATCACTAATTTCTCTGACACAGTGATAGGATTTGTACAACAGTGGCA
Organism: Neoarius graeffei; assembly: GCF_027579695.1. Lineage (NCBI taxonomy): Eukaryota > Metazoa > Chordata > Actinopteri > Siluriformes > Ariidae > Neoarius > Neoarius graeffei. The sequence goes on from NC_083595.1 coordinate 2,459,879, forward strand.
CTAAATCACATCACATTAGTACCCCATGCCCATGCCCAGTGAAAACCGTATATTTTCCGTTATTATGCTGTCATGGTGTTGTGTGTGACTGGGAGCAAAACAGCAAAGTCAAAATGTTAAATCTTCCCCTTGTCGACCTCATAACCTTCATGGAAATCTTTTGTTACGGCTCCGGTGGAAATCGGAACCATCAGATTTACGTGTTTTGATGGTCGTGATGTTGCTGGCGGTGACGTAAATGATGTAGTGAGATTGCGATGGAACTCGTCGTACTCAAAACAACAAGCAAACATCAGCAGATACAGTGAGACTGCTGCATCCGCAAGGGACACGTTCCAAGATCTAGTAAGGACAGCTGAGACCGTGGACAGGAGCAAACCACATATAAAGCTTGTTTTTCGTGTCCATACCCATGATAAAGTTTCATTTATAAACTACACACAATATCACATCAACAGTAATTAATAATAATCTAAAGCAATATACTGTAATGAAAGTTTTGTGAATGTGGTTCTCTCTCTCTCTCTCTCTCTCTCTCTTTCTCTCTCTCTCTCTCTCGGGATTCTGATATTTCCACTTAATGTGTTTATCAGGGTCAAGGCGCAGAGATGGATGCAAGTGTAGAAATTTTCTATTTACATAGGATAGTTAAAGCAACAACAAAACACCAGGCAAAAAAACACAACAGTAGAATTGAGGAACACAATGAACACTGGCATGGAAAATCTAAACAAACGCAAGACAAACTAAGAGAAGCCGGGGTTTAAATAAGGCAATAAGTGAACGAGTGAAAGCAGGTGTGTACGGTTAATGCTGTGTATAGACAATGGGGAACTACGTCATGGCGCATTCCATTCTGGGTGTGTCGTTCGAGGGGTCATGCTTGTATGCTTGAGTGAGTCAGAAGACACGGCGTCCCACTGTCTCAGCAAAAATGTTATAAATAGTCTTTGATTGAACAAAACAAATGTTCAGAAACAGGAAGAGACTCAGAGACGTGATGCAGCTCGACTCGTTCCATGTTACCAACTAGCTAAAGTTTCAGCATGGGCTTTTCATGACAATGGACTCACTGCCTTGTGAATTATACGTCATATCTGGTCTCACATGGTTGGCACTCCGTAGCATTCCGTTAAATACGGTCAGGTGGGAATAGACAATATCCGTAATTTTTCCATTATGGAAGACTAAGTGGGAATTCATTTTTATCTACTCCATGGTTGTTGTTTTTTGTTTTTTGTTTTTTATTTCAAACATTCACGGGTTTCATGTGTGAGAGGGGTTTTTGTCTCCAAGCAACACAGATCGCAGCTCATGACCAAAGACTTCTTTTATGATATGTGTTTCAGCACATGGGGCAGCCATGGTCTGTAGGTTAGAGAAGCAGCCTTGGGCCCAAACAGTCGCCGGTTCAAGTCTCAGGATTGGCAAGAAAAATGTGAAGGGAGTTGAGTGAATGAACAGCACTTTCCCTTCCCTCTGTATCATGGCTGAAGGGCCCTTGAGCAAGGCACCGAACCCCCAACTGCTCCCCAGGCGCTGTAGCATAGCTGCCCACTGCTCTGTGTGTGTGTGTGAGAGAGAGAGAGTGTGTGTGTGAGACCATGGTTAGTATTGCTCACTTGTGTGTTCACTGCTTCAGATGGGTTCAATGCAGAGGAGGAATTTTGCTGTGCTTGAGTGTACATGTGATAAATAAAGGCTTCTTCACAATAAGGCTGAGAGTGCAGTGATAATAAAGCTTATGTGTGTGTGTGTGTGTGTGTGTGTGTGTGTGTGTGTGTGTGTAATAACAGTGATCTGAGGTGACAAGAAACGTGGAACAATTGATTTTCAGAGAAAACGCTGCAAAGAGAGACCGAGATGTGATGAGTCTAAAGCCGCTGATTCTGAATGAAACACAGCCGACATGTTTACACTCAGCACAGGAACCTGGTGGACTCCAGGAGTGGCTGTGTTCCAAATCCACTGGATGGAAAGTGGCTCTTCTCTATTATTCTCTCTCTCTCTCTAGTTCAGCAGTACTTTTTTGGCACAAATGTTATAAATCACATTACTGCCAAAGCCAAAATACATTTACATTTAAAATGCACATTTACAAATGGCACATATCTCTAGCCTGGGCCCGCCCATCCTAAGCGTGACGCAACACGAGGGCCTGTTGCGAGCTTAGTCTGGCCAGGCAAGCTATCTACAGCTCTTCCAAGCTCCCGAAAAATCGGGAACCAATCAACTTTGAGCATCTCCAACGGCCCTGGGTAGAGGCGTGTTCAAGGCAGTGATGTAGTAGAACTGCGACCAGAAGCCATAGATTGTTGACAGAATCTATGCCGAAAGCGCTTCATTCACGCTTCCGCATCTATTATGCATAGATGCTGTATTGAAAGCATTCAACGGGAAGTTCTCATTGAAAACGGAGCAAAGAGCAGCCCTGGAGGTATTTATTGAAAGGAAGGACGTTTTCGCCTTGCTCCCGACCGGCTTCGGTAAGAGTTTAATCTACCAGTTAGCCCCGTCGCGTCGCATACATCAGAGGAAAGAGTGATGTGATTGGTTTAAGCTTCGTCACAGCCTTTTCTGGCTTCGACCAGTAGCAAACTGAGGCATTTCAGGGAGGCGGGTCAACCACGGGCTCTGGGAAACGGTTGGGCTTAATATCTTGGCCAGACCAATAGCTCGGAGAGCTTTGAAGTCGCGTTAGCCAGGCTAACATATCTCAGCATTTATGCATAAACAAATAAGCAAACAAATAAACACAAACAACAAGCGGGTCAGTGGCTGTTCCTGTTCCACTGAGCTGATGTCCAGGGTGTGTGCAGGACACTCAGTGTCTCACTGTCCCTCAGGCTCTCACATTCTGTCGGAAGGCTGCGGTATGTCCTCCTCAGATGGTTATTAATTTCTCTTCTTCTCTTAATTCACAGAAATGTGGTATTGTGTGTGATTTATTCAGTGACGGTGTTTCTTTTGTGCTGATATTTCTGGCAGTGGAGGAGGAAGTGCAGCTCTGCCTCCACCTCACTGCTCATACAGTGAGCACACAATCTCTCTGTTCTCTGGGCAGCCAGTGTTCCAGCTTCTCCACAGTGAGACTGTGCTCACTCAGCCTGTACTTGGTCAGGCTCTGTCTCTGCTTCATCTCTCTGATGGTGAAGGGATCCTGAGGATTTGACTCTGATACATTCTGCTCCTCTGTTCAGTCATTAGAGTGACTCAGATTAGTCTTTGGTGAGCAGTGCTGCTCTGAGACTGCTGTGTGTTAAGAGTTTGTGTGTCAGGAGTTAGGGTGTGAGGGGGTAATCTGTTTGTGATTCAAGGGTATAGCTGGGGGGGGGTCCTGGGGTGCCTGTGACCCCCCCCCCCCCCCCTTGTCGGACCATATATTTTTTTCAATAGCCACATAAGAATATTAGAAAAGCGCCCACCGTAATTTTTCTAACATTCTTTTTTTTAAACTAGATTTATCACCTCAGCCTCATTAGGGTTTCTATAACCTTGTATGGACTTCCTGTGGTTTGGGCACGAAAACCCAGTTCTGTGCAAGCACAACACGATCGCACTAGAAAGCATGGTCAAGCTGCCAGTGTAGCTGCAGTCTTTTTAGTTGTGAATTACAAGTATTTCCTCTTGTGTTTAATAATTCACCATCTCAAAACAAGCGAAACTTTCCTCCTTCTTTCAGTGTGAAGAGAGGTAAGCAATTTATATATTTTTTTCCATCAAAGTTGCATTTTGTGGCTTCGAAGCAAAGTTTTAGTGCCGTTTCTAGAACACAACATCAAGAAAACATGGAAGAAACAGCAATAATGGAAAAGCCAGTTTCTAAGCTACCTAAAACTAGCAATGGTAATTATTTTTTGTTACATAATGTACTCAGGGGGTGGCACGGTGGTGTAGTGGTTAGCACTGTCGCCTCACAGCAAGAAGGTCCGGGTTCGAGCCCCGTGGCCGGCGAGGGCCTTTCTGTGCGGAGTTTGCATGTTCTCCCCGTGTCCGCGTGGGTTTCCTCCGGGTGCTCCGGTTTCCCCCACAGTCCAAAGACATGCAGGTTAGGTTAACTGGTGACTCTAAATTGAGCGTAGGTGTGAATGTGAGTGTGAATGGTTGTCTGTGTCTATGTGTCAGCCCTGTGATGACCTGGCGACTTGTCCAGGGTGAACCCCGCCTTTCACCCGTAGTCAGCTGGGATAGGATCCAGCTCGCCTGCGACCCTGTAGAACAGGATAAAGCGGCTAGAGATGAGATGAGATGTACTCAGGCTGCCAGTCAGTGTGTGACCAGTGTGTGACCTTTGAAAAATCCTAGCTACGCCCCTGTGATTAGTGTATTAAAGGTTAGTGTGTTAGACATGAATGTGTTAAGAGTTAGTGTGTTATGGGATAGCATATCAGTGGTTAGTGTGTTAGTTGTTAGGATGTTGGGGTTAGTGCATTAATGGCTAGAGTGTTGGGGTTAGTCTGTTAGGAGTTACATGGTTATGGTGTTTAAGGATTAGTGTTTTGGTGATTAGAGTGGTTGGGGTTAGTGCATTAATGGTTAACGTGTTAAGGGTTAGTGTATTAATGATTAAGGTGTTTGGGGTTAGTGCATTCATGGTAAGGAGTTAGTACATTAATTGTTAGGGTTTTAGTAATTAGGGGGTTAGGGGGTTAGGGTGTGAGGGGTTATGGTGTGAGGGGTTAGTTTGTTAGGGGTTAGGGGTTAGGGTGTGGGGGTTATGGTGTGAGGGTGGTTAGTTTGTTAGGGTTTAGGGTGCGGGGGTTATGGTGTTAGTGGTGAGGGTGTGAGGGGTTAGGGTGTGAATGTTTATGATGTGAGAGGTTAGGGTGTGAGGGGTTAGTTTGTTAAGGGTTAGAGCGTTAGTGTTTAGGGTGTGATGGGTTAAGGTATGAGGGGTTAGGATTTTAGTGTTTAGGATGTTAGTGGTTATGATGTGAGGGCTTAGGGTGTTGGGGCTTAGTTTGTTCGTGGTTAGTTTGTTTGTGGTTAGGGTGTGAAGGGTTAGTTTGTTAGTGGTTCGGGTGTGAGGGGTTAGTTTGTTAGTGGTTAAGGTGTGAGGGGTTAGGGTGTGAGTGGTTTGGGTGTGAGGGGTTAGTTTGTTAGTGGTTAAGGTGTTCGGGTGTGAGGGGTTAGTTTGTTAGGGTGTGAGGGGTTAAGGTGTTAGTGTTTCAGGTGTGAGGGGTTAGTTTGTGGTTAGTTTGTTCATGGTTAGGGTGTGAGGGGTTAGTTTGTTAGTGTTTAGGGTGTTAGTGGTTAGGGTGTTAGGGGTTATGGTGTGAGTGGTTAGGGTTTTAGTGGTTAGTTTGTTCATGGTTAGGATGTGAGGGGTTAGTTTGTTGGGGTTAGGGTGTGAGTTATTAGGGTGTGAGTGGTTAGTTGGTTAGGGGTTAGGGTGTGAGGGGTTATGGTATGAGGGGTTAGTTTGTTAGGGGTTAGGGTGTTAGGTGTTATGCTGTGAGTGTTTAGTTTGTTCGTGGTTAGGGTATGAGGGGTTAGGGTGTGAGGGGTTAGTTGGTTAGGGGTTAGGGTGTTAGGGGTTAGTTTGTTAGGTGCAAGGGGTTAGGGTGTGAGGGGTTATGATGTTAGGGGTTAGTTTGTTAGGGTGTGAGGGGTTAGGGTCTTAGGGGTTAGTTTGTTAGTGGTTAGGGTTTAGGGTGTGAGGGGTTAGCTTGTTAGTGGTTATGGTTTACGGTGTGAGGGGTTAGGGTTAGGGTTACAGTTAACCCTAACCCTAACTGTCCTACTGGGATCGCCACCTTATCGTGGTGGGGTAGTTTGTGTGTCTTTGTGACCTCTAGAGCTATGCCGGCTGGAGTCTAGAACTCCTGGTAGGGTCACCCAAGCTGGACAGGTCGAAAGGTAGGGTCCAGACGAAGTGTGATCCCCTGGTCCTCCAGGTTGGTGGTTGGCATTAGGAAGGGCATCCAGCTGTAAAAATCCTCGCTCCATTGAAAGCCATGGAAGTTCGAAGAAGTAGTGAAGAAAGTGGGACTCCTAGTGATAGTGACACTTCTGTCACTAACGGTAGGGTGGGTGTCAGATGTGGGCACTACCAGATCGACATCAAGCAACCGCGTCAAAAATTTCGTGTAGCATCTTTAAATGTTGGTACTATGAGAGGAAGGAGCAGTGAAGTGGTTGAGACCATCTCCAGAAGAAAGATTGATCTCTGCTGTTTTCAAGAGACTAGATGGAGAGGAGGGTCAGCCCGTATGGTTAGTGGTAAGGACTCCAGATACAAGTTCTTCTGGGTCGGGAATGAAAAGGGGACAGGCGGCGTAGGAATACTTCTCGCGGAGAAGTGGGTAGAGAGCGTGCTGGATGTCAAGCGTATATCCGATAGGCAGAGGTGGAAAGAGTACTAAAATATTATACTCAAGTACAAGTACTGTTACTCTGATGAAATTTTACTCAAGTACAAGTAAAGTTACCAGACAAAAAATCTACTCAAGTAAAAGTAAAAAGTAGATCATTTAAAATGTACTTTGAGTAAAAGTAAAACGTTACTTTTAACAATGGGTGTTTTCTGCCTCCATTGTGTTGTGCAAAAATGAAAAAGAAGAGGAAACAAGGATATATGTACATCTCAACCCAGATGTTTTATTTAAAGGAAGTGTATCAAATTGAATGCTTAGGATAATGCTGCATTAAAACTGAGACAAACAAAAAAGGTCAATACACACAGTCATGTCGTTTACATCGCCCTGACCACACACAAAGCATTGTAAGGCAAGGCAAGGCAAGGCAAGTTTATTTATATAGCACATTTCATACACAATGGCAGTTCAATGTGCTTTACAGAAGTAAAAACAAAAACAGTAAACAATAGAGAAATAAAATTACATAAAATAATTTTATCTTTATTCTAAAATAATTAATTAAAAGAATTAAAAGAATTAAAAGAAAATAATAAGAATTAAACAATAGTAGAAATAAAATATTAAAATGCCAAAAAGAAAAAGGAGAAAAAGAAAGAGAAAGAGAAAAAAAAAACCTAGCAGAATAAAATAGAATAAAGTTAAAATAAATTTAAGACATGCAGAGAAAAAGATTATAAAAAGTGTAAAAATATTAATTATTTAACAGAAAGCATCTGAAAACAGCTTGGTCTTTAACCTAGATTTGAAGCTGCCAACAGCAGGAGCATTTTTGATGTCCTCTGGCAGTTGGTTCCATAGCTGTACTGCATAGTAGCTAAAAGCTGCTTCACCACACTTTGTTTTAACAACTGGTTTTAATAGTAAATTTTTCTGTTTTGATCTGGTAGATCTGATTGGGTTAGGCCGCTGCAACATATCAGAGAGGTAATTGGGTCCTGTACCATTTAGAGATTTGTACACCATGCTTTAAAGTCAATTCTGTAGCTTACTGGAAGCCAGTGAAGGGACCTTAGAATTGGAGTAATGTGCTCTGTTCTTTTTGTTCATGTGAGAACCCTCGCCGCTGCATTTTGAACCAGCTGAAGTCGTTTGATGGTCTTTTTTGGCAGGCCTGTGAAAAGGCCATTGCAGTAATCAACCCTACTAGAGATGAAGGCATGTATTAGTTTTTCCAGATCATTTTTTGACATAAGTCCTCTTAGTTTGGAAATGTTTTTTAGGTGATAAAATGCCGTTTTAGTGATTGCTTTCATGTGACTGTCAAAGTTTAGCTCGCTGTCAATGAAAACACCAAGATTTTTAACCATTTCTTTAGTTTTAATCCCTTTTGTGTCAAGAATAGTGGTAATCCTGAGTCTTTCATCTTTTTTTCCAAATAGAATTATTTCTGTTTTATCTGTGTTCAGCTGAAGAAAATTTTGTGACATCCAGCTATTGATTTGATCAATACACTGGTAGAGACATTCAAGGGGGGCATAATCATTTGGTGATAGAGCAAAATAAATTTGGGTATCATCTGCATAGCAGTGATACAAAATTGAATTTTTATTGATAATTTGCCCAAGTGGGAGCATATAAAGGTTGAAAAGTAATGGTCCAAGAATCGACCCCTGGGGGACACCACAGGTCAAGGGCATTGACGTTGAGGAACAATTTCCCAGGGTAACAAAGAAGCTTCTATCTTTTAAGTATGATTTTAACCAATTGATAACTTTACCAGTCAATCCAACCCAGTGTTCAAGTCGATATAGCAGTATGTTGTGATCAACAGTATCAAAAGCTGCACTGAGGTCCAGTAATACCAGGACCGATGTTCTGCCTGCATCAGTATTAAGACGTATGTCATTTATAACTTGAATCAGCGCTGTTTCAGTGCTATGATTGGCACGAAATCCTGACTGAAAATTATCAAAACGGCTGTTTGATATCAAGAAGGCAGTTAATTGATTGAAGACAATTTTTTCCAGGATTTTCCCGATAAATGGTAGATTTGATATTGGCCTGTAGTTATTTAACACTGAAGGATCCAGATTATTTTTTTTAAGAAGGGGCTTTACAACAGCTTTTTTTAGGGACACAGGAACAACGCCAGTCTCCAAGGATGTATTTATAATTTGAAGCACATCTGTAATTATAAGATGTAGAACAGACTTAAAAAAGTTGGTGGGCAGAATGTCCAATTCAGATGTTGAGGAACTGAGATTTTGTACAGTTTTTTCAAGAGTCTCATAATCAATTAAACAAAATTCTGACATTGTGTTAAAGTTATCTATCTGTGTCATTGGTGATTGCAGTTTTTCAATTTTTTGCAACTGAGATATATTATGAGAAATATTCTGCCGTATTTTATCAATTTTACCTTTGAAGAAGGATGCAAACTCATTGCATTTATTAACTGAGAGAAGTTCAGGTGCTAATTGTGGTGGGGGATTAGTTAGCTTCTCTACTGTTGAAAATAGCACACGGGCATTGTTCATATTCCTGTTGATGATGTTGGAGAAGAAAGACTGTCTTGCTTTACGAATTTCATAATTATAATTACAAAGCATCTCTTTATGGATTTGATAATGGATGTGAAGTTTAGATTTGCGCCATTTTCTTTCAGTCTTTCTACATTCTCTCTTTAGCAGTTTAACAGTCGGGTACTGCTTCCATGGTGCGTTCTGCTTATCATTGATTCTTTTGATTTTGAATGGAGCAATATCATCCATAATTTGGGTCATATTTAAATTAAAAAATTCCAGTAAATCATCTACAGAGTCTGACACTTTGGTTGAGTTCTGAGAGAGAGCTTGCTTAAAAAGAGCACATGTGTTGTCGTTTATGACTCTCCTGCCCATAGTCGTTGAGCTATTCTGAATGTGAGGAGACATAGAAACTTCAAAGAAAACACAGAAATGATCAGATAAGGCCAGGTCAACAACAGTATAAGAAACAGTAAGACCCTTTGTGATGACGAGGTCAAGAGTATGACCACGAGAGTGGGCCGGCCCCTGTACATGTTGTACTAGGTTAAAGTTATCAATAATTGCAAATAGTTCTTTGGCATAAATGTTATCAGTATTATCTACATGCAAGTTAAAATCCCCAGATATAATAAGACAATCAAACTCTAAGCAAATGACTGATAACAATTCACCAAACTCTTCAAGAAAGACTTTGGCTGAATGTCTCGGAGGCCTGTAAATAGTTAATAATAATATGTTAGGAGAGCATGTAACAAGTGCACATAAGTGTTCAAAGGACATAAAATCACCAAGTGAGGACTGTTTACATTGAAAAGAGACTTTGAATATATTTGCGATCCCTCCACCTTTCCCTTGTCGGGTAACATTCAAAAAATTAAAATTTGGGGGAGCTGCTTCGATAAGGGTGGTAGCACTATTTGCTTGATCCAGCCAGGTTTCAGTTAGAAGCAAAAAATCAAGATTGTGTTTACAAATAAGATCATTAATTAAAAAATGACTTGTTTAAAAGTGATCTAATATTCAGAAGGGCTAGTTTTACAGTAATATTTGGTTGTGCACTCTGATGCTGTTTTAAAACAGGAAGGAGATTAGATTGGTTCACCCCCAGGGTTAAATGTGCTCTATGTTTTCTGTTTCTTATCAACACAGGAATAGTGTCAACATCGGATCCCTGCTTTTTTCTACATCCATTTGCAGGGACCCAGAGTACATCAAACAAGACTTTCTAAATGTTCCATTTGGTTTGAGGGTGAAAGGACTGGAGATGACATGTATCTTTTGGATGGTGAAAAAGATTTGTAGCCAGCTGAAAGTCCTGGACGAACACAATTTTGATGAACTGGGTACACTGCTTGTCGCGACAAATTTGGACTAGAAAAAGAGAGTGTAGCCATAGGAAGCAGTTTTTTCATGCTATTTGGGAAATCCATCCGAGGAGAAGTGGAGTCGTCTGTCCTTGAATGTTGGGAGGCCTGCAAGTCAGATGTTTGTGTGTCCTTGATGACGACTTGCAAAGATGATTGTTTAGGCTTTGTAACTATGTCAGTCTGCGACATCTTATCAACTGTTTTCCTCGGTGCTGGCTGAGAAAAGATTGCAAGTTTGTAGTGGTCTGCTAAGACTTTGGCTCCAATCCAGCTGAGTTCAGTGCTATTTGGCTTGTAGAATTCTTTGCGATTCCAAAAAAGATTAAAATTGTCTATGAAATTCATACCAAATGAAGAACAAGTTTTTCCAAGCCAGGTGTTAAGACTGAAGAGTCGAGAAAAAGCAAAACTTCCTCTCGCTGGGAGTGGGCCACTGATAAAAGATTGAATTCCAGTCTTGTAGAGCTCAGAAAAAAGTTTTCTTGTACACGAAACATGAAAGTGAAATGTTGCACCGAAATCTCGTAGCTTGCCTGTGTGCACTGTGTGTTATTGAACAATTCAATTCAAACATTATTTGTTTTGCTTAGTATTCCTTTCTGGCCTGTTGGATGTAGAATGGTAGGAGGACTGATCACGTCAGGTTGGTGAGCTAACTTGCTTGCATGATTAGCCAACCGAGTAACAGACTAGTTACCGTTATGTTACAGTACCAACAGGTTGCTACTTCAACATTAGCAATCCCATCCACTATTTTTGGAATACAACCAGCCTATTGTCGGTTTTACTATGGAAAGGAAACATTATGATCAGGGGCACAGATACGTTTTTTGAACTGGGGGGACAAAAAACTGGGGGGGACAAAGCTGCCAGCAAACCAACCCCAACCCCGATATGCCTGTCAAACTTGTTGTGGGTAACCATAGCAACCAAGCTTGAGCTCGCAACCTGTGCAGTCTGCGCAGCTCAACCAACCAAATATCAGTCTTTGTTTTGTTTTATGTGAGTTGTTACAACTATGTATACACTGCTGTGCACCTCAATAAACTGAATGGTAATTAGTCTTTTGATTTTTCCGTGAGGTTTGCCTTATACAAAGAAAGACAGCATAGACGTTTTTTCCTCCCTATAAGTGGGGGGACCGAACGAGGTGAATTTAAATCTGGGTGGGACGAATCCCACCCATCCCACCCTCTATCTGCGCCCGTGATTATGATGCAAATGACAATACTTACCTCAACATGCTTGCGCAGATTAGATGTCGAATTTTTGTATGCCGCAATGGTTGTCTTCTTGGGCACACATAATCTGCATTGCATAATGAAACTGTCACCCCTTTTCTCTACGAAACTGAAGTGATCATGTATGTAGGGCCAGGGGTGCACTTCATTAATGGAAGAAATTGCGTTTTCTGCAGGGTCGTCCACCACAGGTTCCTCGGTCTCCTCCATGTCCGCAGGGGCGCTTTATCAACACCCGTGGCCCAGGGGCTAGGCCCCTCATAGGCTACCTGTCAACCCTACCCTTACCGTTGGCCAGGAAAACACTCTTATTTTATTTGCAATACGTGTCAAGCATTTACAGTGTAAGCGCATAATTAGCCTAGAAGCCTACGATAGGTTACGTTTGGCTCAGCGTAGCTGCGCAAGGCCCACGCTCACATCGCTCAACACATCCGACCACAGAGGGAGAGAAGAACGCGCGCATTATCATTACAGAGCCGGTTCTGATTATTACCACGGACAGGACAGTGATACTGCGTAACTTTCACGCAGGGGCATGGCCAGAGATAACCACACAAGCGCGCATGCGCTAATGTAGACCTATGTGTTGTAAACATAAAACACACACACCTACAGACAAGTCCTTTTAAAAATAAAATACATAAAAATAGCTCGGTGGCATGAAAACAAACATTCACTGCAAGACAAGGTGCCCTAGAATCACCATCAGTTTTTAATATCTATATGGACTTTGTTGTCAGGATTGCACAGCATGAGATATCAAAACTGTACCCAGATACAGGCTTCAAGTTCAGATATTGCATTCCAAATGAGGTATCCACAAGAGAAATGCGTACAAAAGCACGAGCATCAGGAGAGGGTTGCATAACAGAGATTCTATATGCAGATGATCAGGCCATATTCGCTGGATCCATCGAGGAGCTTCAGAATATTCTTCAGTTGTATGATAAGACCTACACCCGCTTTGGTTTACAAATATCATATGTCAAAACAAAAACAATGGCTTTTAACGTCAATGAGGATATCAAATGTAAACCAAGTATCATTTCCCTTGGCGGCACTAATATTAAAAACGTCCGCACCTTTAAATATCTTGGTTATAATGTCAGCAACTGTGATGAATCCTCACACTTCCTGCATGCTAGGATAAGTGCTGCATTCATGAAATGGAATGAACTGAAACACGTTCTAACCGACCACCGAATACTACTAAAAACCCGTATAAAGTTCCTAGTGGCATGCGTTCGATCTCGTCTCCTGTACAGCACACAGGCATGGCAACTATCATCCAGTGAAATTCACAAAATTGAGGTAGTGTGGCACGGCTTCCTAAGGAAAATGATTAAAGGTGGATATAAATGAAAGAATGCCCCTGACCAAAAGAACACTACAAATGAAGATATAGACTGGAGCTACAAGATGTCCAATGCTGACCTCCGGAAACTGACAGGAACCCAGGATATAAAACTATCCTGCTACGTACAACAACTAAAATATATTGCTTACGTTTGCCGGATGGGCAATAACCAAGTGCAAAAGCAGCTCCTGTTTGACAAAAATGGTTACAAATGGATGAAATGGGAAAATCTGCTGGGCATAGACACCCAACAGATAAGACGTATGATGATGGACAAATCAAACTTTGAGCAACTGCTGCAACTGCTACAGCAGAAGCACCCCTAGAGAGTTTAACTTTTGACAGGGGAACATGATGATGATGATGATGAAGGTACTTGGCTCGGCGGCCACATGAAACGTAAACACCATGGACAGCGGCCAAACTCATAACTCTACAGACTGAAATACACGAAACCAAGTCCTACTAGGGTCTATTTTACCAATCTATGTTCAAGCATCATGCAAGTCTTCCTTCTCCTTGAATGAGACCGTGCATTCAACTGCCTTTTTGACATGACTGCATCGAAATACCACTTGCAACAATATTTCACGTACTCCATCAAGAAAAAAGTTAAACATGATGAACACGGGCATACTGTTTTGAGCATACGATTTTTTAAAAAGAAACTAGCTACATCAAAGTCCTTCAATAAACCCATCCTTTAGCGCAAATGAGTTTAACCTAGTTCAAAGCATGACGCTAGCAGTAGCTGCATAAGGCAAAATCATGTGGGCCTTTCGTCAACAACAAGCCACAGCGGGCAAACATTAATAATCAAGTGTCCTTACCTTAAAACATTTTCTTGACCACAGAACTTCTCAAGTATTTCACTTAAATCCACACGGGTTAACAACACACCCAACACAGCTAGCGAGAAATGTGGATATGCGCTAGCTTTGTATTGCTATTCCCCTCAGTATGCTTACTCTGTCTGCTGCCCGAACTGTGAAAATTATAGCCTACAATCTTTTCAGCAATTTCTTCAATAGATGCCGTTTTAGACATTTTATTATCCCCATCGAAATATGCTATTATGCTAACAGGATTATAACTCAAATCACACGACACGTATTCAAATCACAACTGATTTATTTTACTGTTGGACAGATCATAGCATATCTAGTCTAGCTGCACATAGCCTAGCTGCTGGTAGGCTGATAACTGATAAGTAGCTGATATTCTGAACAGATTGGTGATCCTTACCTTAAAAAAGTCTGTGACTTTAGGCAACGGTTCTATCATTACCTGCATCTCTCTCTTTTTTTCCTTTTATGCACCCCGCTAACATGTGAACGCTTCATCTTTCAAAGCCTCTAAATTTGTGTCTCAGTAGTCTGCAGTCTTTGGCGTGCTTTCGTGCGTGACGTTACATTTTGTTCCATTTTATTCTGGTACAGTTGTGGGTGTTCGTTTCGCGAACCACATCCACCATGTCTCTTACAGCAGGCTACTGTGCGCTCATTTATTTAATTGATTCCGACAGTTTATTATTTTATTAATATTACAAGGCCCCTGATTGGCTGTGGCCCAGGGGCTTGAGCCCCCCGAAGCCCCCCCAAAGCGTCGGTGCATGTCCGCCATCGTCTGTGTGAGACTCGCGCGCGCGACAACTGTCCTTCCCGTGATTCATTTCCAGAACGCATTTCCCCTTCTCCATTTTAGCCTTTTTTTATTTTTTATTTTTTTATTTTTTTTACTCAGTAACAGTTGTGATGTAAAATGTACCGAAGTATACTACTTAAAAGAAAACATACTTAAGTAAAAGTAAAAGTACACTCTTTAAAAATTACTTGAAAAAGTATAAGTACACAAAAAAGCTACTCAAGTACAGTAACGCGAGTAATGTAATTTGTTACTTTCCACCTCTGCTGATAGGTTATGTCTACTTAAGTGGTCTACATTAGTGTGACCATTCTTACCATCTTCTCTATATATGCCCCGCAAGCAGGTCTAGACGACAGCACCAAAGATGCTTTCTATGATCTACTGCAGTTCTCTGTGTCAAAAGTAGGGGGTTCAGTGACCTTGCTCTTGTGTGGTGATTTCAATGGTCATGTTGGAGAAACTGCTGCAGGCTATGAAGATATTCATGGAGGGCTTGGCTTTGGTGATCGCAACCCTGAAGGTAAGAGGCTGCTAGAATTGTCTGTGGCCAATGATCTTGCTATCTGCAACTCTTTCTTCACAAGGAAAATGAACCATCTGGTCACCTATCAGTCTGGAGGCTACTCAAGCCAAGTCGAATACATACTTTTGAGAAGGCAGGAGTTAGGTCTTGTATCCAATACTAAGGTCATTCCAGATGAGGAGTGTGCAGTGCAGCACAAACTGCTTGTCTGTGACCTCTTTCTCAAGCCCACCAAGTCTTGTAAGCAGTCCTTTACCCCTAAACTCCGTACATGGAAGTTGAAAGATCCTGTGGTGAAGGAAAGCTTTCTGGAGGCGGTAGAAGTTGAACTACATGACAGCCTTCACATCACCACTGTGGAGGATACCTGGCAGTTCCTTAAAAATGGTCTACTGAAAGCATCTGATAAGATATGTGAAGTCACCAAAAGGAGAAACAGAAGGAAGCAAACCTGGTGGTGGGATGAGTCAGTCAGTCATGCTGTTTGTGAAAAAAGACAATTTGGAAGGAATGGAAGAACATTGGGAATAAAGAGGACTACCTCCAAGCCAAGCGTCTCACCAAGCACATAGTCTTTGAAGCCAAGAAGAGAGCCGAGGAGAGTAAATTCGATGATGTTAGGTCCGGTAAAGTGGATGTGTTCCGTATGGCTAAGCAGATGAAGAAAGAGCAGCTTGACGTTGTTGGTGAGAGTTGCATTAAAGATGACCAAGGCAACTTATGTCTAAGTGACAGTCAGAAGAAGAAGGCTTGGAAAGAACATTATGAACGCCTACTCAACATTGAGTTTCCCTGGAGTGTTAATGACGTGCCCGTGGCTGAGCCTGTTGCTGGTCCCCCCATTCTTGTAACGGGTGAGATGACTGCTGAGGCAATCAGCAAAATGAAGTCTAGAAAATCCCCTGGACCCTCCGGCGTTGTGGCTGATATGCTTAAAGCCTCCATCGCCATCAGCTGTCCCATCTTAACCAAGCTTGCAAATGCCATCATTGTTGAAGATTGTATTCCAAAGGACTGGGATGTTAGCTTCATTATCAACCTGTTCAATAGCAAGGGTGATGCCACAGACAGGGGCAACTACAGAGGTCTGAAGCTGACAGAACACTGTTTGAAGGTCATTGAGAGAGTGCTGGACAAAGTAATACGTGAGATCATAGACATTGCCGAATTCCAATTCAGCTTTGTGCCAGGAAGAGGAACAAGTGATGCTATCTTCATTGTGAGACAGCTACAGGAGAAGTATCTGGCTAAGGAAAGAAATCTGTACTTTGCCTTTGTGGACTTGGAAAAGGCGTTCGACCGGGTGCCCCGTGAAGTGCTGTGGTGGGCAATGAGACGTGTGCGTATTCCAGAATGGATTGTTAGAACAGTACAGGCTATGTACATGAATGCAAAAAGCATGGTACGGATTAACAACTCTTACAGCAAGGAGTTCAAGGTAAAAGTTGGTGTACACCAAGGTTCTGTCATTAGTCCACTCCTTTTTGTCATCGTGCTGGAAACCCTGTCTCATGATTTCTCTACTGGTGCCCCCTGGGAACTTCTGTATGCCAACCATTTGGTGATTGTTGCTGAGACACTTGAGGAGCTTTCAGGCAAGTTTCTGTTGTGGAAAAATGGCCTGGAGTTAAGAGGGTTGAGGGTTAATATGACGAAAACGAAGGTCATGATATCTGGCCCAAACCTTAATTCTCTAAGGGACTCTGGTAAACATCCTTGTGGTGTTTCCAGAAAAGGTGTTGGCTGCAACTCCATTTTCTGCAATGGATGCCAACATTGGGTACATAAGAAGTGTACAAGAACCTGTGGCAGGCTCTTTGCAGATCCCTCCTTCAGATGTGACCATTGTCTTGGCTTGGCTCGCCCTATTGTCGGCAAGCAATTTGACCAGGTGGCTCTTGGTCCACATGAGCTGGAGACAGTTGACTCGTTTGTTACCTGGGAGATCATCTTTGTGCTGGTGGTGGATGCGAGATTGCATCAATAACTAGAACAAGGTCGGCATGAAAGAAATTTAAAGAGTTGCTACCCCTCCTTTCGTCCAGGGCGCCTTCGTGTGGCACCCATGGTCAGGTGTACAGTATGTACGTGAGAAGTGCTATGCTGTATGCAAGTGAATGCTGGCCAATTAAGAAAGAAGACATGAAACGCCTTGAGTGTAATGAAAGATCAATGCTCAGATGGATGTGCCACGTTAACCCGTCAGCCAACATCAGCACAGAAGCCCTTCGCCAGAGTTTAGATCTTTCTGGCCTTGATACTGTACTCAGATTAAGGCATTTGAGATGGTTTGGCCATGTCAAACACAGTCCACATGCCATCAACACCATCCGGTGTCATCAGGTTGTGGGCACAAGAAAGAGGGGTCAGCCCAGGAAGACATGGAAGGAGTTGGTGGCTAGCGATTTGCGAGCCTGGGGTTTGCAGGCAGAAGAAACACTTGATAGAAAATGTTGGAAGCATGCGCTTCATAATTTCCATGCACCGCCCGACACACCATAGGTGTCCCACAGACATTAACGGGATAAATAAGTAAGTAAGTAAGTAAGTAAGTAAGTAAGTAAGTAAGTAAGGGTTATGGTGTTAGGGGTTAGTTTGTTAGGGGTTAGGGTGTTAGGTGTTTGGGTGTGAGGAGTTAGTTTGTTAGGGGTTAGGGTGTGAGTGATTAGTTTGTTAGTGGTGAGGGTGTTGGTGGTTAGGGTGTGAGTGGTTAGGGATTTAGTGTTTAGGGTGTGAGGGGTTAGGGTGTTAGTGGTTAGTGTGTTAGGGGTTAGTGTGTTAAGGTTTAGGGTATGAGGGGTTAGGGTGTTATTAGTTATGGTGTGAGGGGTTAGGGTGTTAGTAGTTATGGTGTGAGGGGTTAGGAGGTTAGGGTGTTGGGGGTTAGGGTGTTAAGGTTTATTCGTGATTAGGGTGTGAGGGGTTAGGGTGTGAGTGGTTAGTGTTTTAGTGGTTAGGGTGTTAGTAATAAGTTTGTTAGGGGTTATGGTGTGAGGGGTTAGGGTTTGAGGGGTTAGGGCAGTGGCTAGACCTTGCTTGGAGCCAGCCTAGAATGGAGATGTAAGGCACCTCCTTCCCTCCACTAGCCTGGGTGGACACCTTAGGCAAGTGTTAGCACACCCTCGGCCTCCCTTAGCCAGGGATACGGCCTGGGTCACTTCACTCCCCTCGATGGTTCGGTCTGGTCAACCCGGCAGCAGTTCCAGCAACATGGCAGTCCTGTCAGTCAACCCGGCGGCAGTTCTGGCTCAAGAATCCAACGGCGGAGCAGGCAGTAGATGGGCAGCAACTCTGCTGGCTGCAATGGCAAATGAGGGCTGCAGCAAATGGTGACTTCCAATAGTCTTGGTTCTCCTTGCCATTTGATACGAGCCCCCATTTGCGAAGTATGTGTAGTGGCTGTCATGCAGCAGTCTCCCCACATTAATAGTTTTCGTGCACAGGCATTCTCTTATTCTACTTTTTTACCTCCAATCCCACTTACTAAGTCCTGCGGCAATCAAGGAGTGGCAACAGGAGCAGGAGTGTGACCTTCGGAAGCTTCTAGTCACAAATTGGCACGCTAGTCAGTGAATATGTGATTCAGTCATTCGGCTTAAGGATTTTGAGATGGTTGAGCATTTCAGCAGCTGTATTCACGATTAAGCAGCCCTGTTCAGGAACCACTCTGCTTACCCTACAGAGATAGGGAAGGGGCTAGAAAAGGTGCCTCAAAAATAGCCCACCTCAATAACCCCTGGCTGGCCTACCGCGGCCAGTGGGGTCACCTTCTATGTGGTCAAAAACAGAAACGCTTAATTTTTGGTACTTGGAATATACGGACCTTGATGGACAACAAGAACAGTGAAAGACAAGAAAGATACACTGCCATCATAGCATGCGAATTGGGATGGTTTAATATCGACATTGCTGCCCTGTCTGAAACAAGAAGAGCTGAAGAGGGCCAGCTGAGAGAGGAGAGGGGTGGTTATACCTTCTTTTGGAAGGGCACCGCTTCACAGGAGAGTAGAATACATGGTGTAGGCTTTGCCATCAAGAACAACCTTTTGCAAAGCATATCAGCTTCTCCAGTGGGTATGAATGAGCGCCTTATGACACTTGAAGTGAAACTCAACAAAAATCTGTCCTTGACTGTAATTAGTGCATATGCCCCTACTCTTGATGCCAATGAACATGTAAAAGAGAAGTTTGACTCTGAGCTTGATTCCCTTCTCTCAAAAATCCCTAAAGAACATAAGGTGGTATTGCTTGGCGAATTCAATGCAAGGGTCGGCTGGAATTCTGAGCTCTGGACTGGTACAATTGGCAAAGAAGGTGTTGGGAATATGAACTCCAACAGCCTGATGCTTCTCACCAAATGCAGGGAACATGACCTTATCATCACCAACACGCTGTTCTGGCCGAAGAACAATTTCAAGACATCCTGGCAACACCCCTGTTCGAAGCACTGGCATGTGATCGACTACGTGATCATTAGATCCCATGATCACAGTGACATGCTTCTTACAAGATCCATGACTAGTGCTGATGACTGCTGGACAGACCATCGCTTGATCTGTTCAATAATGGACATCAAGATTGTCCACAGAAGAAGGCTCAACTGCAAGCTATGTAGATGCAAATTGAACGTTGCCTACCTGAAGGACCCTGACAAACAAGGAGAGCTAGCAGCCTTCCTTCGAGATAAGATCTCTAAGGACCTGTATCCCAATGACATTGAAGAGCACTGGTCCACCCTGAAGAGTGATATCCATGATGCTTGTAGCAAAACAATCGGTTTCCAAAAGCGCATTCACCAAGATTGGTTTGATAAGAACGACTTGGAGATATGTTGTTGTGGCAGCAGGGGCGTGGCCAAGCAGCAGTCTATGATTGGAGTTCGGGGTCGGGGAAGGTAAGTGGCTAAGTCATTACACCTGGTGTCAATTAATGTGTGTGTGTGTGTGTGTGTGTGTGTGTGTGTGTGTGTGTGTGTGTGTGTGTGTTTGTTTGTTGCAGGGATGGAGTATAAAAGGAGGGGAGAGCAGAGAAGAATCTCTCTCCCGACCAGAACACGTGTGTGTTGCGTGTGTGACTGTGTGAGTGAGAAAAGCTGAAAAGCTAATGAAAATAAGTAAAATAAAGTGTCTGTGTGAACACCAACTCTCGCCTGCCGTGCTTCTGTGCCCCACCCACATCAGGGATTACTACAGTGGTGCTGAAACCCGGGACACAGAAGAGAACCCCCCCATGGAGTCCTCCCCATTCGAAGAGCTCATCCTTGCCCTCGCTACCACACAGCAGAACCAGCATCAAGCGCTGATCACCCTCCGGAAGGAGCAGCAGCAGCGCTTCGAAGCCTTGATGCTGGCCCAACAGGAAGATCGCCAGGCGTTCCGGCACCTGCTCACGCCAGCCGGGCCGTCAGCCACCGCTGCTGCCACCCTCACGAAGATGGGACTGCAGGACGATCCAGAAGTGTTCCTTGCTCTCTTTGAGCAAGCAGCTGAGGCGTGGGGGTGGCCACTGGAGCAGCGCGCGGCACGCCTCCTCCCGCTCCTGACTGGCAAGGCGCAGCTCGCAGCACAGCAGCTCCCTGCTGACAGCCGGCTGGTCTATGCTGGCCTAAAGAAAGCCATCCTGCAGCGGCTTGGCCACTCCCCGGAGCAACATCATCAGCGCTTCCGGACGCTGGCACTGGAGGAGGTCGGCCGGCCATTTGCATTCGGCCAGCAACTCTGGGACGCCTGCCGGCGGTGGCTGAGGGCGGAAGACCGCGACGCTGACGAGATCATCAATCTGGTGGCACTGGAGCAGTTTATCCCTCAACTTCCAGAAGGAACGGCGTAATGGGTCCAGTGTCACCGCCCGGCATCGCTGGAACGAGCCATCGAGCTGGTGGAGGACCATCTGGAAACGGCTCTAATGGCAGGCAGATGAGGCGTCTCCCCTCACTTCTCTTCCCTCTCTCTCTATCCCTCTCTCCCTCCTGTCTTTTGTCCCCCTCTCCACCCCGTTCCCCTGTCACGAAGGCAGTGGCTGGCTCCTCCCCAGCCGGCCCATCACACCAGTGGTGTCCTCCCATCTCCCTCTTCTGTGTCTGTGTTGTCTCCCCCTCAGGTGAGTGACACCCATAACACCAGTGCAGAGGGAAAGCCTGGGCCGGTGTGCTGGCGCGGCAGGGAATCGGAGCATCTCCAGAGTCAGAGCTCCACAAGGGAGGTGGGTGCTGTCATCCGGATCCCCGACGCGCCAGAAACTGCCCCCGATCGGGCCGGAATGTATTGCATACCGGTGAGTATTCAAGGGGATACATATCACGCTTTGGTGGATTCCGGTTGTAATCAGACCTCAATTCACCAACGCCTGGTGCAAGGTGAGGCACTGGGGGGAGCACAAGCGGTGAAGGTGTTGTGTGTGCACGGGGATGTTCACCATTACCTGCTAGTGTCTGTCCATATTCTATTCTGGGGCCAAACGCATCGAATAAAGGCGGCGGTTAGTCCTCATCTTACCCACTCGTTGATTTTGGGTACTGATTGGCCGGGATTTAAAGAACTAATGGAGTATTTAACACGTAGTGGGTCCTGCCCTAGTAGGTCATGGGAAGATCTGGTGTGGCATTGGCTGGAGAAGCTGTTGCAGAGCCGTCTACGTCAATACTGCATCAGAGTGAGGAGCAGCCCGCTCCTCCTCCCTCTCTCAGGGAGTCCCTTGGGGATTTCCCATTAGAGCAGTCGTGGGACGAGACTCTGCGGCATGCGTTTGACCAAGTGAGAGTAATCAATGGTCAAACTCTTCAGCCGAGCGC
Organism: Neoarius graeffei; assembly: GCF_027579695.1. Lineage (NCBI taxonomy): Eukaryota > Metazoa > Chordata > Actinopteri > Siluriformes > Ariidae > Neoarius > Neoarius graeffei. The sequence goes on from NC_083595.1 coordinate 2,481,655, forward strand.
GGCACCAACCTTCCCCATATTTTGCCATTATTAGAGAAAGATTGTACTGAGTGACGCAGGACATGCAAACTAAGGAACAAGTAACCCAGTTGTTAATCCCAAAGAGCCATAGGGAACTCGTATTCCATGCGGCTCACTTTAATCCCATGGCTGGACACTTGGGGCAAGACAAAACACTAGCCAGAATAATGGCCCAGTTCTATTGGCCAGGGATTCACGGGGATGTCTGTCGGTGGTGTGCGGCGTGCCGTGAATGCCAATTAGTCAGTCCTGCAGCCACTCCAAAAGCGCCATTGTGCCCTCTTCCTCTAATTGAGACCTCGTTTGAGCGAATTGGGATGGATCTCGTCGGGCCATTAGATCGGTCAGCATGGGGATATCGCTTTATTTTAGTTCTAGTAGACTATGCAACGCAATATCCGGAAGCAGTGCCTCTCCGCAATATCTCAGCACACAGTATTGCAGAGGCACTCTTCCACTTTATCTCCTGGGTCGGGATTCCGAAAGAAATCCTGACAGACCAAGGCACCTCGTTTATGTCACGCACACTGCACGAGCTGTATGGGTTACTGGGGATTAAGTATATCTGCACCAGTGTCTATCACCCACAAATGGATGGATTAGTAGAGCGATTTAGCCAGACACTCTAAAACATAATCTGGAAATCCGTAAGTGAAGCTGCGCGTAATTGAGTTAAGTGGCTCGAGCCCCTGTTATTCGCAGTACGAGAGGTCCCACAAGCCTCCACAGGGTTTTCGCCCTTTGAATTATTATATGGGCATAAGCTGCGTGGCATTCTGGATGTGCTGTGGGAGGGACCTTCACCAAGCAAAAATGAAATCCAGTACATTCTTGACCTGCGCACAAAACTCCACACCCTCATGCACCTAACCCAGGAGAATTTACGGCAGGCACAAGAACGTCAAAGCCGGCTGTATGACAGGGGCACGCGCCTTAGGGAGTTTACACCGGGAGACAAAGTACTCGTATTATTGCCCACGTCGAGTTCTAAATTAGTCACCAAGTGGCAAGGGCCCTTCGAGGTCACACGGCGAGTCAGGGATGTCGACTATGAGGTGAAGCAAACGGATAGGGGTGGAGCACTGCAAGTCTACCACCTCAACCTTTTAAAATGCTGGAATGAGGGGGTCCCCATGGCGTTGGCATCGGTAGTCCCAGAGAAGGTGGAGCTGGGGCCAGAGGTAAAAAAGATAACATCTCGGACCACTCCGGTCCCTTGTGGAGACCACCTCTCGCCGACCCAACTCACGGAGGTAGCCAAGTTGCAGAAGGAATTTTCCGACGTGTTCTCGCCCCTTCTGGGTCATACCCACCTCATAGAACACCACATCAAAATGCCCCCGGGGGTGGTAGTGCATAGCTGCCCTTACCGCTTGCCCGAACACAAGAAAAAGGTGGTTCGGGACGAGCTCAAGGCCATGCTCGAAATGGGCATAATCGAGGAATCCCACAGTGACTGGAGCAGCCCAGTGGTCCTGGTTCTCAAGACCGATGGGTCGGTCCGGTTCTGTGTGGACTATAGAAAGGTCAACGCGGTGTCTAAATTTGACGCGTACCCAATGCCTCGCATGGATGAGTTGCTTGATTGGTTAGGCGCTGCTTGCTTTTATTCGACACTGGATCTAACAAAGGGATATTGGCAGATCCCCTTGACTCCTCTATCCCGAGAGAAAATGGCCTTTTCCACACCGTGTGGTTTACACCAATTTGTCACGCTCCCTTTTGGGTTGTTTGGGGCGCCCACTACGTTCCAGCAGCTTATGGACAGGGTCCTCCGCCCTCATGCTGCCTACACAGCCGCCTATCTAGATGACATAATAATCTACAGTCATGGTTGGCCGCGGCACTTGGAAAACCTAAGGGCCATTCTAAAGTTGCTGAGTCGAGCGGGCCTCACAGCTAACCCGAAAAAGTGTGTGATTGGGCGGGTAGAAGTATGGTATCTGGGGTTCCACTTGGGTCATGGGCAGGTGCGTCCCCAAATTAACAAGACTGCAGCTATTGCGGCCTGCCCAAGGCCCAAGACCAAAAAGGAGGTGAGGCAGTTCTTGGGGCTGGCTGGCTATTATCATAGGTTTCTACCTAACTATTCGGACGTCACCAGCCAGCTAACCGACCTCACTAAAAAGGGGGCTCCAGATCCAGTCCAGTGGATGGAGCAGTGCCAACAGGCCTTCTCTGAGGTAAAAGCTGCACTGTGTGGGGGGCTACTTTTACACTCCCCTGACTTCTCTCTCCCCTTTATTTTGCAGACTGATGCATCGGACAGGGGGCTGGGGGCCGTTTTGTCCCAGGAGGTGGAGGGCGAGGAGCGCCCGGTGCTGTACATCAGCCAAAAGCTGTCGATGCGTGAAAGCAAGTACAGCACAATTGAAAAGGAGTGTCTCGCCATCAAGTGGGCAGTCCTTGCCCTCCAATACTACCTGCTGGGGTGCCCTTTCACTCTCTGTTCGGACCATGCCCCCTCCAGTGGCTCCACCACATGAAGGATGCCAATGCGCGGATCACCCATTGGTATCTCGCTCTCCAGCCATTTAAGTTCGAGGTGATCCACAGGCCGGGGGCACAGATGGTGGTGGCAGACTTCCTGTCCCGTCGGAGGGGGGGAGAGTCAGCTTCAGGCTGGACGGCTCCCTGGCCTAAATCGGGCGGTAGGGGTATGTGGCAGCGGGGGCATGGCCAAGCAGCAGTCTATGATTGGAGGGCGGGGCCGGGGAAGGTAAGTGGCTAAGTCATTATACCTGGTGTCAATTAATGTGTGTGTGTGTGTGTGTGTGTGTGTGTGTGTGTTTGTTTGTTTGTTTGTTGCAGGGATGGAGTATAAAAGGAGGGGGAGAGCAGAGAAGAATCTCTCTCCTGAACAGAACACGTGTGTGTTGCATGTGTGACTGTGTGAGTGAGAAAAGCTGAAAAGCTAATGAAAATAAGTAAAATAAAGTATCTGTGTGAACACCAACTCTTGCCTGCTGTGCTTCTGTGCCCCACCCACATCAGGGATTACTACAGTTGTATAATAGAGGAAAAGAGGAAAGCTTTCCAGGCTTGGCAAAGGAATCCCCTGCATGTCAGTAAGAAAGAAAAGTTCTGTAGGTTGAAGGCGGAGATGCAGAGAAAGATCAGGGACTTAAAGAACGAGTGGTGGCATGTGAAAGCAGATGAGCTTCAGTGTCTTGCGGATGCTGGTGATACTTGTGCTTTTTTCAATGCGACCAAAGCCATTAGGGACCTACCAGCAGTGGCCCTACCCCTTTGCGATCAAAAGATGGATCCGAACTCCTGACCGATAACAACGCCATTAACTGTTGCTGGAAAGAGCATTTTCAGGATCTGCTGAACCAGAATTCCACAGCTGAAGAGAAAGTGTTTGACCACATCCCGCAACTGCTCATCAGAGAAGAGTTAGCATATACTCCTATCTTGGAGGAGTTACAGAAAGCCATCAGTCAGATGAAGAACAACAAAGCCACTGGGCCTGATGATATCCCCGCCAAGATATTTAAGTATGGAGGCCCTGTGCTAACCCAACAGCTACATGTCTTGATTATCAAGACCTGGGAAAAGGACGTAATTCCTGCAGACTTCAGAGATGCCCTCATTGTCGCCCTTTTCAAGAAAGAGGGCAAGACTATCTGTGGAAACTATCAAGGGATCTCGCTCCTAGCAATCACGGGCAAAATCCTTGCTAGGATACTGGCTAATTGTCCCTTACCAATCGTAGAAGGGATACTTCCGGAGTCACAGTGTGGCTTTAGACAATCTAGAGGCACAGTGGATATGATATATTCACAGCTAGACGGCTGCAAGAGAAATGCTGAGAACAAAACAGGCCACTGTATATGGCCTTTATAGGTCTGTCAAAGGCCTTTGACATGGTGAACTGACCAGCATTGTGGACTAACCTATCTAAAATTGGATGCCCTACAAAATTCATTAGCATCCTTCAGCTACTACATGATGGCATGAAAGCCACCATACTGACGAGGAATGGATCTGAAAGTGAGCCTTTCAACATAACTACTGGAGTCAAGCAAGGATGTGTAATTGCGTCTACCCTGTTTTCAGTTTTCATTTCTATGATACTCCACCTTGTTGATGGCAAATTACCTGATGGCGTCCAAATCATCTACAGAAGGGATGGAAACCTCTTTTGCCTAAGTAGACTAAAGGAAAAGACTAAGATATCTACCACCTCTGTGATTGAGCTCCAGTATGCAGATGACAATGTTGTGTGTGCCCTCTCTGCAGATGACCTCCAAACCATCTTGAGTGTATTTATAAAGGCCTATGAGAGTCTTGGCCTGAAGCTGAACATTAAGAAGACCAAAGTGCTGTTTCAGCCGATGCCAAAGGTAGCCATAGAGGAGCCACAACTTGTAATCAATGACATAATCTTGAAAAATGTCGCCCATTTCCCCTACCTTGGAAGTCATCTATCAACAACTGCTGATACTGATGCGGAAGTACAACACCAGCTAAGCTGTGCTTGTGCGGCTTTTGGGCAGCTCAGGAAACGAATTTTTGAAGAAAAGGACCTTCATCCTAAAACCAAGGTACATGTCTACAAGGCAGTCATTATCCCAACCCTGCTGTATGCAAGTGAGACCTGGACAACTTACAGGTGTCATCTGAAAAGCTTGGAAAAGTACAATCAATGTTGTCTTTGTAAGATCTTAGATATCAGCTGGCAAAACAAGGGGACAAACATTAGTGTCTTGGAAGAGGCCAACAGTACAAGCATCGAAACCACGATTGTCCACAACCAGTTGCACTGGACAGGGCACTGGACAGGGCACATCCTATGGATGCCTGATCATAGCCTACCAAAGCAACTTCTGTTTTCCCAACTTCGGGAAGGTCAGTGGACGCTGGGTGGCCAACACAAGCATTTCAAAGACAATCTCAAGTCCAACCTAAAGAGATGTGGCATTGACATTGACAACTGGGAGGGGCTAGCCAAAGAATGCCCTGTTTGGAGGCATTTGGTGGCCAGAGGCATTTGGTGGCCAAAGGCACTAAGACCTATGAAGAAAGCCTATGTCGAGATGCAACCAGGAGGAGGGAGAGAAGGAAAGTGCAACAAGCAACTAACAGCAACGCTCTTCCCCTGGAGCCCACTGCCCAGTGTCCTCATTGCCGCCACGTATGTAAGTCCAGGATTGGCCTCGTCAGCCATCTGCGAGTACATAAATAAGAGAACAATCTTACTCGTTAGTGAGTGATAGCCAATAGATAGTGGTTATGGTGTGAGGGGTTAGGGTGTGAGAGGTTAGGGTGTTATGTTGAAGATGTAAAAAGATAAATGTGTATTAGATCAGTCAGAGGGCTGAGGGCAGTGACTGTGTGCAGTTGCTCTGGAGTTAACAGTATGAACAGTATGAATTGCTTACAGTGGGTTCTGATAGAAACACCATATGTATAAACAGTATAATATATGTAAACATTAGTCTCATATATATATATATATATATATAAAACACACACACACACACACGTCAGAGATAGAACATGTACACTGTATATACAACACCCAGATTCTCCCTGCAATACACAGTGTTTACACAGATATATCACATCATATAAAGATAACCTGAGATATCTTCTGTGACCTGCAGGACGATTGGAGGCAGGAAACCATCAGTGGTGGAACCGTGTGGTGTTGAGTTCAGCAGGATAAAGGCTGTGGGGAGAACCTGCATCTGAACCTGCTGGTTCTGCTGAGAATGTTCCTGTATCTCCTCCTGGATGGAAGGAGGTTGAACAGTTTGTGACTGTGATGAGAGGAGATGATGATGATGATGATGATGATGATGATGACTTATCCAGACATCTTCTGTGGTGAAGATGTTCTTTAATAGCTGGGAGTTTAAGGCTGATCTCTTGGGTCTCTCTCTCTCTCTCTCTCTCTCTCTCTCTCTCTCTTAATCACACTCTCTTTCTGTTTCACTCACTTTCTCAATCTGTCTGTCTCTCTCTTTGCCTTCGCCCATTTCACCACTTTTCCATTCCTTCAATCAATAATTCAGTTTCCCCACTGAACAGTCTGACTCAGAGCTGATTAAACAGAGAGAGAGAGAGAGAGAGAGAGAGAGAGAGAGAGATTTACAACAGACAAAGAGAGGGGGAGATGAAAGGGAAAAAAGACATGGGTGAGAAATAAGAAAGAGCACAGAGACCAGTGAGGAAATAACAAGCAGTCAGAAAAACAGAGAGAGAGAAAAAAATAAAAGGAGTGACAAAGATAAAGAATAGTTCAGTAATTATTATAATTATTTTATTTACACACACACACACACACAAAGGCATTTACACACTCTCAACCCTTCAACAATACACACACTGAAGCTGAATGACTGCATGAGCATGTGAGGAACAGCCGAGGCACAAATGAAGCGAGACTGGCAGATGAGGGATAAATTAATGAATACGAGTGTGAGTCACAGCCTACCCATCTACACACGCACACACACACACACACACACACACACACACACACAGTTAGGAGCAGGCAGACCCAGGGGCTCTCAGTCTCAGCTCCACCTCACCTGTCTGCTGGATGAAAGAACCAAATGTATTTTTTATCTCCTCCAGATCAATCACAGTGATCACTGAGAGGATCCACAGCACCTCCTACTGGCCAACAGAGTTTTATGGCTGATGCATGCCAAGGTTCTCAACCCTCCAGTGGAACCAGAGAGCTGTGGAACCTTCCTGAAGCAGAACTCCTCACATCTCAGAAACCATGCAGGGTTTCATCTGAGACTCCTCTGATGCATCATCACCATCCACCAACTAAACACTGATTTTTGGGAAATTAAAGGTTTTCAGTCTGTCTTTGATATTCACAAATGACCAGTCAGTTATCTTCTGTACAGTAAGCCCCGCCCCCAAATTCTCTTTAGTATTAAACAATAATGAAGTTACTACACATGTCCACTCTGGTTGCACCATTTTTAAATGTAAAGCTGTCAAAACAAAATCATTACTTCATCATTTATGAATCTCCTGAGAAGTGAACAAACAAGATACATATAGAAATGAAGAGAAAACAATTGTCTGTGATTAGCAGATCCTTTCAACAAGAACGTGAGCATTGCTGTGGACCTAAAATATATGCCTGAATTTATTTACCCTCATGTGTATCATTACCTTGTTGATATGGAGTGTGTTCCAGGAGAAGTGCTGAAAGTGCACCGTAGTTTGGATGAAAATTTACTTTCTTAGAGGAAAGGTGTGAAATGTCTGCTCCTATAATGTGGATGAATCTGTATTGTGTTTGGTGAAGGTGCAGCTCAAACACACTCAGCATGGTTTACTGCTGGAAGGAAGTGGAAATCGCAGGCGGATCCTGTATGTGTGTGTATGTTTGGGTGAGTTAGCGAGATAACTGGTTAGCGTTCTTGTTTGTGAATGAATGTATTACACAGTTCAGTGTTCACCTGTTTAGGGTCAAACATGCAGCTCGTACTGGCCTCTGGGTTTGAATATCTGTGATTATTCTATCCACAGCCCCTGGATATGAGAAATCACGCACTCTGATTGGCTACTCTACTACTAGGATATCAGCTCATATCCTGTGAGTAGAGAAAAACAAAATGGTGGCTTTATCAAGTATTTAAAAGAAACAGAAATAGCTAAAATATTTTTTTTCCCCCAGTATTTCCTGTTCCATACTCCAGCCAAATCGATGGCGGTAATACACCTTTAAGTTGGTTTGCCAACCACCAAAAAACCCTAAAGAAGAAGAAGAAGAAAATGTTGGAGCGTGTTACTGAACCAACTGAGGATGAAATAAAAACTCTACTCGAAATTAAAACCCCAAACATTACAAAAAAAAACAACAAAATATGGAATGAAAGTATTTGATGGTAAGAACGGATGTTTTTGTTCTTCAAGAATTATTATTATTATGGCATTTTTCACAAATTGCTCCTGTCATTTCGCTGGCTTGTTTACATTCTAAGCAGAAATTATTTTCTTGGACTTTTTGTACAAAGTTTTTATTTATCGAATTTGCAAAAAGTAAAAATTAAAAATGCTCTGTTTCTCAAAATCCCGTGAATGTGGATAGAATAAAACAGTTATTCCACTCAATTTTGGCAGACATGGTTATAAATAACTCGGTGCACATAGCACTGAGTTGGCTATAAGCCATGTAAGACTCGATTTCGTGGAATAGCTGTTAATTATCACATTCGGCGAGGTTTGTAGTAATATTCTCTCATTCGTGTGTCTGTGAAACAGTAAGTAAGGGAACGCTTAAATTCCTCAACATCCTGTCCTTAAATCAACTAACCAGACAGGTGAATTGCGGTACTTTATAGTTGTTTTGAATTCTGTTTCCTGCCATTGTGATGTATTGCCTCACTCTCCAGTCCTGGCCCTTTGTCATCCTCTTTTTGCTTTGTCTACTGCAGAGGTTTTCAACCATTTGGGGACTGAGGCACATTAAAGGTCAAACCAGAACTCAAGCCACAACAATTTAAAGTTCATTATCACATGAAGAATCTCTCTCTCTCTCACACACACACACACACACACTATGATAGTCTAGAATGTCATTCGTGAGATTTGACTCATATTGCACTACAGCAGACTGTCAAGTAATGATTAGACAGTTAAATCTCTCTAGCCGCTTTATCCTGTTCTACAGGGTCGCAGGCAAGCTGGAGCCTATCCCAGTTGACTACGGGCGAAAGGCGGGGTTCACCCTGGACAAGTCGCCAGGTCATCACAGGGCTGACACATAGACACAGACAACCATTCACACTCACATTCACACCTACGCTCAATTTAGAGTCACCAGTTAACCTAACCTGCATGTCTTTGGACTGTGGGGGAAACCGGAGCACCCGGAGGAAACCCACGCGGACACGGGGAGAACATGCAAGCTCCACAGTTAAATCAGCCAAATTTATTTATCAAAGTGCATCAGAGCAGGAACTTCCCTAACACAGTGTGTCATCATGAACAGCACACTGGGCTCCTCAAACTTCCACGATACACTTCACTTTGCCTCACAGCACACTGGGTGAGAACCACTGCTCTGCTGTATGTGTTGGTTGGGGATTTTTTAGCCATTTTCTCTCCAATATGTTCTTGTCCAGTTCCCATCCACCTCAAGTGTCGGCTCCCAAGCAGAGAGGTTAAAGACTAATGCATGCTTCTTCTGAGACACATGAAGCCAGATAAATGCTTTTTTTTTCCCCAAACTACTGCTCATGCTGTGTAACAAGGCAGCATGACACCGTCAGTGGGTCTGAACACATCTCCTGAGTCTCCCTCGGTACAGTTTTAGCTAATAACACGTTTCCTTTAGGATGACACGGAGCTGCAGTGGTTATCACTGTCTCCTCACAGCTAGAAGGTTCTGGGTCTATGTGGCCTTTCTGTGTGGAGTTTGTGTGTTCTCTCCTCATATGCGTGGGTTTCCTCCAGGTGAGTCCGGTTTCCTCCCACAGGCCAAACACACGTGGATTTGGTCAACTGGCTCTTCTAAATCCTCCAGACGTGTGAGTGTGATGGCTGTGTGTCTCTGTGGAGGCCTGTGATAGATTAGTGACCCGCCCAGGGTGAACTCCGCCTCTCACCTGGAGTCAGGTGGGATTGGCTCCAGCTTCCCACACGACCCTGAAGGAGAATCGCTGTAGATAATGGATGGATGTTTCCCTTTAGCTGCATTTTTCTGATAAGGCAGTTTATTTTCATGTAGCCACATTTCAGTCTCTGTGTGTTTGTTGTATTACATTCCAGTGTCTTTCTCTGAGTGAGGAACAGAAAGTTTCAGAAATGCATCTTTCAGCTGCAAGGTTTCACATCAGAGTTCATGCTTTAATAAATTACTGTACTTTATTCCCTTTACTGTATTACATTCAAAATAAATATTTATTAAAGCGGATCACGTTTAAACATTATAAACAGGAGTTGCGGGTGTGTGTGTGTGTGTGTGTGTGTGTGTGTGTGTGTGTGTGTGTGTGTGTGTGTTTCAATTAGTCCCACTGTCTCTTCATCCCTCTTTCTTTGCCTCTCTTGTGTTTCCATGTGTGAAATTGGCAATAAGTCTGACCTCTGAGCCCTGACTGATGGCACAAGGTCATCTCTCTCTCTCTCTCTCTCTCTCTCTCTCTGTGTCTACGTGCATTTTTCAGTGTCTATTAGCTCACACACACACACACACACACACACACACACACACACACACACACACACACAAAGATGAACATGTTCAAACTCTTGCTCTGCCAAACACGTCAGAGCCTGATGGATTCAGATCCTGATCTGGTAATTTAAGATACTCAATTGCCATCATAATTGTTTAAGGGTGGGTTTAACACAAGGGGTGGGGTTAACTATTTAAGAACTTTTGTTTATTACTTTTAAATTATTTTAATTGTGTAATTTATTGTGTAATTTTTATTGTTGTGTGTATGGCTCTGTGTATTGTTAACTGTGCTGCTGCCTGTCTTGGCCAGGATGCCCTTATAAAAGAGACTTTTAATCTCAGTGAGTCTTTTCTGGTTAAATAAAGGTCTTTATATAATGTGAGGGGTAGGGTTGGTGGGCACAGTTTCAGATTAATACAGAGAAACATCTCACACATAAGAAGTGTTTGGACAATGTCCTGGAGATATGGAGCTGAATATTACACTCAGAGATTTATTGTGAGTTACAAAACAAACAAAGCCAATCCAGTGAGGAGTGATCGATCCTTCAGGGCTTTTTAGACACAATTCAGTAAGCATCATTCATTAAAGTAAGCGTGTAAAAAAGCTAACTGCTAAATAAATCCACTGAGAGATGATCAATGGATCATGGAGTGAGAACGTGCCAAGTTCAGGTTTCTGAAAGAAGCAGAAAACAGACAGCACTGAGGAGTTCAATACCATCAAACACACAGAGAGAGAGAGAGAGAGTGTGTAGGTTGGGGGTGTTTAGGTGTGTGGGAGGAGGTGTTGGGAGGTGTTGAGTGTTTAGGTGAGGGTGTTGGGAGGCGTTAGTGGTGTTAGTGTTCAGATTAGTGCCCCTGTGTCTTCTGCCCCTGCATGTTAAGTGTGTGTGTGTGTGGTGTGTGTGATTAATGTGAGAGGAATGGAGCTGAATCTGGGATTTGTCCCAGTGGAAAAACGTTCCTGAGAAGCTGCTCCACATCAACGTAACACACCAGGCTGCTGTACACAAATCATCAGCTCAGAAAAACAGATTGGTGTGAAATAAATCAGTGAACAGATGCGTAAAGAGATGTTCATATCTGAGCTCTCATGATCCAGAGGTGGACAAAGTACCCAACTTCATTACTTAAGTCAAAGTACAGATCCCACTGGTCAAATGTTACTCCGATACAAGTGAAAGTTGTCCAGTTAATTTTTTACTAAAGTTAAAGTATTTGCTTTTAAAAATACTTAAGTATTAAAAGTACATTTTCTGTCAGTGCATTGTTGTATTATTGCCACAACGCTTACAAAACCTAATGCCTCTGAAGCGACCAACTGGATTTACTGACGAGCTTGTAGAACCTGTAGAATAAACACCTGGTAGAACATCACAAAACGGAACACAACTGAACTGAAAAAGAGCCATTGTCATTTTCTTTCTTTCCTTTTTTAATTGTAACCCTCCTCCCCACCCCCACAAAGCAGCATGGTAGTGTTCTGACCCAGCTCTGGCAGTGTTAATCAAGAAGACAGTGGAATAGCTGTAAATGCAGCTTGCTCAGAAAATAAAAATGCTAAAACATATTTCTGAAAGGACTTCAGATAAGTTAACATTATTAATGTTAGCGTAACTCCATTTTTACATGCTAACTAACAGTGTCCAAGTTAACTAGCTACCGTGTGTGTTAACATTAGCCGTGGGCAAGACTATGGCAACTTGGTGGACAAATCCATAGAAAGTCATTTGACTAATCAGACTGCATAGCTACATTTGCAACCTTATCGCTAGCTCTAAAAGCACAGACGACTTCATTGTGAACTTTCTCTTGGAATAAAATGTTTGCATACCTTAATATGCTTCTGCAGGTTGGACAGCGAGTTTTTGAAGGCCAAGATGTGGTTCATTTTAGGCAAACAAAGCAAACATTTAAAACAAAAATCTTTAATCCTTTCAGAAAACTGAAACATGGGTTTTAGGTATAGATGACTTGCAACCATGTGATCAAAATGTGCTAAGTCATGAGTGTCCGCCATGATGGTGGAAATACAAAACAACTCAGATGGCAGCCGCTGAAAGCATGTCTGTAAAAAATGCTGAATTTTCTCAGTATTACCACAATTTGAATGGTTGAGCGAAGATTCAATACAAAGAGAAGATAGATGTGTGGTTTTGACCCCTATTATTTAAAAAAAATCAGACTTTTCTGAAGATAAGATGCTTCTACCGAACATTGAGTACCTAGATATAGCGTTCTATCTGGTTCAGCTGCCGAAGAATCAAGTCTGACCTTGGACAAAACACAGCCCATGTTCTGAGTGGGTGCCCAGTCTGGATTGTTTCTAGTCTCGTCTCGTCTCGTCTTCTTCCGCTTTATCCGAGACCGGGTCGCGGAGGCAGCAGTCTAAGCATGGAAGCCCAAACTTCCCTTTCCCCAGACACCTCGGTCAGCTCCTCGGGAAGAACACCGAGGCGTTCCCAGGCCAGCCGAGAGACATAGTCCCTCCAGCGTGTCCTGGGTCTTCCCCAGGGCCTCCTCCCAGGGGGACATGCCTGGAACACCTCCCCAGGGAGGCGTCCAGGAGGCATCCGAAAAAGATGCCCGAGCCACCTCAGCTGGTTCCTCTCGATGTGGAGGAGCAGCGGCTCTACTCCGAGCTCCTCCCGAGTGACTGTGCTTCTCACCCTATCTCTAAGGGATCGTCCAGCCACCCTGCGAAGGAAACTCATTTCGGCCGCTTGTATCCGCAATCTTGTTCTTTCAGTCATTACCCAAAGCTCATGACCATAGGTGAGAGTCAGAACGTAGATCGACTGGTAAATTGAGAGCTTCACCTTTTGGCTCAGCTCCTTCTTCACCACGACGGACCAGTAAAGCGACCGCATCACTGCGTAGGCTGTACCGATCCGCCTGTCAATCTCACACTCCATCCTTCCCTCACTCGTGAACAAGATCCCGAGATACTTAAACTCTTCCACTTGAGGCAGGACTTCACCAACCTGGAGAGGGCAAGCCACCCTTTTCCGGTCGAGAACCATGGCCTCGGACTTGGAGGTGCTGATTCTCATCCCAGCCGCTTCACACTCGACAGCAAACCACCCCAGTGCATGCTGGAGGTCCTGGTTTGAAGAAGCCAACAGGACATCATCATCCGCAAAAAGCAGAGATGAAATCCTGTGGTTCCCAAACAGGATTCCTTCCTGCCCCTGGCTGCGCCTAGAAATTCTGTCCATAAAAATTATGAACAGAACCGGTGACAAAGGGCAGCCCTGCCGGAGTCCAACATGCACTGGGAACAGGTCTGACTTACTGCCGGCAATGCGAACCAGACTCCTGCTCCATTCGTACAGGGACCGGACAGCCCTTAGCAAAGAGCCCCGAACCCCATACTCCCGAAGCACCCCCCACAGAATACCACGGGGGACACAGTCGAATGCCTTCTCCAGATCCACAAAGCACATGTGGACTGGTTGGCCAAACTCCCATGAACCCTCGAGCACCCTATGAAGGGTACAGAGCTGGTCCAGTGTTCCGCAACCAGGACGAAAACCGCATTGTTCCTCCTGGATCCGAGGTTCGACTATTGGTCAAATTCTCCTCTCCAGTACCCTAGAGTAAACTTTCCCCTGGAGGCTGAGAAGTGTGATTCCCCTATAATTGGAGCACACTCTCCGGTCCCCTTTCTTAAAAAGATGGACCACCACCCCAGTCTGCCACTCCAGAGGCACTGTCCCCGACCGCCACGCGATGTTGCAGAGGCATGTCAACCAAGACAGCCCCACAACATCCAGAGACTTGAGATACTCAGGGCGGATCTCATCCACCCCCGGTGCCTTGCCACCGAGGAGCTTGCAAACCACCTCAGTGACTTCGGCTTGGGTAATGGACAAGTCCACCTCTGAGTCATCAGCCTCAGTCTCCTCAATGGAAGACATGACGGTGGGATTGAGGAGATCCTCAAAGTATTCCTTCCACCGCCCGACAATGTCCCCAGTCGAGGTCAACAGCTCCCCACCCGCACTGTAAACAGTGTTGGCAGAGTACTGCTTCCCCCTCCTGAGGCGCTGGATGGTTTGCCAGAATTTCTTCGAGGCCGACCGATAGTCCTTCTCCATGGCCTCCCTGAACTCCTCCCAGTTCCGAGTTTTTGCCTCCGCAACTGCCCGAGCTGCAGCATGCCTGGCCTGCCGATACCCATCAGCTGCCTCAGGGGTCCCGGAGGTCATCATGGCCCGATAGGACTCCTTCTTCAGCTTGACGGCATCCCTTACTTCCGGTGTCCACCACCGGGTTTGGGGATTGCCACCATGACAGGCACCGGAGACTTTGCGGCCACAGCTCCGAACAGCTGTGTCCACAATGGAGGTAGAGAACATGGTCCACTCAGACTCAATGTCCCCCGCCTCCCTCGAAAGCTGGGAAAAGCTCTCCCGGAGGTGGGAGTTAAAGACCTCCCCAACAGAGTGCTCGGCCAGACGTTCCCAGCAGACCCTCACCATACGTTTGGGCCTGCCAGGTCTGTCCAGCTTCCTCCTCTGCCAGCAGATCCAACTCACCACCAGGTGGTGATCAGTTGACAGCTCAGCCCCTCTCTTCACCCGAGTGTCCAAGACATAGGGCCGGAGATCAGATGAAACGACAACAAAGTCTATCATCGACCTCCGACCTAAGGTGTCCTGGTGCCATGTGCACTTATGGACACCCCTATGCTCGAACATGGTGTTCGTTATGGACAAACAATGACTAGCACAGAAGTCCAATAACAAAACACCACTCGGGTTCAGATCGGGGAGGCCGTTCCTCCCAACCACGCCCCTCCAGGTGTCACTGTCATCGCCCACATGAGCATTGAAGTCCCCCAGTAACACAATGGAGTCCCCAGTCTGAGCACCCCTCAGTACCTCTCCCAGGGACTCCAAGAAGGCCGGATACTCTATACTGCTATTTGGCCCATAGGCACAAACAACAGCAAGAGCCCTCTTCCCAATCCGAAGGCGCAGAGAGGCGACCCTCTCGTTCACTGGGGTAAACTCCAACACATGGCGGCTGAGCTGGGGAGCTATAAGCAAGCCCACACCAGCCCGCCGCCACTCACCATGGGCGACTCCAGAGAAGTGGAGAGTCCAGCCCTAAAGGGCTGGATTGTTTCTATCATATAATTTTGCTGGCTCTCCTAGAAGCGAAATGGTAATACGCATGTTAAAATTATAACAACAACCAAGTGAACCACGACAAGAGAACGCTCATTTTATAGCAAAATTCTAGTAACATGAAATAAAATTATTCCATGATATTATTGAGAAAGATTCTGAATCTCACCTGAGATAAAATGGTGACTGCAAACACAAGCTGTTTTGGTTTTAGTCTCTGTTAGATCAGCCCTGCTGATGTTGTTTAGCCGCGCTCGGCTCCTCTCCGTACTAAACCTCAGAGTTTCCTCGCCCTCTTTCCGAATCACGGACGGAATTCTAAAAAATCGGAACGTGCCCCGAGTCCTATTGTAACCACAATCATATACAACACAGAGATATGGCAGAGCTAAAAGAATGCTTAAAGCAGTGGGAAAACAAACAAAGAGAGTTGCGTACGCGTTACTATGTTTTGTATGGAATGTCGCTTGACCCCCCATTTGTATCTCCACCAACATGGCTGACATCCAGGTTTCTATTTGGCTTTGACATCACTTACAAGTCAAGGATAGCCATGGGTGTGTGCATTTCCCAGAAGAACCGCCTCCTTCCATTCTGCCATCAACTGGTCATGTTCAAATAATGCTGCGGAGAAATCAATGAGCTTGATTTTATCCAGTCTATGGACATTACATGACCCTAGTGATTCCTGATAGGCTGTCAGTGTCACCTGCGAAAAAAACAATCACATTTTTAAAAAGAAAAAAAAAACATCCACTTTCAAAGCTGCTTCATAGTAACAAGCAATGAGGACCTTGATAGAAATGTAGTGGACTAAAAAGTACAATATTTGTCTTTCAAATGTAGTGAAGTTAAAGTCATAAGTTTCCTAAAAATATACTCAAGTAAAGTACAGATACTCAAAAAGTATACTTAAGTACAGTACTCAAGTAAATGTACTTCATTACTGTCCATCTCTGGATGTTCTCATCTCATCTCATTATCTGTAGCCGCTTTATCCTGTCCTACAGGGTCGCAGGCGAGCTGGAGCCTATCCCAGCTGACTACGGGCGAAAGGCGGGGTACACCCTGGACAAGTCGCCAGGTCATCACAGGGCTGACACATAGACACAGACAACCATTCACACTCACATTCACACCTACGCTCAATTTAGAGTCACCAGTTAACCTAACCTGCATGTCTTTGGACTGTGGGGGAAACCGGAGCACCCGGAGGAAACCCACGCGGACACGGGGAGAACATACAAACTCCGCACAGAAAGGCCCTCGCCGGCCACGGGGCTCGAACCCGGACCTTCTTGCTGTGAGGCGACAACGCTAACCGCTACACCACCGTGCCGCCTCTCTGGATGTTACATGTGACAATTCTATTAATCTTCATTTAATCTCTGAAGTATAGAACATAAAGCACTTAACGACTGTTTATGACACAACTGCACAAAAAACAGTGCAATAAGGAATGTGTATGGATTCTTCTGTTTTTCCTCTGTGGCAATGTTAACAGCTTCTGTACTAATCCCTACAGCAGAGCTCTTCCTCATCACCCTGCATTCCAAATAAGAAAGAAAGACAAAAAGAAAGAAAGTGTATAATTGTGAGTGGAATTATTGCTCTCGCTTTCTGCTGTTAAAATGGAGTGTACTGATGTGGGGTGAGCTTCCCAAAAGAATCATAGCACAAAGATCATTGTTAAATGGTAGAGCAAGTATCACAATGAACACTCTCTCTCCTCGTTAAGATGCTGTTAGCATTGAGGCTTTTGGGAAACCCACCCCGATTAGATGATTGATTTTCTCTCTCTCTCTCTCTCTCTCTCTGATACTCTGCTGCTTGTTCACCTTTTCCTCCATCTGCTCCAGAGATTAGTGAACCTGAGCAGGAAAGAGGGAACACTGTTCATCCCACACGATGATACATGTGAGAAACTCTTAATTGGCTCCTCTGGGATGAAGATCAGCTTAAAACATAAAAATAACAACACTGATGAACTAGAAAAGGCAAATGGCCTCAGAGAGGCAGAAAGAAAAAATGGAAAAGATGATGAAACAAGAGAATAAATTAGGAGACGAGTATGAAACAAAGAGAGAAATGAGGAAAAATGGAGAAATGGAGGGTGTGTATTTGATAAAACTGTTGTTCAGCACCATCTACTGTTTACATCTGATAACACTGAACACAGGCGCATTTAGGGCACCATGATAAACTGTTCCATTATCAGTCTTGTGGCTCCAGTACAAATCTAAATAATCACACCTTAGATAGATAGATAGATAGATAGATAGATAGATAGATAGATAGATAGATAGATAGAGTGTCTTGCAAAAGTACACACACACACAGGCACCATGTTTGTCCTGTTTTGTCGCATTACAAGCTGGAATTAAAATGGATTTTGGGGCGTGAGCACCATTTGATTTGCACAACATGCCGACCACTTTAAACATAAAAATTGTTGTTTTATTGTGAAATGTCCCAATAGGTGCGGTAGCCTATCCAGGATACTCTGAGTGGGCAATGTTTAGGCCACCTTTTCTAGGCCCCTCCCCACTTGGGGTGAGCAGTGTGGCTCCTAAATAGGGCTGCTCAGTCACACAGGGGTCTGCCGAGAGCAGCTGCCACTCAGCCCAGCTGCTGGAGACCATAAATAGCCCTGTGCCGCTGGCGTACAGGGATCTGACTAGGAGCTCCCAGTGCATTCAAACCTGCTCCCATCACCAGACACCCTATCACCGCCAGACTTTCCTTTTCCGGTTGCTGGTCTCACCGAGGCAGAGGTGGATACCTGCGCAGAGACATTATTTAGAGTGCCGTTGGGGGTGCACATGTCCCAGCAGCACTTCTTCACCATGAGAGGGTGGGTCCTGGTGGTGAGGGAAAGCCCAAGATGACCAGCACTCTTCCACAGCTGTAGGGAGCTGCCGAAACTCCAGTCTTTCGGAGAACTGCCCGTCACTTGCCGCCACACACATTGCTTTTCTCTCAGTGTGTGCTCCCCTAGCCTTTGTCATCCTCGACTTACCCACAAGGTAGCAGGACAGTGGTTGGCCAATGCAGGGCGTGTCACTCCATGTGAGCCTGCGCATTTGACCTCTGGGGACCACTATAGCTCCGAAGATCCCCTACAGTTTATTATGGGATGGGTTGTTCGCCCTATGCCCACCCCCCAACCTGGAGGACCAGGGATCATCTTAGTCTGATCTCTACCCCTCGACCTGTCCGATATGATTGAATCTACAGTATAGCTCTCAGGGTCATCAAGACACGCAAGCCCCCATATCACAACAGGGTGATGATCCGATGGAGGATCCAGACTAACAATAATTAAGATGAAAAAACAGAAATCTGGAGTGTGCATAAGTATTCACCCCCTTTCATATGAAACCCCTAAATAAGA
This sequence comes from Neoarius graeffei, assembly GCF_027579695.1. Taxonomy (NCBI): domain Eukaryota; kingdom Metazoa; phylum Chordata; class Actinopteri; order Siluriformes; family Ariidae; genus Neoarius; species Neoarius graeffei. The sequence goes on from NC_083595.1 coordinate 2,500,367, forward strand.
GCTGGTCCAAACAATTCACTTCATACGTCATAATTACTTGATTAAGAGCCACCTGTGTGCAATCAAAGTATCACATGATCTGTCACATGATGTCTGTATAAATCAACCTGTTCTGGAAGGGCCCTGACTCTGCAACACTACTAAGCAAACAACATGAAAACCAAGGAGCCTCCAAACAGGTCAGAGACAAAGTTGTGGAGAAGTATAGATCAGGGTCGGGTCATAAAAAATATCCCAAACTTTGAATATCCCACGGAGCGCCATTAAATCCATTATAGCAAAATGGAAAGAATATGGCACCACTACAAACCTGACAAGAGAAGGCCCCGCCCACCAAAACTCACAGACCAGGCAAGGAGGGCATTAATCAGAGATGCAACAAAGACACCAAAGAGAACACTGAAGGATCTGCAAAGATCCACACTGGAGATGGGAGTATCTGTACATAGGACCACTTTAAGCTGTACACTCCACAGAGTGGGCGGGGCTTTATGGAAGTGTGGCCAGAAAAAAATCATTGCTTAAGAAAACACATTTGGAGTTTGCCCAACAGCATGTGGCAGACTCCCCAAACACACAGAAGATTATCTGGTCAGATGAGACTAAAATTGACCTTTTTGCCAATCATGGGAAACGCCATGTGTGGCGCAAACCCAACACCCTGAGAACACCATTCCTACAGTGAAGCATGGTGGTGGCAGCATCATGCTGTTGGGATGTTTGTTTTTCATTTGCAGGGACAGGACAGGGACACACACACACAAGTCGTCTGGTTGGGGAGAGAGCTCTCCTCCTCTGCTTTCTCGCTCTCTTTAAATAGGGCGAGGTCACTGGGGAAGACACACAAACACATGTTAATAAACATCAGGTGCAGTGATTCTGCCACTTACCTTCCCTGACTCCGCCCTCCGGTCACAGACCGATGCTTGACCATGCCCCCGCTGCCACAATGTGTAGCAAGCGTGTGATTGGCTTGTCATAATGTCACTTCTCTTCAGAATAGTTAACTGAAAACAACTGTGTTTCTTTCTCCTGTAAAATATTCTAAAGAGAAGTGATATTATGACATCATTAAAACAGCGACAGCCAATCACATGCTCACTACAGTGTTTATCATTTAGATTACATTTTACTTTTAATGTAAGAATATTCAGTGTAAGAGGAAAAAGTAATTTACTCAGATTTTAAAGTAATTTTGTCACACTGTGAGCTTCCCCTCAGGCAGCGCTGTGGCCACCTACATGGACTTTAAAGCAGGCGCGACACCAGTTGCTATGCACCGGCCCCCAGTACATGATCAACTGAAAGGTGCGACGCTTGCCTGGGACCCTTTATAAACCTGCTGTTGGACTCAGTCTTTGTGTGGACGTTATGTCTGTGGTGGTAAAGAGCAGCTCGATGCTACTTTGAGGTAGAGTTGAAGACTCTTGAGTGAAAAAGAGTGAGTTCAGGAAAGACTTACTGACGAAAATATATTTTAAAGAAAAAAAACTACAAAGAGAAAAAGGAGCATGGCATTAAGAAAAAAAGGATAAGATATTATTTTTGGGTTGATTGTATGAGCAATTTACGTTTTGTACAACTTACTTCCTTGTCATTTGTGTTTTCCAGTTTGGTCAGGTGGAAGACCATTTTGCATTGTCAAGTTCAAGTTCAAAGTGTTCACTGTCATATGCACAGTAAGGACATGTCCTCTTGCACAATGAAATTCTTAGTTTGCTGTCCACCATGAATGCTAATTACAAATATAAATAAATAAATAGGTGAAAGAAATAATACAAAGTAAAGGCTGTTAGGACTGGAACTGTTTTGGCCTCTAGAGGCCGCTGTTATGTTTATCTTGTCATGTTTGTTTTGGCCTCTAGAGGCCGCCACTGTGTTTTGTGTTTGTCTTGATTGCCTGTTTCCTGCCCCGCCCTGTTCCTTAATTGTTTTGTGTATAAATACCCCTCTGTTTGGTCCCTTGTCATGGAGTCTTTATGCTATGTTGTCTTGTGCTAGTTTCTGCTGGCTCGTGTATCTTGCCTGTGCCCTTGATATTTTTTTTTTGCTTTCTTTGGACTTTGTACCTTTTTGATCTTCTGAGCGTTCAGCACTTTGCCTTTCCTTTTGTTTTTGGACATTTAACCTTTGGATATTTTTATTTTGGTTTATCTTCTGAGCTTTTGGATTTTCTTTGTTTTTTCCATTGGATTGTATATAGTGTAAATAAACCTGTGTTTTGACACCCTACTTTCGCCTCATGCCTCTGCACTTGAGTCATCCCCCTGGTGGCCTAGTGGGGGTTTGCTGGCTTATCACACCAGTGACCTGGGTTCGAATCCCAGCAAAACCCTAACAGAAAGACTCCGTCATGACCGACTCAGCAGAGGCTGCTTCAACTGTCTACTCGGCCAACCTTCAGAGAATTATGGCAGCTTTGACATGCTTCGGAGCTACCATGGACAAACACTCGCAAGGCAAGTTTATTTCTATAGCACATTTCATACACAGTGGCGGTTCAATGTGCTTTACAGAAGTAAAAGCAAAACAGTAAACAATAGAAAATAAAATTACATAAAATAATGGGGAAGAAAATAAGAATTAAACAGTAGAAATAAAATTATAATAAAATGAGAAGTTCAATTTAAAAAAAACAGCAGAATAAAATTTAAAACATGGAGAGACTGTAAAAGTAAAGAGTTTAAAACATGTAGAGATGGCAATATTAATAATTTAGCAGAAAGCATCTGAAAACAGCTTGGTCTTTAACTTAGATTTGAAGCTGCCAACAGCAGGAGCATTTTTGATGTCCTCTGGCAGTTGGTTCCATAGCTGCACTGCATAGTAGCTAAAAGCTGCTTCACCACACTTTGTTTTAACAACAGGTTTTACCAGTAAATTTTTCTGCTGTGATCTGGTAGATCTGATTGGGTTAGGCTGCTGCAACATATCAGAGGTAACTGGGCCCTGTACCATTTAGAGATTTGTACACCAGCAGCAATGCTTTAAAGTCAATTCTGTAGCTTACTGGAAGCCAGTGAAGGGACCTTAGAATTGGAGTAATGTGCTCTGTTCTTTTTGTTCGTGTGAGAACCCTCGCCGCTGCATTTTGCACCAGCTGAAGTCGTTTGATGGTCTTTTTTGGCAGGCCTGTGAAAAGGCCATTGCAGTAATCAACCCTACTAGAGATGAAGGCATGTATTAGTTTTTCCAGATCATGTTTTGACATAAGTCCTCTTAGTTTGGAAATGTCTTTTAGGTGATAAAATGCCGTTTTAGTGATTGCTTTCATGTGCCTGTCAAAGTTTAGCTCGCTGTCAATGAAAACACCAAGATTTTTAACCATTTCTTTAGTTTTAATCCCTTTTGTGTCAAGAATAGTGGTAATCCTGAGTCTTTCATCTTTTTTTCCAAATAGAATTACTTCTGTTTTATCTGTGTTCAGCTGAAGAAAACTTTGTGACATCCAGCTATTGATTTGATCAATACACTGGTAGAGACATTCAAGGGGGGCATAATCATTAGGTGATAGAGCAAGATAAATTTGGGTATCATCTGCATAGCAGTGATATAAAATTGAATTGTTCTTGATAATTTGCCCAAGTGGGAGCATATAAAGGTTGAATAGTAATGGTTCAAGAATCGACCCCTGGGGGACACCACAGGTCAAGGACATTGACGTTGAGGTACAATTTCCCATAGTAACAAGGAAGCTTCTATCTTTTAAGTATGATTTTAACCAGTTGATAACTTTTACCAGTCAACCCAACCCAGTGTTCAAGTCGCTATAGCAGTATGTTGTGATCAACAGTATCAAAAGCTGCACTGAGGTCCAGTAACACCAGGACCGATGTTTTGCCTGCATCAGTATTAAGACGTATGTCATTTATAACTTTAATCAGCGCTGTTTCAGTGCTATGATTGGCACAAAATCCTGATTGAAAGTTATCAAAACAGCTGTTTGATATCAAGAAGACAGTTAATTGATTGAAGACATTTTTTTTTTTCAAGGATTTTCCCAATGAATGGTAGATTTGATATTGGCCTGTAGTTATTTAATACTGAAGCATCCAGATTATTCTTTTTAAGTAGAGGCTTTACAACGGCTTTTTTTCAAGGACACAGGAACAATGCCAGTCTCTAGGGATGTATTTATGATCTGAAGCACATCTGTAATTATAAGATGTAGAACAGACTTAAAGTTGGTGGGCAGAATGTCCAATTCAGATGTTGAGGAACTGATTTTGTAGAGTTTTTTTTTTTTTTTTTTTCAAGAGTCTCGTAATCAATCAAACAAAATTCTGACATTGTGTTGAAGTTATGTCTGTGTCACTGGTGATTGCAGTTTTTCAATTATTTGCAACTGAGATATATTATGTTGTATTTTATCAATTTTACCTTTGAAGAAGGTTGCAAACTCATTGCATTTATTAACTGAGGGAAGTTCAGGTGCTAATTGTGGTGGGGGATTTGTTAGCTTCTCTACTGTTAAATAGCACACGGGCATTGTTCATATTCCTGTTGATGTTGGAGAAGGACTGTCTTGCTTTATGAATTTCATAATTATATTTACAAAGCATCTCTTTATGGATTTGATAATGGATGTGAAGTTTAGTTTTGTGCCATTTTCTTTCAGTCTTTCTACATTCTCTCTTTAGCAATTTAACAGCTGGGTACTGCTTCCATGGTGCTTTCTGCTAATCATTGACTCTTTTGATTTTGAATGGAGCAATATCATCCATAATTTGGGTCATATTTCAATTAAAAATTTCCAGTAAATCATCTACAGAGTCTGACATTTTGGTTAGTTCTGAGAGAGCGCTTGCTCAGAGAGCGCATGTGTTGTCGTTTATGACTCTCCTACCCATAGTCATTGAGCTGTTCTGAATGTGAGGAGACATAGAAACATCAGAGAAAACACAAAAATGATCAGATAAGGCCAGGTCAACAACAGTATTAGAAACAGTAAGACCCTTTGCGATAACGAGGTCAAGGGTATGACCACGAGAGTGGATCGGCCCCTGTACATGTTGTACAAGGTTGAAGTTGTCAATAAGTGCAAGTAGTTCATTGGCATAGGTGTTTTCAGGATCATCTACATGCAAGTTAAAATCCCCAGATATAATAAGACAGTCAAACTCTAAGCAAATGACTGACAACAGTTCACCAAACTCTTCCAGAAAGACTTTGGCTGAATGTCTCGGAGGCCTATAAATATGTTAGGAGAGCATGTAACAAGTGCACATAAGTGTTCAAAGGATGTAAAATCACCAAGTGAGGATTGTTTACATTGAAAAGAGACTTTGAATATATTTGCGATCCCTCCACCTTTCCCCTGTCAGGTAACATTCATAAAATTAAAATTTGGGGGAGTTGCTTCAATAAGGGTGGTAGCACTATTTGCTTGATCCAGCCAAGTTTCAGTTAGAAACAAAAAATCAAGATTATGTTTGCAGATAAGATCATTAATTAAAAATGACTTGTTTGAAAGTGATCTAACGTTCAGAAGAGCTAGCTTTACAGAAAGTCTAGAAGTAATATCCGCTTGGGCACTCTGATGTTGTTTTGAAACAGGAAGGAGACTAGACTGGTTTACCCCCTGGGTTAAATATGCTCCGTTTTCTATTTCTTATCAATACAGGAATAGAGAATGGCATAGGCATACTGGGTCCCAGCTTGTTTTCAAAACTACACCCAATGCAGGGACCCATAGCACATCATACTAGACTTTCTTTATGTTCCATTTTGTTTGAAATTGAGAGGATTGGAGATGTCCTGCATCTTTTTAGATGGTGAAAAAGATTGGTAGCCAGCTGAAAGTCCTGGGCGAACACAGTTCAGTCTGTTGGTTGATTTTTGATGAACTGGTTACACAGTTCATCAAGCCAATGCGAGGCAAGCCAACGTGAGGCCCTTGCTCGCTGAAGGTACTGCTTCAGCAAATTGGGAAAACCCTGGCACAGCTGACTCCTCTGCCCGCATCTCCTCATCCTGATCCCACTCCAGTGCCTCCCGCCATGCTGTCTCCTTCACCTCGCGAACCCAGCCTTCCTGCACCACAGAGGTATGACGGCAAGCACGGTGAGTGCTGGGAGTTCCTTACCCAGTGCCAATTCGGGTTCCAGCCACCTCTGTTCCCAGACCAGGAGGAGGATGCGGGGGTGCCCTCGGTCAACCAATATGTGAGACGGTGTCACAAGGTCAGGAGGACCCTCATCCAGACCTCCAGAACCAACCAGACTCAGGCCAACCACCATAGAAGACCTGCCCACGCTTTCCGCCCTGGGCAGCGGGTTTGGCTGTCTACCAAGGACCTTCCGCTGCGGGTGGAGAACCACAAGCTTGCTCCTCGCTACAGTGGCCCCTTCAAGGTGGTGCGCAGGGTAAACCCTGTTGCCTACTGGCTCCAGTTGCCCCAGACTCTGAGGATCAACTCCACATTCCATGTTTCCCTGTTGCAGCCCATACTGAAGTCCATGTATGCCCCTGCCCCTAGGAATCCCCCCCTGCATCTTCCAGGGTCACTGTGTTCACTGTGCATCGCCTGCTTGACTCCCACTGGGTCCACGGCGGGCTTCAATATCTGGTAGACTGGGAGGGCTATGGCCCTGAGGAACGCTGTTGGGTCCCCGCCCGGGACATTTTAGATAAAGGACTTTTGTCGGGATTTCCATTCGGCCCATCCAGATCGCCCTGGGAACGTCAGGAGACGCTCCTGGGGGGGGGGGGGGGGGGGTGTCCTGTTAGGACTGGGACTGTTTTGGCCTCTAGAGGCTGCTGTTATGTTTATCTTGTCATGTTTGTTTTGGCCTCTAGAGGCCACCACTGTTTTGTTTGTCTTGATTGCCTGTTTCCTGTCCCGCCCTGTTCCTTAATTGTTTTGTGTATAAATACCCCTCTGTTTGTTCCCTTGTCACGGAGTCTTTATGCTATGCTGTCTTGTGCTAGTTTCCTCTCTCGCGTATCTTGCCTGTGCCCTTGTGGTTTTGATATTTTTTGCTTTCTTTGGACTTTGTACCTTTTTTGATCTTCTGAGCGTTCAGCATTTTGCCTTTGTTTTTGGACATTTAACCTTTGGATATTTTTATTTTGGTTTATCTTCTGAGCTTTTGGATTCTGTTTTTTTCCATTGAATTGTGTGTGTATATAGTGTAAACTTTTTTTTTTTTTTTGGATACTCTACTTTCGCCTCATGCCTCTGCACTTGAGTCATCCCCCTGGTGGCCTAGTGGGGGGTTTGGATTGGGGGCGGTTGGATTATCACACCAGCGACCTGGGTTTGAATCCCAGCAAAACCCTAACAAAGGCAATGTCATGAAAAGTATAGTACAAAATAAAGGTAAATGTAGTGCAAAATAAGCAGTATAATACAAAAATAAGGCAATGATTGGACGTAGAAGCAAAAAAGGGCAGTAATGTGCAAATATGTGCAAACAGATGTAAACAGTCAAGGACTGTTTACAGGGAGGTGGTCCATGGTTATAGACTCCTATCAGCTGTTCAGGAGTCTGATGGCAGTAGGAAAGAGTTCTTTCATCTGACAGTCCTGCATTTTGCACTTCTGTACCTCTGGCCTGAGGGTGGTAGTGTGAACAGTCTGTGCTGGGGGTGGGTGGGGTCTTTGAGGATGGAGGCAGCTCTCCTGTGGACTCTGCAGTGGTAGATGCTCTACAGAGAGGGCAGTGGAGTTTTTTTTGGTGATCCTCTCAGCAGTCTTCACCACCCTTTGCAGGTGTTTGCAGTCCATAGCTGTAGCACTGCTGTACCACACAGTGATGCAGTTGGTCAGGATGCTCTCAATCGCACAGCTGTAGTTGTTGAGGATCTTGGGTGACATATCAAACTTCCTCAGCCTCCTCAGAAAGTAAAGTTGCTATTGAGCCTTCCTAACCAGCTGTGTGGTCTTGTGTCCATATGAGGTCCTCACTGATGTGAACACCCAGGTATTTGAAGCTGCTCACCCTCTTCACCTCAAGCTCCTGGATCAACAGTGGCCGATGAGGTCTCCTCTCCTTCCTCATGTTGAGGGTGAGGTTGTTGTCCTCACACCATGACACCAGACTGGCCACCTCCCTCCTGTAGGCCGTTTCGTCTCCACCAGTGATGTCCTATCACTGTAGTGTCGTCTGTGAACTTCAGGATGATGTCCTTGTGGGAGGCGACACAGTCATGGGTGAACTGAGTGTAGAGGATGGGGCTGAGGACACATCCCTGTGGGGTGCCAATGTTTGTGATGATGCTGGTTGAAATCCTATTGCCAATCCTGACAGTCTGGGGCCTGCCAGTCAGGAAGTTGAGGAGCCAGTCACAGAGGGTGGGGTGCAAACCAAATGTGGACAGTTTATGGGTGAGTTTGTGGGGGATGACCATGTTGAAGGCAGAGCTATAGTCAACAAAGAGCATCCTGATATGAGTCTTTGTTTTCCAGGTGGGAGAGGGTATAATGGAGGGCAGCAGCGATGGCATCTGAGGTGGACCTGTTGGGCCTGTAGGCATACTGCAGGGGGTCCAGGAGGTCTGGTATACTGCTCTGAATGTGAGCCAGTACCACTCTCTCAAGCACTTTGATATGATTGGAGTGAGTGCTATCAGCCTGTAATCATTCAGGCAGGTGGGTGGGCACTTCTTGAGAAGAGGGATGATGGTTGTGGTCTTGAAGCAGGACAGAACGGTGCTCTAGCTGAGGGAAAGGTTGAAGATAGCAGCAAAAACATCAGCCAGCTCATTGGCACATACTCTGAGGGCCCACCCAGGGATGTTGTCAGGTCCTGCTGCCTTCCTGGGGTTGATCTTCCTCAGAGCTTTGTGTACCTGGCCTGATGAGACTGTTGGTGGGGGTTGGTCCATGTTTGTGTGTGCACTTCCTCTCTGTGCTGTAGCTGGAGGTCTCAAAGCGGGTGTAGAAAGTGTTGAAGTCATCCAGCAGGCTGTGTATGGAGCTGATGGTGCTGGTGGTGGTCCTGTAGTCTGATGTGCTGCAGGCCTTGCCACATCCACCCAGGGTCAGCAGTAGAATAGAAGCTGTCCAGCTTCTCGCTGTATTGCCTCTTGGTCACTGTAATGGCTTTCCTCAGTCCATACTTCGCCGCTTTGTACTCCATTTCATTGCCTGATCTAAATGCAAGAGGGCGGGCACGCAGCATACATCATACTTGACTGTTTACCCAGGGCTTTTGGTTGGGGAACTTCCTGATCTGAATGGTGGGCATGATGTTGCAGACACATGTGCTGATGTACCCAGTCATATACTCGGCATAGTCCTGTATACTGACAGTCCTCCAAAGTGGCTGCAGCTTTAAACACATCCCGGTCTGTCCAAGCAAAACAGTCCTGAAGGGTGCTCAGTCTCTGGGCTCCAGAGTTTGACTTGTTTGGTGACAGGGTTTGTTTTAGTCTGTCTGTCTAGGCTGGATACAGGAACAAAAAGAGGTGGTCCGAGTGTCCGAAGTGGGGGCAGGGTGCAGCCCTGTATGCACAGGCGCAGATAGAAGGGGGGACGGGGGGGGGGGGGGGATTCGTCCCACCCAGATTTAAATTCACCTCGTTTGGTCCCCCCACTTATAGGGAGGAAAAAACGTCTATGCTGTCTGTCTTTGCATAAGGCAAACCTCACGGAAAAATCAAAAGACTAATTACCATTTGGTTTATTGAGGTGCACAGCAGTACATACATAGTTGCAACTGCGCAGACTGCACAGGTTGTGAGCTTGAGCTTGGTTGCTATAGTTACCCATAACAAGTTTGACAGGCATATCGGGGACAGCTCCTAGTTCAGGACCCCAACACGGCATGATGAAGGGTGCCAAAAGGCAGAAAACGATTGCATCATTTTAAAAAAAAAAAAAAAAAAAAAAGACTAAGTAAACTGTGCCTTACTTTACTTTATCATATCACCTTGCAATTTTTTGATAGTCTGTTCAAAGTAATGTCATAGTGAAAGTAAAATTGTATGGAGTAGAGAAGCCTTTCTGGTAGCATCCTTCTTTCAGTGGCAGCCTGTAGATACAGTGCTCAGAAGGCAGTTTTAATGTTTAATCTGGTGTTCCCTGCCATAATTTCAGCGAGTATATTGTTTCATAAGGAAACTTTGCGAAGAGTTGTTGACTGACTGCCACTCACGCAACACATAGGCATAGTTAGGAAGTCAGGATGCACTGGTTTACACTTTACACACACACGTAGCCCAGCCTCTCGCTATGTTTAACAGTTGGAACTTAGCGGTTTTAAAACTAGTTTTGCAATTTCTGTGCGTGATAATGTGTAAACTTTGGATTTCCATAGGCTATGTTAAAATGTTATCATTGTCCTGGCCTGCAGGTAGTTCCTGGTGATGGCAGTGAGGGAGGTGAAATAACATGTATACACACTACCGTTCAAAAGTTTGGGGTCACCCAGACAATTTTGTGTTTTCCATGAAAAGTCACACTTTTATTTACCACCATAAGTTGTAAAATGAATAAAAAATAGTCAAGCCATTTTTCTGGCCATTTTGAGCATTTAATCGACCCCACAAATGTGATGCTCCAGAAACTCAATCTGCTCAAAGGAAAATCAGTCTTATAGCTTCTCTAAAGAGCTCAACTGTTTTCAGCTGTGCTAACATGATTGTACAAGGGTTTTCTAATCATCCATTAGCCTTCTGAGGCAATGAGCAAACACATTGTACCATTAGAACACTGGAGTGAGAGTTGCTGGAAATGGGCCTCTATACACCTATGGAGATATTGCACCAAAAACCAGACATTTGCAGCTAGAATAGTCATTTACCACATTAGCAATGTATAGAGTGGATTTCTGATTAGTTTAAAGTGATCTTCATTGAAAAGAACAGTGCTTTTCTTTCAAAAATAAGGACACTTCAAAGTGACCCCAAACTTTTGAACGTGTGCGCACGCATCCATATGTACACAAAATGGAATCATTTGCTGACAGCTCAGTCCCCCCTCCCAGTTCAAAAATCCTATCTGCGCCCCTGCCTGTATGTACCACATATGTTGCTGTAAACATGGTCCAGTGTATTCTTATCACAGGTGGGGATGTCCACATGTTGATAATATTTAGAGAATATAGTCCATAAATTGCACTGATTAAAGTTGCTGGTGATGATAAAAACAGCATTGGGATTAGCCCTCTCTATCATGCTGATGTCGTGGAGTTAGCTTGGGGGGGATGTAAACATCACTGCATGGCTCTCTGTGTTGTTCATACACGAGTTCCCACCTTCCACTGCTCCCTGTTTCAAGTCCCAACTCCGTTACCTTTTTGTGCTCAAGCCGTTTGGCAGTCAGCGTGTAGTATTTCACCCCTTCCACTCTCAGTTTGAATCCCAACAGTTTTAGTCCTTTGGGGGACAACAAGCCTCAGAAAGCACTTGGTTCACACTAAGTAACAGAACGCCTGCACCATGCGATATGTATACTGTTCCTACTTACTCAGGTGACACTGGGCATACCTAACAACCTGTGTTTTCTCTTCTCTTCCCCCCCCCCCCCCCCCAAAAAAAAAAAACCTGTCCCTCTGAGTTACATGTCGGTCCTGGGATCGAGATGCTGACCCTCTTCTGCTCCTCGGACCTGCCTGATCCATCCTGGTGCCCTGTGTCTGGTTGGAGTCTCATCACATCGCTCCTGTGGAGGACGGCCCTATGAGGACAGTTGAAAGTCACACCTGGAGGACGCTCTGGACTCTTACAGTAATGCTTTTATGGCTGAGGACTACAGTTGACTTGCTAACTTTAGGACTGCGGTTGTCATGAACAGTTTTGCACTCAAGCTTCCATCAGTGAAGAGTTTATAACATCAACGAAACTGACTTCATGTTAAAACTGTTAATGTTATAATCATGTTGTCTGTTGTTGCCCAAATGAGGATGGGTTCCCTTCTGAGTCTGGTTCCTCTTGAGGTTTCTTCCTCATGTTGTCTGAGGGAGTTTTTCCTTGCCACCATCGCCACAGGCTTCATCAGTGGGGATAGATTAGGGTTAAAATTAGCTCATGTTTTAAGTCATTCAAATTCTGTAAAGCTGCTTTGCATCAATGTTTGTTTATTGTTAAAAGTACTATACAAATAAACTTGACTTGACCATCACAGGAACCAGTGAGCTTAGAGCAGCTTGGTGAAATCATCATGGGTCAAGCCACTGCTCTGAGCAAGCTTTGGGAGCATTGTTTGTGGAGGCACTGGGCGTGTCCAAAAACATTTTCACACGTTCAATCACTGTTAGAGTCCACAGAGTCACTCTAACAACCTGCTAGTGAGTAGGATCATGAAACCTAGGCCACAATTTCCCACACTGCCACGCCCTCTCCAGCCCACCCTCCTTCTCCCAACTCCTCCTTTTTGTCTGGGTGAGTCTATGTTGGACAAATCATGCCAAAGACAATTTTCTGTAGAGACCCTTATGACACTGGATTTAAAAAGAAAGGGGGGGGGCCCTGGATAGGTTTTTATCTCAAGGTAATCTGTTGTAATGGGCATTTTTACTGACTAAAAAAAAAACAGTAAGATTTTGTGTAAATGATGAAAATATAGTCTCAATCAGTTTTGTCTTATGTTTGCTTTTGAAACTAAGTTTAATGGTTCTGAAGCGTGTGTAAAATGGGGCTGTAAATATACAGAGTATTGTTAAGGTTTGACTGAGTGTGAAAAGTGTTCGTGAATTTTGAGAAATGTCATCACTGAATACATTTCATGTGACAACACTGTAAAATGATCAACAGTGTAGTTCACTTAGATTAGTGTTATAAACTGTATGAAAACGTGGACATGGTATTGAGACAAGCGTGAAAATGGTTGTAAACAAACATCCATCCATTACCTGTAGCCACTTTATCCTGTTCTACAGGGTCGCAGGCAAGCTGGAGCCTATCCCAGCTGACTACTGGCGAAAGGCGGGGTACACCCTGGACAAGTCGCCAGGGGCCTCATGTACAAAGCTTGCGTGTACACAAAAACGCTACGTACGTCACTTTCTGCGCAAACATTTGTATGTACAAAGATTGACTTGGCGTGGAAAAGTGCGGTACTCTACGCAAACCTCATGGCTGGCGTACGCACATTTCTGGTGCATCTTGGTCCTTGGCGACACTTAGAGGCAGAGCAACGCAACTACATTTAGGCCTACTCGGTCAAGAGTCATGACATGGTAATAAGAGGCATCCAAAAATGCATCGGAACATCAGGATGCGTGAATTGAAATGTATGTCAGTCATACGACATTGTCGAGACACATAATGCGAGACTGTTGGGTAAATGCCAACAGATCCATCAACCATCCCTTCCATATTGTAATTATGGGAAATGAGAAACCCCAGCAATATCATTTCGATATTATTCCCATTGACTATTGGTTAATTAATTAAAGAATGCACATGCAGGACCATGCATTGCAGCTAGCTTAATAGATCTTCCTCGCGCATTTGCCGCGAGGTGTCAGACTGAAATATTATTAGTTGATGTTGCGTGGGGTAGCCTTATCACATAATTACCAAGATCAATATATGAAACGATTTCCAAGTGCGTACAAATCAGACACAACCGCGGTGTGTGGGGACCAATCACTAGCATGCATCAAATTAAATGAGGATATAAAAGCATGCGCAACATGTGGCGATAACCAATAGGATGACAATGGCGTGGTTGGCCTTATTGGAAGACGCTGCAAATGGTCGGATTAAGAGGGAACGGGTGTTCCGTGATTACACCGATTTCCTGGCTCACGATGATGACTGGCTTATCAGCCGATTCAGACTTCCAAGAGCCATTCTTTTGGAGCTCTGTGCTGAGTTGGGCCCGGGGTTGGAGAGGGAGACGGCGAAAAGTCATGCCTTACCCGTTCCTATCCAAGTCCTGACCACGCTTGGGTTCCTAGCAACAGGCTCATTCCAGAGGGAACTGGCCGACCGGTCGGGAATGAGCCAGACAGCTCTCAGCCGCGCTATTCTGTCTGTGTTAAATGGGATCATCCGACTGTCGGCCAGGTACATACGGTTTCCCTATAATGTGGCAGACCAAGTACAGATAAAAGCGCAATTTGCAGCGATAGCTGGTTTTCCAAATGTAATCGGAGTGATCGACTGCACGCATATTGCTATAAAGGCGCCATCTGAGGGTGAATATGCATACGTGAATAGGAAACATTTCCACTCTATAAATGTACAGATTATATGTGATGCCCAAATGCGCCTGACAAATATCGTGGCAAGATGGCCTGGGGCGACCCAAGATGCATTCGTCCTGGCGAACAGCTCTGTGGGAAACAGGCTGGATGCCGGCAGAGTGCGTGATGGGTGGTTACTTGGTAAGCAATCTAAAACACTTGAAGTGAATTCACTTGAAATATACACATGTTGGATAGCTTATGCTGGACCTATCCCAATTGCTCATAGGAGACAGCGGCTACCCACTCCAAAAATGGTTACTGACCCCCCTAGCCAACCCACGGACTGATCAGGAGCAGCGCTACAACAACCTCCATGCACGGACGCGGTCAGTGGTGGAGCGCACCATTGGCCACCTGAAAAGCCGGTGGTGCTGCCTTGACCGGAGTGGGGGGGGGTGCTGCTCTATCAGCCCGACAAGGCGTGCTGTATTGCGCTGGCGTGCGGCGTGTTACACAATGTGGCGCAGCGGCACGGCATGCCAATAATGGAGCGAGACCTGCCGGAGGACCCAGACCCTGGGCCTCACAACAAGGTGCCACAGCGATATGGTATACAAACCCGGCAGGGCTTAATAGCCACAATGTGAAAAGGTAAGGGCAGACGGGACACGATTCATTTTTTAAGATATTCTTTTAATGTGTTATTCAGTTCCTTCAATTCCTCGCGGATTCCCTCGAGGTTGTCGTTAATCGCCTCTATCCCCTTTAAAATTTCCCCCTGCGACTCAAGGACCGCGCGCGTCAGCACCCGGCCTGTGGACCCGGCGACAGGGGCAAGCGGTGGAGAAGGGGGGCAGGTGACAGTGACGCTGGATCCGCTCGGCTGGGGGTCCTCTTCCTGCTCGGGTGGGATGGACTGGGGGCCTCCTGTTGTTCCCTGGCACCCTGCTAGAATACATTTGTCATTAAAATCTTATTGTGGAAAATATGTGCACGTTTTATTTCTGGTTACATGTGGCTAGGAATATTGGGCCTACTAAGAGAGGAAGACATTTCCTAAAATACAGGGTGTCCCCGAAAAAATGTACACATTAGAGCACTAAAGGTGTTTTTTTTGTTTTCAAAACCCATGTAACTCAAATAGGCACTCATTGTGGCGCAGGCACTGCGGACGATGCGAATCATACCGTTATCTTGGTATAGGCTACATTCACATTCAGTGGCATACAATCAGTGACCGTTGCATGTCTCATAGCATACACTTTGAACATCACTTTAATTGGAGGTGACAGAACAATTAAGTGATGTATGTGAATTCTATTACACTGTGCTAAAGGCAGGGATTTCAGTTCACACATACTTTATGGCGATTTAGCGTATAGGCTACATTTTTCGGGACGCCCTGTATGAAAATGATTACAGCACCTGTGAGATCCTGCTGGGCCACGTCGGATTCCCCCTCTTCAGGCGGAACCACGCCGTCTAATGCATGGTCACCGAGGACCGCGGTCACCCTCTGGTCGAAAGGGGAGAGGGCCTCGACCCCCGGCCCGCCACCCGTTTTCATTGTGCTCCTGTGCTGCGCAGCCATCCTTCTTTTCACATCTACTTTGATGTCCGACCATTTTTTTTTTTAGTGTCGGCTGTGGATCAATTGTTGGCCCCGACTTGATTGATGACATTAGTTATTTGCTCCCAATTCAGACGTTTGGTTTTGGTGCTGATTCCGGAGGAGAGGCTTCCGAACAAGATCTTGTGTCTTGCCTCTACCTCTGAAATCAGCGCCTCCACCTCGCAATCTGTGAAATTTCTTTTTCGAGATTTCGCCATGTCTTTTACCTAACGCGGGCCTTACTGCAGGTCTATTTATACTAATTAACATATTCAGTGTGGAATAACTGAGGGAGGAGACGGGGCAGGGAACGGGGCTCGTGCATGTGCGCCGAATTCCACGTTGATTTGGGATGTATGGGTACAACAGGAGAGTGCGTGGAAACCTTCGTACGCACTGATTGATACATCCAGATTTTTTTGGTCGTACACATTTCCCGATTTTGACGTGCGCACATATTTAGTGGGAAATCCACTCAGGTCTTTGTACATGAGGCCCCTGGTCATCACAGGACAAACAAACAAAAAAGAACCCTAAGAATCTGTATTGTATTATGCTGTACAGCCACCAGATGGCGCTGCTGCATTGCATGATGAAGACGCCAGGCTCACTATACACGGTTCCTCCTGAATTGGCTTTGTCTCTAATTTTATTCTAAATTATTCGGATTATCAAGCACATGTGCATTGCATCTGATTTGGTTTTGAATGGGAAACACTGCAGAACTACATTCATGCTTGACTCCCACAACATCATTTTACAAATTAAACACAGAGGAAATCTCATCAACACTAATTAATAATAATGAGCACAAGAATGAACACCAGTGAGACTCTTCATTGTGAAATAAAACTTGAACACTGAACCTGAGCACTGTATTAACTACAGCCACAAACACCACTGAGTGCAACACTTCATTTTCCCCATAGACAGAGTTATTCTAATCTAATAATATTCAAATATTTTGTACAGACAGTGGCAGAAAGTGTGGAGCTTATTTAGGGGTCGGAAACATTTAATTTAGAACTTTTTTTTTTTCATTTAAGCGCCAACATGCCGGCAGTCATCATGCACAATTCAGTTTACTGTAACATGGCCTTGAGGATTTCTCCTTCATCTTCAGTGAGCTCATCAACATCATCATCATCATGTGTGATGAAGCGCGCACACACACAGAGGTGACCCAGTAAGAACTGCAGAGCAGCTGTCATGTCTCTCTCACCTTCTGTCTTTTTTTTTTTTTTTAAATATGCTGTTCTTCTAAATGGGGCGGCACGGTGGTGTAGTGGTTAGCGCTGTCGCCTCACAGCAAGAAGGTCCTGGGTTCGAGCCCCGGGGCCGGCGAGGGCCTTTCTGTGTGGAGTTTGCATGTTCTCCCCGTGTCCGCGTGGGTTTCCTCCGGGTGCTCCGGTTTCCCCCACAGTCCAAAGACATGCAGGTTAGGTTAACTGGTGACTCTAAATTGAGCGTAGGTGTGAATGTGAGTGTGAATGGTTGTCTGTGTCTATGTGTCAGCCCTGTGATGACCTGGCGACTTGTCCAGGGTGTACCCCGCCTTTCACCCGTAGTCAGCTGGGTTAGGCTCCAGCTCGCCTGCGACCCTGTAGGACAAGATAAGCGGCTACAGATAACGGATGGAGGGATGTTCTTCTAAACCATGTACAAGACAAAACATGTCCAAACGCACTTCATACAGTCTATAAAATGAGCTGCTGGAGGTCTTGTGAGTAAGTGCTGTGAATGATGTGAGGGTCAAGGACAAGATGGACAAGTTTGAGAGCACAGGAGCTGTAGTTCCCTTGCCTGAGAAAGCTCTTTCTTCAGACTGATTCTTCATTGGGTTTGATGTGTATAATCTTTAGCTGATAATGATGTCATTACGTCATTACAGTGATAAATCAGAAGTGAGCAAAATCAAAGCAAAAAACAAAAACTCCACACTTTCACATGTAGGCGTGATATCGATGATGATATTAGCAAGGTGATCACTGTGTGTGTGTATGTGTTCATAGTGTAAATCGTTAAAAACCCTGTTTTATGATGATAAACACATGTTGTGTGTGTTCTGTTAAGCGTCCAGTAAAGTCTGAATAATGTAAATGTAATAAAATGCTCAAACATCACCTGAGCTACCTGGCCAGACTGATCCAGGTGGGTGTGGCCTCAAATTCTCATCACTCCACTTGATTGACAGGTTGAAAGTTTTGAAGAAAAGTATGAATTGAAAAGTACGGATTCTCTCACTCATTCTCCCTGGAGTCCTTCTCCTCTGGCTCATATTTTATGGATCTGTTTTTCCTTTCTGCTCTTTTACACCTCTGAGACACTCCACATGCACGCGCACACACACACAAACACACACAGGGTTCAAAAGGTCTGTCGACTCGAGAGAGAGAAAGTGTAAATAATTGAGGAAGAAAATTGGAGGTGAGGCCTGCAGCTGGTCCCTGATGTCCTCAGAGCCTCAGATGGAGTTTACACTCGATATGAAGGACACGTCTCAATCAGATTCACACTGCACGTCACTCTGCAGGTACACGGTACACATACCCACAGACCAAACCCACAAAACACACATCTGGACTCTTCCAGCAATTATGGATGTGACATTTGACTCATGCTGACATATCAGCGTGTACACACTCCGCATCACGGAGCCTGTTTGTGTTTGTGGTCATGTGACCCTCTAGAGAGAAGTTCTGATATCCAACATGGTGATGTATTCACGTCCAAATCACACAGACACACACATACAGTATGTATATATCCAGTGTTTATTAGCGTTCTTCGTGCTTTTACACCAAAAGCTTAACCTTTGACCTTTTCAGAAAACATCATATACACGTCTATTTATTGATCATTTATTAACTGTTTAAGATTTGAATGTCTCAACAGAACAATAAAACAGTGCAGTGTGTGTATGTGTGTAATTTCATGAATAACTCAAATATTCAGTTGAGGATCTGTAGATGGCAGTAGAGAGCCATGAGACAGAACAGCCCCCCCCCCCCATCTTTTCCTTTTTTTCCAGTGAATATATGGACCTAAATAAAATCTCCAAACTTCCTGTTTTTGCTGTCTAGTGTTATTGTCTACAGTTTGAAATGTGTATAAACTTATTTACAGTGAGAAAGAATCCAATCATGGAGAAGATTATATTTTATAATATTCTCAGGGTACCACATATCCTATGTGCAGTTTAAAGTTAAACCTGTAGTTTTGTATGGATTAGATCTCAGAATGAGTGTATAGCATTGTCTCTTCACAGCTTCAGGGTTCCCAGTTCCATCCTGAGCTCAGGTTACTGTCTGTGAGGGTTTCCTCTGGGTTCTCCAGTTTCCTCCCACACAAAAGAATACCTCTCTGTAGGTGTGAAAGGTGCGTTATGATGAACTGCTGTCTCATCCAGGGTGTATTCCCACCTCACACCCAGGGTTTGGAGATAAACTCTGGACTCATCATGACCCTGACCAGGATAAAGCACTTCCTGAAGATGAACAATGAATGAATGAATGAATGAATCTAAAAAAAATGAAGGGGACAAATATGTTGACAGGAAGTGATGTCATCATTCATGTATTCATGCTGCTGTTGAACGGCACTACTCGTAATCTTAGAAGGAGACTGATGGGCAAATGATGTGTAATTTCATCTCATTAAAGTCCTGACTGGAGTGTGAACTCTTGAAAACTCAGACTGCTTGAGCAGCCAGAATCCTTTTTAACCTCGTTTGTTAAACCTGAGGGTCAGAGCATCACAAGGGACTGCTACAATGAAAAGAACATCTCAAAGAAACCTTGTTAAGGATTTAGTGATTTCTTCATTCAGGGTGAAAAAATAAACCGACCTTCATGGGTGACTTTTAACCTTTGACCTTGGCTTTAAGGCATGGAATAGATAAAAGAGATTGAAGAAACAGAAATCACATTTTTTGTTGTTTAATGTATTTTAACTTAATTATTAGCAATTCTGTCTTTCTTCTATGTAAGCTTTGACCTATGACCTTTAATAGACATTAGGGTCATTTCATTTGATCGTTCGAGTCAATGGATTTATTCAAATGTGTATGAATAATTGTTATAATGTGATCTGTAGCTGCACAACTGATAAACTATAACATACTAATTAAAAGTGAAGCACGTTTACTCTTATTAGTGCACTTTTACATGCACGAATTTCTCTTTAATGTTCCTGAAGAGGGTCTTCTCCATCAGACGAACCACTTCTGAACACGAGCCATTAACATTTCAACATCCTTCTTAGGCCACCATGACCCGCTCTGACCACAGCTTCTGCATGGCGTTATATCATAAAGATTTAATAAGATCTGTAAAATATATAAAATATGGTATTTACAGGTTGTTTCTTCTGTTTGTCTGTTAAATGCTAATGATGAACATTTCTGGTTTGTTCTTTTTTAAACACCTGAAAACCATCGCTGTGGTGAAATGAGTTAAATGTTTTCCACAGCAGTGACAGATGAAAGAGTTGCTGTCTCAGGTCACACTGACATTTTTCACCATTAGCCATCTGTGAGCTGCAGGAACGTGAATAATATGCTGGGTCTCCTGTAAATACCACGTTTCACAGCTTCGGGGTAAATTGGAGAAAAACGGTGAAGAGGTGCAGTGTAAACCTGACACTTTACACTCCTGTGCCTTGTGTTAATGTATACACACACATATGTTAATTAGTATTCAAGGAATTCCTGAGGGCTCCTTTGATTGTTAGTGCTTTGTTAATTGGCATGTTTTATATCACAGTACACTCTAGATCAATATAAATAGAGATTTTATGATGTTACCATTTTCATTTTTACTCCATAGAACATCACTGGTCATTCTATCAAGTGATATAATGTAATGCATCTTTTTAAAATAAAATTAAATTCATTTTGGTCATCTGACTATCAGTAAGCTAGCAGTTGTGTTTATTGTGTCTTCCTGTGTACACTCAAAAAAATAAAACATTGGATTTACTTAACCGAGTTATGGCAACCGGTCCCACGAAACTGTGTTAATTTAGATATATTGAATACAGTTATGTTGAGTTTATTCAACAGAGTTATGTTAGATTTACTACACAAAGTTGCATGGACGGTATTAAATAAAGCCATGTTGGATTTAGCTGACAAAGTTATGTTGGATATAATTAACAACGTCACATTGCATTTTGTGAACAGAGTTATGTTGGATTTAATTAACAACATCATGTTGCATTTTGTGAACAGAGTTATGTTGGATTTATTTAATAAACTTGTGTTTAATTTACATTTCTGCGTTCTGTACTGTCTGCATTTGTTCCAACAATATCTACTTAAAGTACCGTACACAACACAAAATAACCATTTAACTCAGTTTTATTTGTTTGCCCAAGTGCATCTTTAAATTTGAAAAACTAAACATTTGGCAGATTACAATGTAAAAAAAATAGAAAGGTGATTCAAGTTACTTTAAAGAAAAAAGCCTTCGCCTTTGTTGTAAAGTGCACGGGCATCTTTAAGTGCATAAAAAAACCTTAGGCTATCTATAAACAGAAAACATTTGGCAGCATTACCAATGCAAACAAAATGTGTAACAGCCCAAAACAAGCTCAAGACTTAAGTCGTAAGTATCAATGTGGTATCAACTGGGTTAAATGACAACTTTCATTTAAAAATTGAATATTAACAAATATATTATCAAAATATCAATCAAAAACCAGTAATGCCTACTGGGAGATGTTCGAGGACTCCCAAGATTTCAGTGCAATACCCAACAAGTCACTTGTTGACATTTGGCAGCATTACCAATGCAAACAAAAAGTCTAACAGCATAAAAAAACAAGCTGAAGACTTCAGTAGGGGAAAGTTATGTAACCCTCCACAGCTTTGTTCTTAACAAATTGACCACTGTGCCAAGTAAAAAACTCAAAATAAAATGACAACATAATGAATATCATATATTGGGTGCTTTTGTAAAATCGTTATACTTCAGACAACAGTAAAAAGATAAACTAAGCTCCTTGCTCAAAAATATTGTCTGATCCAGCATGTCAAGTGAGGACTGACAAGAACAATGTGGTCTTTTTTATACAATCTAACAAAAATATAATCAAGCCAACAATCACAAACCAGTACCACCTACTGGGACTCCCAAGATTTGATTTCAGTGCAATACCCAACAAGTCCCTTAATTCAACCAATGTTTAGTCTGCCTTACTGAGCGTGTGCAAGAAAGTACGGAGAGCGCATTGGGACAACCTTAATACAGTTTAATCAACTGTATTACATAAATCCAACTCAATAAGGTCTAATAATCATAAAAACCAGTACTGTTAGGTTATTAAAACAAAACTCACTTGATTTAATCGTTAAACACGACAATATTTAATAAATTTAACATGAACTAGTTATTTAACGGCGGCACGGTGGTGTAGTGGTTAGCGCTGTTGCCTCACAGCAAGAAGGTCCTGGGTTCGAGCCCCGTGGCCGGCGAGGGCCTTTCTGTGTGGAGTTTGCATGTTCTCCCCGTGTCCGCGTGGGTTTCCTCCGGGTGCTCCGGTTTCCCCCACAGTCCAAAGACATGCAGGTTAGGTTAACTGGTGACTCTAAATTGAGCGTAGGTGTGAATGTGAGTGTGAATGGTTGTCTGTGTCTATGTGTCAGCCCTGTGATGACCTGGCGACTTGTCCAGGGTGAACCCCGCCTTTCACCCGTAGTCAGCTGGGATAGGCTCCAGCTTGCCTGTGACCCTGTAGAAGGATAAAGCGGCTAGAGATAATGAATGAATGAGTTATTTAACTCCAGCAACATGCATGTTTCATTTCTTTGAGTGTAGAAATACATAAAGTAGTGAGCGTGTGCAAGAAAGATGCAGATGAACATCCCTTCATGTCTGAGTTAAGCTGTTTTAATCCCAGAGTAGCACTCGCTACTCGTTGTTTTCATCATGACCATTCCAGTGGTTGATGGTGGATGATTTTCTAACACGCTATTTACTTTCACTGATTTGTGTTGTCCTTGAATGCATGTGCTAACAGGACTCATTCTGACACGACGCTCAGCCTCAGTGTTTCAGTGATTAGGCTTTTAGTTCATCCCCTCAGACTTCTTAAAATGATAATAACAGCCTCATTACGCTTTTATGACTTTCTCTTATAACAGAGGAAGATTGTTTTATGAGGTGGGTGAGAGAGAGAGAGAGAGAGAGATTTAGGTGCTAATGACAGCTGTAACGGTTGTTAAGCATTCAAATTTCAAATGAACGGAAGTAGACCCCTGAGAGTTCCTCACTCCCTTCCCTGTTTAGGGTGTAGTGCTGTGGGTGAGTTATAATCCCCGGATAGTGCACTATTACCCATAATGCTGATGTACCGCAACGTCCAGTGAAGTGCAGCAGTGAGGACACACACCTGAGGGGATCCAGCTGTGTAAAGGACAGATGTTTGTTTAAACACCAGCTGTGTATTTAACCCAGAGAGTGGGTATAAACAGGTGTATAGTGAGTGTTTATCGGTGATCTGTAACAGTGCTGTGTGACTCCCTCACTGCTGCCCTGCTCACTTCCACACACAACAGTCTAGAACATTCTGTAGTGTAAGGGAGTGAGCTCACACACACACACACACACATACACACACACTCTCTCTCTCTCTCTCACACACACACATACACACACACTCTCTCTCTCTCTCTCACACACACACACACACACACACACACACACACACACACACACACACACACACACACACTCTCTGAGTCTCTCTCTCTCACACACACACACACACACACACACACACACACTCTCACACACACACACACACTCTCTCTGAGTCTCTCTCTCTGAGTCTCTCTCTCTCTCTGAGTTTCTCTCTCTGTCTCTCTCTCTCTCTCTGAGTCTCTCTCTCTGGGTCTCTCTCTCTCTCTGAGTCTCTCTCTCTCTCTGAGTCTCTCTCTCTCTCTCTCTCTCTCTCTCTCTGAGTCTCTCTCTCTCTCTCTCTCTCTGGGTCTCTCTCTCTCTCTCTCTCTCTCTCTCTCTCTCTCTCTCTGAGTCTCTCTCTCTCTCTGGGTCTCTCTTTCTCTCTCTCTGAGTCTCTCTCTCTCTCTGGGTCTCTCTCTCTCTCTGAGTCTCTCTCTCTCTCTCTCTCTGAGTCTCTCTCTCTCTCTCTCTCTGGGTCTCTCTCTCTCTCTCTGAGTCTCTCTCTCTCTCTGAGTCTCTCTCTCTCTCTCTCTCTCTCTCTGAGCTCTCTCTCTCTCTGGGTCTCTCTCTCTCTGAGTCTCTCTCTCTCTCTCTCTCTGAGTCTCTCTCTCTCTCTGAGTCTCTCTCTCTCTCTCTGGGTCTCTCTCTCTCTCTCTCACTCTGAGTCTCTCTCTCTCCTCTGAGTCTCTCTGAGTCTCTCTCTCTCTCTCTCTCTCTCTGAGTCTCTCTCTCTCTCTGAGTCTCTCTGAGTCTCTCTCTCTCTCTCTCTCTCTCTCTCTGAGTCTCTCTCTCTCTCTGGGTCTCTCTTTCTCTCTCTCTGAGTCTCTCTCTCTCTCTGGGTCTCTCTCTCTCTGAGTCTCTCTCTCTCTCTCTCTCTGAGTCTCTCTCTCTCTCTGAGTCTCTCTCTCTCTCTCTGAGTCTCTCTCTCTCTCTGGGTCTCTCTCTCTCTCTGAGTCTCTCTCTCTCTCTCTCTGAGTCTCTCTCTCTCTCTGAGTCTCTCTCTCTCTCTCTGGGTCTCTCTCTCTCTCTCTGGTCTCTCTCTCTCTCTGAGTCTCTCTCTCTCTCTGAGTCTCTCTCTCTCTCTCTCTCTCTGAGTCTCTCTCTCTCTGGGTCTCTCTCTCTCTCTGGGTCTCTCTCTCTCTCTCTCTGAGTCTCTCTCTCTGAGTCTCTCTCTCTGAGTCTCTCTCTGGGTCTCTCTCTCTCTCTCTCTCTCTGGGTCTCTCTCTCTCTCTCTCTCTCTGAGTCTCTCTCTCTCTCTCTCTGAGTCTCTCTCTCTCTCTGAGTCTCTCTCTCTCTCTCTGAGTCTCTCTCTCTCTCTGGGTCTCTCTCTCTCTCTCTGAGTCTCTCTCTCTCTCTCTCTCTCTGAGTCTCTCTCCTCTCTCTGAGTCTCTCTCTCTCTCTCTGGGTCTCTCTCTCTCTCTCTCTGGGTCTCTCTCTCTCTCTGAGTCTCTCTCTCTCTCTCTCTCTCTCTCTGAGTCTCTCTCTCTCTCTCTCTGGGTCTCTCTCTCTCTCTGGGTCTCTCTCTCTCTCTCTGAGTCTCTCTCTCTGAGTCTCTCTCTCTGAGTCTCTCTCTGGGTCTCTCTCTCTCTCTCCTCTCTCTCTCTCTCTCTGAGTCTCTCTCTCTCTCTCTCTCTCTGAGTCTCTCTCTCTCTCTCTCTCTCTGAGTCTCTCTCTCTCTCTCTCTCTCTCTGAGTCTCTCTCTCTCTCTCTCTCTCTCTCTCTCTCATAACAGACTTTTCCGCTCTGGAACTCCGTCAGTGCGCGCGCTCCGCGGTTATATACACACACGCGCACCTGGTGGCACTGCAGCGGCGCGAAACCAGCGCGCGCGTTAGAGAGAGAGAGAGACTCAGAGAGAGAGAGAGAGAGAGAGAGAGAGAGCTCCAGTCAGGCTGCAGAGTGTCGCGCGCCTCAGTGTAACTCAGTTCGGCGCGGCGGCCTCTGGCTGTGTTTGTTTGTTTGTTTATTTGTTTGTTTGTGTATTTATTTACCTGTCCGGCGCGGACTCCCGCCGCGATGTGCGGGTTTATTTGGGCGTTTGTGACCCTGTGGGGATTATGTGTTGCCGGTGGAATGGCCTCAGTGCCCGGAGCTGCTCACGGTAAGCCCGTCTCTGTGCTCTCTCTCTCTCTCTCTCTCTCTCCAGCATTTCTGAGGTAAATTATTTCTCTGAAGGCGGTTTGATGAAGCTGTTAATCTCCACCTGGTGTTAGAGATGATTTGGGGTTATTTTTACCTCAGCACGGACACCGGGTCCGGTGCTGAGTGAACTGGGTCGGTACCGAATCCGGACTCAGACGGAGCTGAAGTGTTCCATAAACTCTACAGAGTTACAGCATCGCTTCATTCCCGCATCAGCCGAGCGTTCAGCAGGGAGCCCTGACTGAGGCGGAAACAAGAACAAACAAACCCAAAACTACCGAATTCCCCCAAAACTACCGAATTACTAACGCAAACTTAAAGTGAAGCGGCACTGGCGCCAAATCCGGGGTCCCTCTGTCTCTAACCCCTCCTACCCCGCACTGCCTCTCTCTGTGTGTCTCTCTCTCTCTGTCTCTCTCTCTCCCTCTCTGTCTCTGTGTCCCCGTCACTCCCCTCCCCTTGCTGTCTCTCTCTCTGTCTCTCTCTGTGTGTCTCTCTCTCTCTCCCTCTCTGTCTCTGTGTCCCCATCACTCCCCTCCCCTTGCTGTCTCTCTCTCTGTGTCTCTCTCTCTCTCTGTCTGTCTCTCTCCCTGTGTCCCCATCACTCCCCTCCCCTTGCTGTCTCTCTCTCTGTCTCTCTCTCTCCCTGTGTCCCCTCACTCCCCTCCCCTTGCTGTCTCTCTCTGTGTCTCTCTCGCTGTCTCTCTCTCTCCCTCTCTGTCTCTGTGTCCCCGTCACTCCCCTCCCCTTGCTGTTTCTCTCTGTGTCTCTCTGTCTCTGTCTCTCTCCCTCTCTGTCTCTGTGTCCCCGTCACTCCCCTCCCCTTGCTGTTTCTCTCTGTGTCTCTCTGTCTCTGTCTCTCTCCCTCTCTGTCTCTGTGTCCCCGTCACTCCCCTCCCCTTGCTGTCTCTCTCTGTCTGTCTCTTTCTGTGTCTCTCTCTGTCTCTCTTTCTCCCTCTCTGTCTCTGTGTCCCCATCACTCCCCTCCCCTTGCTGTCTCTCTCTGTGTCTCTCTCTCTCTGTGTCTCCCCCCTCCCCCTCCCCCCTGACTGGGGCAGATTATTTCTCTCTGTGTTATTCTGTCCTGTATTAGAGCTCGTACCTAGGGTCAAGGCTTTTTAATGTGTCATTTCACCCATATACAGTTGGTACAGTACACAGTTAAAATGAAACAACATTTCTCCAGAACCATGGGGTGCCATTAATTATCACCAGACTAAAATCTACATTTCAACATAAAGTGCAAGAGCGCAACGAGTGCAACACTGCAAACAATAAACGACACAAACAACATAAGGTGCAGAGTGGAGTGTGCATATTGAGGTAGTGTATGAAAAGGGAATAAATAAATGTAAACCGTGTGAGTGTGAGAGACATTGTAAACGTTGTAAGCAATAGTGCATTATTGTTCATTGCGCAAATACTGCAGTGTGAGTGGTGTGTTCAACAGTCCGAGTGTGTATCAGTCCAGTCCCTCAGAGTTGAGGAGTCTGATGGCATGAGGGAAGAAAGTGTTATAGAGTCTGTCTGTGAAGGTCCAAATGCTTTGGTACCTTTTTCCAGACAGCAGGAGGGTGAAGAGATTGTGTGAGGGGTGTGTGGGGTCGGCCACGATGCTGGTGGCTTTCCGGATGCGGCGTGTGGTGTAAATGTGCGTGATGGAGGGAAGAGAAACTCCGATGATCTTCTCAGCTGTCCTCACTATCCGCTATAGGGTCTTGCGATCCGAGACGGTGCAGTTCCCAAACCAGACTGTGATGCAGCTGCTCAGAATGCTCTCAGTAGTCCCTCTGTAGAATATTGTGAGGATGGGTGATGGGAGATGGGTTTTCCTCAGCCTCCATAGGAAGTAGAGACACTGCTGGGCTTTCTTGACTATGGAGCTGGTGTTGAAGGACCAGGTGAGGTTCTCTGCCAGATGAACACCAAGGAATTTGGTGCTCTTGACGTTCTCCACGAGTGAGCCGTCGATGTACAGTGGAGAGTGGTCACTCCATGTTCTTCTGAAGTCAACAACCATCTCTTTTGTTTTGTCCACATTCAGAGACAGGTTGTTGACTCTGTGCCAGTCCGATAGCCATTGCACCTCGTCTTTGTATGTTGACTTGTCGTTCTTACTGATGAGACCCACCACAGTCGTGTCATCAGCAAACTTGATGATGTGGTTCGAGCTGTGAGTCACTGCACAGTCATGAGTCAGCAGAGTGAACAGCACTGGACTGAGCACACAGCCCTGGGGGACCCTAGTGCTTAGTATGGTGGCGCTGGAAGTTCTTCTCCCAATCCGGACGGACTGAGGTCTCTCAATCAGGAAATCCAGGATCCAGTTGTAGAGGGAGGTGTTCAGGCCCAGCAGGCTCAGCTTTCCAATTAGCTTCTGATTGTGTTGAATGCTGAACTGAAGTCTATGAATAGCATTCGCACATATGTGTTCTTCTTGTCCAAGTGGCTAAGGGCCAGATGAAAGGTGGTGGCTATGGCGTTATCTGTGGACCGGTTACGGTGATATGCAAACTGCAGAGGGTCCAGTTAGGGAGGCAGCAGGGTCTTTATGTGCCTCATGACGAGCCTCTCAAAGCACTTCATAACGATGGGTGTGAATGCAATGGGATAGTAGTCATTGAGCCAGGACACTGCCAGCTGGTCTGCACATCTTCTGAACACTTTACTAGGGATGTTGTCTGGTCCAGCAGCCTTCCGTGCTCTGACTCTGTGTAGAGTTTTGCTCATGTCGGCTGTGGTCAGACACAGCACCTAGTCGTTGGGAGGAGGGGTGATATTCCTCACTGCCACACTGTTCTGTGCCTCAGACTGTGCATAGAAGCTGTTCAGCGCATCTGGAAGGGAGGCGTCACTGTCACAGGCAGGTGGTGTTGTCCTATAGTTTGTGATGGCCTGGATGGCCTGCCACATGCACCGTGTGTCGCCGCTGTTTTGGAAGTAGCTGTGGATTCTCTGGGCGTGTGCACGCTTTGCTGCTCTGATGGTCCAAGACAGTTTGGCCCTCGCTTCTCTTAGGGCTGCTCTGTCACCTGCTCTGAAGGTAGCATCTCGGGTCCTCAGTAGTGCACGCGCCTCTGCAGTAACCCATGGCTTCTGGTTGGGGCGAGTGGTGATGGTCTTAGAGACAGTGACATCATCAGTGCACTTGTTGATGTAGCTGGTCACTGATGCTGTGTACTCCTCTAAGTTAGTGTAGTTGCCAATGGTTGCAGCCTCCCTAAACATGTCCCAGTCAGTTCTCTCAAAACAGTCCTCTGGTTATGAATACGGAAGTGAATTCCTATGGTAAATAAAATGGTCTACATCTAACAGTCACAAACTCCACTAGCAATGAGCAGTAACTAGAGACTAGCACTGAATTCCTGCACCATTCTGTGTTGATGTAAGTACACAAACCACCTCCGCGAGTCTTACCACACAGAGCTGCATGTCTGTCGGCTCGGAACAAAGCTAGCCCATCCAGCTAAATGGCAGTGTCCGGAACTCAGTTGCTGAGCCACATCTCCGTGAAAGCAAGGACGCAGCAGTCTCATAACTCACGCTGGATAATCCGCTGGAGTTGGATATAGTCTAGTTTATTTTCCAGGGAGCAGACATTGGAGAGTAGAATAGATGGGAGAGCTGGCTGGCTAGGGTTAGCTGTTAGCCTAGCACGGACACCCTCATGCTTCCCGCATTTCTGCCTCCTCGCACACCGCTTCCAATGGCTCCTCCGCGTGTCACTGGCCTCAGGTGAGGGTGAGGACTGGAGGCCTGTTCCTCGCAGCAGGCCGAGGTCGCATAGCTTCTCCAGCAGATCACCTTTTATGATGTTTTCTGGATGGTATTTGTATTGAAGGAGTGTCTAGCAATGGCAGACACGAACACCAGTTGATCCGATGTCCTTGTACTGTACAGGGTCGAGCAGAGGAAGAAAATGACACAAAAAAGCACCATTTTGGATTCGGAGAGGCTGCTGCGTGCTACTGCCGCACTGCCATTTTGGACCTGCTTTATAAGTTGCTGAATCTCACAGCTTGTATTGCACAAGGTCATTGTGTGTAATCTGTAACTGTGGTGTGTTTATTACATCATAAGGACATTTTTATTTTTGCAGTTATATATCATAGACATTAGCATGCTTAAAGATGTAAAACATTTAAAACATCGTTGCTTCGTTCTAATAACTATACAGAGTCACTTTTATTTCTGTAGCACTTTTAACAATAGACATTGTTGCAAAGCAGCTTTACAGAAAAATATACAGTACATTTTAAACATGTGAATTTATCCCTAGGGTTAGGGTTAGGGTTGGGGTTAGATGTTACAGAGGTTTAACTCTGCACTCCTGCGGGCAGCTTTATGAAATGCAAATCTGATTTGCAGGCTGCTGTGGTGTTGACATTAATGCTCTGGTAAGACATTCCTACAGGCAAACTATAAGGGCGGCCAAGTCTCTCTCTCTCCCATCTTTTGGGATTTATAATAATAATAATAGGGCGGCACGGTGGTGTAGTGGTTAGCGCTGTCGCCTCACGGCAAGAAGGTCCGGGTTTGAGCCCCGTGGCTGGCGAGGGCCTTTCTATGTGGAGTTTGCATGTTCTCCCCGTGTCCGCGTGGGTTTCCTCCGGGTGCTCCGGTTTCCCCCACAGTCCAAAGACATGCAGGTTAGGTTAACTGGTGACTCTAAATTGAGTGTAGGTGTGAATGTGAGTGTGAATGGTTGTCTGTGTCTATGTGTCAGCCCTGTGATGACCTGGCGACTTGTCCAGGGTGAACCCCGCCTTTCACCCGTAGTCAGCTGGGATAGGATCCAGCTCGCCTGCGACCCTGTAGAAGGATAAAGCGGCTACAGATAATGAGATGATGAGATAATAATAATAATAATAATAATAATAATAATAATAATAAATAATATGAGACATAAATAGTCTCATCGCATCGCTCCTGTGGAGGGCGGCCCCATGTGGACAGTTCGGGGTCGTGCCTGGAGGACCCTCTGGACTCTTGCAGTGGTGCTTTTGTGGCTGGGGACTGCAGTTGACTTGCTGACTTTAGTTGACTTGCTAACTTTAGGACTGCAGTTGACTTGCTGACTTTAGGGCTGCAGTTAACTTGCTGACTTTAGGGCTGCAGTTGACTTGCTGACTTTGGGACTACAGTTGTCGTGAACGGTTTTGCGCTCGGGTTTCCGTCGGTGGGGGGTTTATAGCATGAACGAAGCTGACTTTATGTTAGGACTGTTAATGTTATAGTCATGTTGTCTGTTGCCTAAATGAGGATGGGTTCCCTTTTGAGTCTGGTTCCTCTCGAGGTTTATTCCTCATGTTGTCTGAGGGAGGTTTTCCTTGCCACCGTCGCAACAGGCAGCTCATTGGGAATAGATTAGGGATAAAATTAGCTCATAGTTTAAGTCATTCAAATTCTGTAAAGCTGCTTTGCGACAATGTTTATTGTTAAAATCGCTATACAAATAAACTTGACTTTATTATTATTATTATTATTATTATTATTATTATTGCGAGTCTCCTTGGGCAATTAGCCTTTCTGTAGCTAATGTCAGATGGGGGACGGCACTCCTACCCATCCCTTGCACTGGCTTGTACAGCCCAAGCGACTGGGTCTTTTTTCCTAATCTACTTGTCTTTGGACTGTGGAAGGAAACCGGGGCACCCGGAGGAAACCCACACAGGCATGAGGAGAACATGCAGACTCCACACAGAAAGGCCCCAGTCGGCCGCGAGGTTCAAACACAGAACGTTTTTGCTGTGAGGCAACGCTAATATGCGCTGCACCACTGCACCGCCCTGATCTAAATAATAAATGGCCTTAATTTTACACATTCTTCTGATAGTATTTCATTCATGCTATCTTTTCTCAAGTCTCACTCTCTCCTCCCCCCTTCTCACATCTCAGTGTTCCGGTTTTAGTGATTTACACTGAACCAAATAAATCCAGCACGAAGCCCCACCAGTGTGTGTGTGTGTGTTTCCACTGTGAGCCGGCGTTCAGCATGACGTGTCACAATGGAGCATCAGCGTCTAGTGTATCTAGGTGTCGGAAATACGGATACCCCGATCATACCGGTGCTGCTTTAAAAACAACAGCGGTGAACTGAGCGTTGAAGTGATTTTGTTATCCGTCACATTTATACCCCTCTTCAAACACAAGCAGAGTCACTGAGCATCATATGAAAATGTGATCACTTCTGCTAAATAATTCACCTTTACGGAAGTAACAGGCTCAATATATATAACATGATTGTGTCCTTTAGCTGAACCGACTTGCTGAGGGAAAAAAGTCTGAGAGAGGGAGAATCAGAGAGAGAGAGGTAATGAGGAAGAGAGAAGTGGTTGGAGAGACTCATTTGAGAAACATTTTTGTGGATCAGAAACATGTTGGAGGAGAAAGTGAAGAGAAACAGGAAGTGATGTGAGACAGAAAGACTCGTGAAAGATTTATTTCTGTAAAGCTGCTTTGGGACAATGTCTATTGTTAAAAGCGCTATACAAACAAACTTGACTCGTGGATCTTTGACACTGTCGATGAAGATGTTTGAATTGGTGCTGCTCTCAGAAAGAAGAATGTCAGTGTTAAAAGCGCCACACCCCTGTCCTGCCGTGCCGCCTGTCCCTTTTACACAGACGTTGATTCCGGCTCTGTTACTGCCAATCACTCAACTCAGAGGAGGAACAACACACACACACACACACACACACACACACACACACACACACACACACACATTGTTCAACATTCAGACACTTTATACAGAACGTGAGGAGGAGTAAAGGAGTCAGACTCCTGCCTTTAATAGACTGCAGGAAAGGGGCTTTAGTTTCTATTTAGTGGCTCTTTCTTGCTTGGATTTGTACCCAGTTTAGCTTTTAGCGTCTCTCTATAGTCTCACTCATCTCTCTGTCTGTTTCAGAATCAGAAATACTTAATAACCCCGAGGGGAAATTGAGTAAATATTTGGTCTTCTGTCTAGTCTCTCTTTTGTACGAGTTTCTCCAGCCTCTCTGGTCTATCTAGTTCTCTGTTTCTTTCAAGTTAATTTCTGGCTTCATTCAGGACTCTCACTCTGGTCTCTCGTGTCTTGTCTTTGTGTCCTGATTTAAAGATACTCTTCATCTTTAATTATTATAACTCCTGACTCTGCTTCATCTTTAGACTCTTTCTTTCAGGCAAGCCTTACTCTTGTATCTTCTTTCTGTTTTGCTTGTATCATCTCATCTCATCTCATTATCTGTAGCCGCTTTATCCTGTTCTACAGGGTCACAGGCGAGCTGGAGCCTATCCCAGCTGACTACGGGCGAAAGGCGGGGTACACCCTGGACAAGTCGCCAGGTCATCACAGGGCTGACACATAGACACAGACAACCATTCACACTCACATTCACACCTACGCTCAATTTAGAGTCACCAGTTAACCTAACCTGCATGTCTTTGGACTAGGGGTCGACCGATAATCGGCCTGGCCGATATATCGGGCCGATATTCTGTATTTTTAGGGTTATCGGTATCGGCCATAATTTCCACCGATATGCCGATAACATGCCTTTTTGCAGCCATTTCGTTCCTAACGCGACTGTCACTGCACGTCCTTTCCTGCACTTGCCTCTCTGAGTTCAAGAACACGGTCCCGCCTACCACAACATCTGATTTGTTTGGCACAAGAGATATAGCCAATCGACACGCGCAGCTAAACACTCTGAATTGTTTCAAGGCGCCTGTATCAAGGTAAGGACACGCTGCTTTTGCCGCAATAAGTCACAAACACACAAGTTGCAAAAGCACAACATCATTATATGTTTACATTCTTCATCTACTACTCGTTAAAATTGTCCATTTGCATCTGTGTAGCCAGGCAAACTTAGCTTACGGAAGGAAGTGCTTGAATTAGCCTACAACCAACTAGTCTCGCTGAAACAGCATAACGTAGGCTGCAGTCATTTTTAAATCCCCGTCTGGAAACGTTGTGAATGTGTCAGTAGTTCTACTCGAACAGTAGAATGACAGCCATACAGAGAGGTGGTCAAGGCAAGACGAAATAAAACGTAGTGTTTGTGTTCTGTAGGCTAGCGCAAGCCTACTGGCTATTTGTTATGGTGATGAGTGACTTCATGACGTGACTCATGCTCAGAAAGCACATTGCACTTGTATATGTTAGGTAACTTTATAAAGCGTTATTTGAACATTTAAACAAGCCAGGTGTGACTAGTATTTATAATTCTTGCGCAAGTGATTCTCCTCGCTAGCGCTTCTGATTCGGAAAGCGATGTACTCTTAAAGGAGCAGCCGCTCCTAATAGGGAGTGATAGCCGACTTTACTGAATGTTTGATTTTACTTTTTAAAAAATGCTGCAGGCAGCTCCCTACACTTGGTTTGTTATTTAAAAACTACTTGAAGTTGGTAAGTCTTACTTAGTTCTTAGTGTAAAAGAATCCAGAGTGTATTTTCATTTATTTTCCACTGAAAATGGTGAGCTGTAATATAGTAGGGAGTGATTTATTTTTTTATTGGTGAATATTTATTTTATTATTATTTTATTTCTCATTTTATTCTAACTAATGTTTGACTTTATTGTACAAATGCTGCTGGCATCTCCCTGCACAAAATTTCATGTTCAATTTTACAATTAAACATACATTTCATGGATATGAAGGTCTGTGTCAGTGTGTGCTATGTTTAATTTCATGTGAATTATAATGTTTACATTTATCGGTTGCACATATCGGTTATCGGCATCCCAATTCCATAGTAATCGGTATCGGTATCGGCCCTGAAAAAAACATATCGGTCAATCCCTACTTTGGGGGAAACCGGAGCACACCCACAACATGCAAACTCCGCACAGAAAGGCCCTCGCTGGCCACGGGGCTCGAACCCGGACCTTCTTGCTGTGAGGCGACAGCGCTAACCACTACACCACCGTGCCACCCCTGCTTGTATCATGTGTTTTGATATTTCTTCTCTCTCTTGTTTGTATCTAGTTTTTATTTCTGGTCTCTTGTCGCTCTCATCCTAAACACTCTAGTATTTAGTCATGCTGTCTTTAATCCCTATACCTTCTCTCTTTAGTCGGTCTCTCATGCTAGTCCTGCTCTGTAGTATTGCTAATCTCTTTCTATTTTGTCTCACTTGTCTACACATTGTGTGTGTGTGTGTGTGTGTGTGTGTGAGGCTCAGTGTGGGTTGTTTGTGTTGAGTTGACATGGATCTGTATGCAGAAATATCTATCTACTAATATAGGCCAAGTTTACATTAGACCGTATCTGTCTCGTTTTCTTCGCGGATGCACTGTCCGTTTACATAAAACCGCCTGGAAACGCCGGGAAACGGGAATCCGCCAGGGTCCACGTATTCAATCTAGATCGTATCTGATCTGGTGCTGTGTAAACATTGAGATACGCGGATACGCTGTGCTGAGCTCTAGCTGGCGTCGTCATTGGACAACGTCACTGTGACATCCACCTTCCTGATTCGCTGGCGTTGGTCATGTGACGCGACTGCTGAAAAACGGTGCGGACTTCCGCCTTGTATCACCTTTCATTAAAGAGTATAAAAGTATGAAAATACTGCAAATATTGATGCAAATACTGCCCATTGTGTAGTTATGATTGTCTTTAGGCTTGCCATCCTTCCACTTGTAAGTGGTAAGTGATATGCGCTGGGATCACACACACAGCGGCTCAGTCCCGAAAACACTGCTTGTGTACTTCACTCGCGCACTCTGTGAGCTGCGCAGGGCCGGAGTGCGCACCCTCCAGAGGGCACTCGCTGTTCAGGGCGGAGTGATTTGGAGCACAGGATGCCTGCGGAGCCGAGCGTATCCGTGTATTGGTGTTGCTGTGTGCACGCAAATCGTGTATTGGTGTTGCTGTGTGCACACTAATCGTTTTAAAAACGTTAATCTGATGATCCGCTGATACGGTCTAATGTAAACATGGGCTTAGACTTGACAGGAAGTGTCAACAATTTTATTCAAATGGACTTCATTCATCTGTATTTGTTGGATGTTTGTTATAGTTATTTGTATCGTTGTGCAGTTATTTCTATCATTGTGTAGTTATTTGTGTCGTTGTGTAGTTATTTGTATAGTTGTATAGTTATTTCTAATGTTGTGTAGTTATATCTATCGTTGTGTAGTTATTCATATCGTTGTGTAGTTATTTGTATCATTGTGTAGTTATTCGTATCGTTGTGTAGTTATTCGTATAGTTGTGTAGTTATTTCTATCATTGTGTAGTTATTTCTAATGTTGTGTAGTTATTTGTATAGTTGTGTAGTTATTTCTATCGTTGAGTAGTTATTTCTATAGTTGTATTGTTATTCGTATCATTGTGTAATTATTTCTATCGTATAGTTATTCGTATCATTGTGTAGTTATTTGTATCGTTGTGTAGTTATTTCTATCGTTGTGTAGTTATTTGTATCATTGTGTAGTTATTTCTATCGTTGTGTAGTTATTTCTATCGTTGTATTGTTATTCGTATCATTGTGTAGTTATTTCTATCGTATAGTTATTCGTATTGTTGTGTAGTTATTTGTATCGTTGTGTAGTTATTTGTATTGTTGTGTAGTTATTCGTATCGTTGTGTAGTTATTTCTATTGTATAGTTATTCGTATCGTTGTGTAGTTATTTGTATCATTGTGTAGTTATTTATATTGTTGTGTAGTTATTCGTATCGTTGTGTAGTTATTTCTATCGTATAGTTATTCGTATCGTTGTGTAGTTATTTGTATCGTTGTGTAGTTATTTGTATTGTTGTGTAGTTATTCGTATCGTTGTGTAGTTATTTCTATCGTCGTGTAGTTATTCGTAACGTTCTGTAGTTATTTCTATTGTATAGTTATTCGTATCGTTATGTAGTTATTTGTATGTATAGTTATTCGTATTGTTGTATAGTTATTTCTATTGTATAGTTATTCGTATTGTCGTGTAGTTATTTGTATCGGTTTGTAGTTATTTGTATCGTTGTGTCGTTATTTCTATCGTTGTGTAGTTATTTGTATCGGTTTGTAGTTATTTGTATCGTTGTGTAGTTATTTCTATCGTTGTGTAGTTATTCGTATCGTTGTGTAGTTATTTGTATCGTTGTGTAGTTATTTCTGTCATTGAGTAGTTATTTGTATTGTTGTGTAGTTATTTGTATCATTGTGTAGTTATTTCTATCGTTGTATAGTTATTCATATCGTGTAGTTATTTCTATCCTTGTATAGTTATTCATATCCTTGTGTAGTTATTTGTATTGTTGTATAGTTATTCGTATTAGGGCTGTGCCGATAGACGATGCCATCGTCCATCGACGATGGTGGTCATCCATCATGATGGAGAGCCACCATCGTGATACCACGCCCCCTCCTGTCATAAACATGCATATACGGTATCATCTGGGCCTATTTAACCTAAAAAGTTAGTTTTTTGTTAGTTTAATTAGTTAGTTTTGTTTAATATATAAATATATAACATATTATAAATACATAATTATATAAATCATTATAAAGTAATATCCTATTACCGCTTGTTCACGTAGGCTATGGTGCAGGGACGTGCTAGTGAACATAACATGTGGTTACACAAATACAGTATGCTACTAATAATAAATTTTGACTTCATTTTTTAGCCTACACTGTACTTTTAATGTAAAATTTGTCATGTTGTTCAAACAAATAGCCACTATTAACGACTTCAGTCGGGAAATATTGCACCTTATCAAACGGCAGTGAAGCGCAGACTTCGGCAGAAGTCAAATAACTTTAATCTGGTAAATAGGCCCACTTTCAGACTCAAAATGGTCCACTCTAAGCCATAATGTCAAACCAAAGGGAAGAATGAAGGTGATTCTGACAAGTGTAAAGACAGTAAAAAAAAAACAATATTAAATCATGATTTTAAAAGCTGGTGCAATAATTCAAACACTAATAAATTGGAAAAATTAGCGCGTTCAAGTGCGCACTAAAGGCCGAAACGCATCTTCAATTGATATGGTGTAAATAAACAATGAGTAATAGCTTAAGTGTAGTTTCTTCTCATAGTTTGAATCCTAGTCTTTCATTGTTGGAGCAGATTAATATCTTGCCGTGATCAGTGAGTGCTCGGGGAGGTTCATTTCCACCTGCGCTTTGCGCAGCTCATTTCTCCGAAGCCAGCTGTGCGCAAACGCAGTGTTGATGCTCGGCAAACTCCAAACGCTCGGTCTGTACTGGCCCTCTGTTGCGCAAGCGAGTTGGTTATGGCCAGGTTCAAATTGTGCCCAAAACAACTTAACCACGGCCATTTCAATTGCCTGATGGCTGTGACAATATTCGCCCCGTTGTTATACAGGCGATCTTTTTCTCCTCTATTTTCCATTCGGCAAGTGTCTCGCGCAATGCGTCTTCTAAATTGTCCGCTGAATGTGTCTCTGGCATGAAACTCGTCTGCAGGCATTTGGACTGCATTGCCCACTCTCGGTCCACATAATGTACGGTAGCTGACATATAGGGCATCATGTTGCAGCTGGACCACATATCCGTTATCAAGGCCAAATATTCCACATCACCTAGCGCTTTTTTTTCTTTACGTGCCAAAGCCTCGGATGAGTATCTAATACTTTTAATAATAATAATAATAATAATAATAATAATAATATATTTAATAACGTGGTATTAAAATCCCCCCCCCCCGCCCACGATATGATCGTCCATCACGATGTTTGCACTGTAAACATCGTCGATGCCAATTAAGGGGACATCGCACAGCCCTAATTCGTATCGTTGTGTAGTTATTTCTGTCGTATAGTTATTCGTGTCATTGTGTAGTTATTTGTATCGGTTTGTAGTTATCTGTATCATTGTGTAGTTATTTCTATCGTTGTGTAGTTATTCGTATCATTCTGTAGTTATTCGTATCGTTGTGTAGTTATTTCTATTGTATAGTTATTCGTATCATTGTGTAGTTATTTGTATTGTTTTGTAGTTATTCATATCGTTGTGTAGTTATTTCTATCGTGTAGTTATTCGTATCGTTCTGTAGTTATTTCTATCGTATAGTTATTTGTATCTTTGTATAGTTATTCGTATCGTTGTGTAGTTATTTGTATCGTTTTGTAGTTATTTGTATCATTGTGTAGTTATTTGTATTGTTGTGTAGTTATTCGTATCGTTGTGTAGTTATTTGTATCGTTGTGTAGTTATTTCTGTCATTGAGTAGTTATTTGTATTGTTGTGTAGTTATTTGTATCATTGTGTAGTTATTTCTATCGTTGTATAGTTATTCATATCGTGTAGTTATTTCTATCCTTGTATAGTTATTCATATCCTTGTGTAGTTATTTGTATTGTTGTATAGTTATTCGTATTAGGGCTGTGCCGATAGACGATGCCATCGTCCATCGACGATGGTGGTCATCCATCATGATGGAGAGCCACCATCGTGATACCACGCCCCCTCCTGTCATAAACATGCATATACGGTATCATCTGGGCCTATTTAACCTAAGAAGTTAGTTTTTTGTTAGTTTAATTAGTTAGTTTTGTTTAATATATAAATATATAACATATTATAAATACATAATTATATAAATCATTATAAAGTAATATCCTATTACCGCTTGTTCACGTAGGCTATGGTGCAGGGACGTGCTAGTGAACATAACATGTGGTGACACAAATACAGTATGCTACTAATAATAAATTTTGACTTCATTTTTTAGCCTACACTGTACTTTTAATGTAAAATTTGTCATGTTGTTCAAACAAATAGCCACTATTAACGACTTCAGTCGGGAAATATTGCACCTTATCAAACGGCAGTGAAGCGCAGACTTCGGCAGAAGTCAAATAACTTTAATCTGGTAAATAGGCCCACTTTCAGACTCAAAATGGTCCACTCTAAGCCATAATGTCAAACCAAAGGGAAGAATGAAGGTGATTCTGACAAGTGTAAAGACAGTAAAAAAAAAACAATATTAAATCATGATTTTAAAAGCTGGTGCAATAATTCAAACACTAATAAATTGGAAAAATTAGCGCGTTCAAGTGCGCACTAAAGGCCGAAACGCATCTTCAATTGATATGGTGTAAATAAACAATGAGTAATAGCTTAAGTGTAGTTTCTTCTCATAGTTTGAATCCTAGTCTTTCATTGTTGGAGCAGATTAATATCTTGCCGTGATCAGTGAGTGCTCGGGGAGGTTCATTTCCACCTGCGCTTTGCGCAGCTCATTTCTCCGAAGCCAGCTGTGCGCAAACGCAGTGTTGATGCTCGGCAAACTCCAAACGCTCGGTCTGTACTGGCCCTCTGTTGCGCAAGCGAGTTGGTTATGGCCAGGTTCAAATTGTGCCCAAAACAACTTAACCACGGCCATTTCAATTGCCTGATGGCTGTGACAATATTCGCCCCGTTGTTATACAGGCGATCTTTTTCTCCTCTATTTTCCATTCGGCAAGTGTCTCGCGCAATGCGTCTTCTAAATTGTCCGCTGAATGTGTCTCTGGCATGAAACTCGTCTGCAGGCATTTGGACTGCATTGCCCACTCTCGGTCCACATAATGTACGGTAGCTGACATATAGGGCATCATGTTGCAGCTGGACCACATATCCGTTATCAAGGCCAAATATTCCACATCACCTAGCGCTTTTTTTTCTTTACGTGCCAAAGCCTCGGATGAGTATCTAATACTTTTAATAATAATAATAATAATAATAATAATAATAATATATTTAATAACGTGGTATTAAAATCCCCCCCCCCCCGCCCACGATATGATCGTCCATCACGATGTTTGCACTGTAAACATCGTCGATGCCAATTAAGGGGACATCGCACAGCCCTAATTCGTATCGTTGTGTAGTTATTTCTGTCGTATAGTTATTCGTGTCATTGTGTAGTTATTTGTATCGGTTTGTAGTTATCTGTATCATTGTGTAGTTATTTCTATCGTTGTGTAGTTATTCGTATCATTCTGTAGTTATTCGTATCGTTGTGTAGTTATTTCTATTGTATAGTTATTCGTATCATTGTGTAGTTATGTGTATTGTTTTGTAGTTATTCATATCGTTGTGTAGTTATTTCTATCGTGTAGTTATTCGTATCGTTCTGTAGTTATTTCTATCGTATAGTTATTTGTATCTTTGTATAGTTATTCGTATCGTTGTGTAGTTATTTGTATCGTTTTGTAGTTATTTGTATCATTGTGTAGTTATTTGTATTGTTGTATAGTTATTCGTATCGTTGTGTAGTTATTTGTTTCGTTTTGTAGTTATTTGTATCGTTATTTAGTTATTTCTATCGTTGTGTAGTTCGTATTGTTGTGTAGTTATTCGTATCATTGTGTAGTTATTTGTATTGTTGTATAGTTATTCGTATCATTGTGTAGTTATTTCTATCGTATAGTTATTCGTATCGTTGTGTGGTTATTTCTATCGTTGTGTAGTTATTCCTATCATTGTGTAATTATTTGTATCGTTGTGTAGTTATTTCTATCATATAGTTATTTGTATCGTTGTGTAGTTATTTGTATCGTATAGTTATTCATATTGTTGTGTAGTTATTTCTATCGTTGTATAGTTATTCGTATCGTTGTGTAGTTATTTGTATCGTTTTGTAGTTATACGTATCGTTGTGTATTTATTTCTATCGTTGTGTAGTTATTCATATCATTGTGTAGTTATTTCTATCGTTGTGTAGTTATTCGTATTGTTATCATGAAGGATAAATTGTTTTCCAGTGTACAGTCCTGCTGATGTAGGAAAGTGTTCTCACAACCCTTCTGCCTTCCAGTGATGTGTGCACACTCGTGTGTTATCAGCAGATACCCTATAGAGGAACCTTTTTAAACGAAGGTCGAGTTCCACTCAGGAACACGTTGACTCTGTCCAGCAGAACATAAAAAACGACAGAAGAGCTATATTTTAAAGAAGAGCATTACAGGATATTATTCTCCCATATGCATCCTGACAAATCCCATTTAGCTGGATATTTATCTCCACAGGCGTGTTCCTACTCGTGTTCAGACCTTGTTTCCCCTGTTGTAGAGTTGCCACAGTTTCAGCGGTCACATTATGGAGTCCGTGTTCATATCAGGGCTGGACAAACCATAAATGTATTACTGAGCTCAGGGGCAACGACTCGGAGTTTAAATCTCAGCCTTCCACATGATTCCATATGATTTCAATTCTTAATGCGGTGATTTGATATTTGATGATGTCACTGAATCTGAGATACGATATAATTTGATTTAGTGTCCTCTGATCCTCCAAATATATCACAGATTTGTTCAGAATCTGGGGTAGGCTGAGTGTTTTGCGAAGCTGTGAATGATGATGATGTAGAGAAGCATAGTTTTAAAAGTGTCAGAGTTACAGATAAATCACCTCACTAGCCTGCGAAATTATTTACATCAGTTTAAAAAATACTAATCATTTTTTACATACCAATAATAGGCCCATGTCCTGCAGTCTAAGAAAAAAAAACTTACACTGGCTCAACTTAAAAAAATGAAGGTAACAATTTGCATGGATCTTTTTAAGTA
The DNA here is from genome assembly GCF_027579695.1 of Neoarius graeffei. Classification (NCBI taxonomy): domain Eukaryota; kingdom Metazoa; phylum Chordata; class Actinopteri; order Siluriformes; family Ariidae; genus Neoarius; species Neoarius graeffei. The sequence goes on from NC_083595.1 coordinate 2,542,388, forward strand.
ATTCCAACTCAGCTATTTATTGAGTAAATCCCATGAAACTTTTATAGTTTAACTAACTCAATTACTTTAGTACAACTTTGTAGCTTAATTAAGGTCAACCAACTTAATTTTAATGAAAAGATATTGGTGATATTAAGTAGCCAAATTCTCATTTAAGCTATTTTAACTTATTTATTTTACTTCCATTCTACTCAGAAGTGGCCATGCAAATTGTGACCTTAATTTTTTTAAGCCAGCGTATTTTTTTTAGTGAGTGCAACTTATTGAACTTCAGTCAAGATAAATTGCATGCAGTTCCAGTTTTATGATCAAAATGGTTTATTGTAAAACCAATGCCAACTTGTGTCAAAATGTTTTTTTAACTGTAGACAATTTTATACCACCATCCATGCACAAAATAAACCTGCCCACTTTCAAAAATACCTGGACAAAAAAACCCATCAAAATTATTAATCAAATCATAAATTAATTAAATAACTGAATGAAAACACTGCACTCTGTGTGCATGTTAAAGAATATAAAAAATAACACCATGTGAAAAGTAATATATAAATCACTTTTATTTTATTACAGTTGCTGGTGGTGCAAAAAACATTATACTGATGTGTTTGTTTAGTCCACCCCATTTACATGTATTTCAGTGAGAGCAGACTAAATATCAGCAACAACTCAATAGCACGCAATACAGTTCAGTGTCACAAATTACAGGTGACCATAAAGTTAAAATAACACACCTGTAAAACTGTCTCAAGAACAGTGACCAGTGTAACATTCATGCTGATACGATTTATTGCAGTGCTTTTGTATTAAACTGCATTCATTTTAGCTAGGTGTACCTAATTAACTACCAACTGTCAACAGTAGACATGCTGTATATTGCAGAACAAAATTTTGTGAACATAACAGTGCAACAACATATTCTGCTGAATTTGTGAACAGCCAAATTCCTCACATTTGTAGTACAGCAGTTTGTTTTTTAGAGACATTACCTTCGGACTGGCTTTCAGACCATCTAGCTCATGGAATACCTTCCTTGAAACGCCTTAAAAGTGTTTTTCAGTTCTTTTGGAGAGCTGAGGTTGAGTTCATATATCAGCCCCATTAGCAAAGCACAGGCTCTTGGTACATCCAGGACTTCTACTCTCTCTATCACGATCTTTGCACTGGCGGGAGTAGACATTGTGGCACCTCTGGATACAACAATCCTCATCACTACATTGGCAATATCCCCACCATCCTGGCATCAGTAGGTCAGAATCAATACCAATGTTTTAAAACATATTTAAGAATAAGAGTAACACAAAGCACAGTGTTTGTGAACTTAAGTGTCTGATTTACCTACCAGATGCTCTTTGAAGAGATCCTCCTCGTTTTCTCTGAGATACACCATCAAGCCACGGATATCAACCTCTTTCTTTCTTTCAACAGACTCATCCTGTGAATATGAAAAAAATAAATGTGAAATGCACAAACAGTAGCAATAGTAATGGTATATTTTATGTGCTAATGTTTAGAAAGGTGATTAAAAATAGGCCAAACTAGCTCATTACTTAACTAAGTCATTTCAAATGACGTTTCTACAACGTGGTGTTGGCGTTCCACCTGCATTTGTAATTGCACTTAGATGCAGAATAATCTTTTTAGCTGTGGCTCAAATGACGAACTTAAACCTCACACAAAATAACTCTAATGCTTAAACATCAACATGCATCAATTTAAAACCGAAATATCTGTACAAATCTATAATTTTTACAGGTCAAATCATGAATGTGAAGCAGCCATGTGGCTACAAGCTAGCTAAAAGTCTTCCAACTTTATGGTCACTGAATTAATTTAGGACAAGCTACAATTTCAATTTTAGTGACGTGTAAAAACAAATTATTGCACTGTATGATGATACAGTTAGAAGCTGTTGTGAATAAAACAAGGCAAAAATAGTTACTCACCGGTAACTTATTCCAGGTGAACTCCCGCTTTTCTGTCTCCTGTCTCTCAGTGGAGGGGGCGTGGCCTGGCAGCACAACGTGTCCGGGTAAATTCAGTGCTGTACTCTGCTTTTGAAAGATGCTGGCTAGAAATATAAGTTGCACTAACTCAATTCTCTTCTGTTGAGCAAAGAGACAAACGTTTGTATATATATAAGGCAAGGCAAGGCAAGTTTATTTATATAGCACATTTCATACACAATGGCAGTTCAATGTGCTTTACAGAAGCAAAAACAAAAACAGTAAACAATAGAGAAATAAAATTACATAAAATAATTTTATTTTTAATCTAAAACAATTAATTAAAAGAATTAAAAGAAAATAATAAGAATTAAACAACAGTAGAAATAAAATAATAAAATGCCAAAAAGAAAAAAGGAGAAAAAGAAAAAGAAACCAGCGGAATAAAATAGAATAAAATTAAAGTAAATTTAAAACATGCAGAGAAAGTAAAGATTATAAAAAATGTAAAAATATTAATTATTTAACAGAAAGCATCTGAGAACAGCTTGGTCTTTAACCTAGATTTGAAGCTGCCAACAGCAGGAGCATTTTTAATGTCCTCTGGCAGTTGGTTCCATAGCTGCACTGCATAGTAGCTAAAAGCTGCTTCACCACACTTTGTTTTAACAACTGGTTTTAATAGTAAATTTTTCTGTTGCGATCTGGTAGATCTGATTGGGTTAGGCCGCTGCAACATATCAGAGAGGTAATTGGGCCCTGTACCATTTAGAGATTTCATATATAAGTTGAGACAGTTTTCCTTATTGGCGGCACGGTGGTGTAGTGGTTAGCGCTGTCGCCTCACAGCAAGAAGGTCCTGGGTTTGAGCCCCGGGGCCGGCGAGGGCCTTTCTGTGCGGAGTTTGCATGTTCTGTCCGCGTGGGTTTCCTCCGGGTGCTCCGGTTTCCCCCACAGTCCAAAGACATGCAGGTTAGGTTAACTGGTGACTCTAAATTGAGCGTAGGTGTGAATGTGAGTGTGAATGGTTGTCTGTGTCTATGTGTCAGCCCTGTGATGACCTGGCGACTTGTCCAGGGTGAACCCCGCCTTTCGCCCGTAGTCAGCTGGGATAGGCTCCAGCTTGCCTGCGACCCTGTAGAAGGATAAAGCGGCTACAGATAATGAGATGAGTTTTCCTTATTTTAATTTTGATCATCTTCTTAAAATAGGTTATCAACTGACAAAATCATGTATATGTAACACACTTTTTTATGCTGAAAAAGCTCTTGATTTTAAGCTTTATGTACTAACTCTATGAATCATTTTTTAGAGCGAGTTTGAAATAAGTGTGTATATGAGTATTATCCTCCACTAACAAAGTTTCTAATGTGGCACAAAGTCATCAAGGCCTCAACCAACATGTCAGTGATGAGCTGTAGTGTTCTATCTGATAAACGATAACTTCTACGTCTGGGTGATGTCTTTTTTCCCTCAGCATGTTTATCCGTGAGTTATATGATGGGTTTGCAGCCGTCCTGAATTCCTGATTCAGAACAGACCATGTGTGCATGCTAATGTTAATTAAAACACTCCTACTGACATTCAGATTAGTTGAAGTGTGTGGTACAGCAGGCGTCGGTATTCAGAGGTGTGTGCTGCAGCATCAAGGGGTGTCACATCACTGTGGACGACATAACATTTAACATTCACACAAAAATAAACACATTACGAAATTAAAACTTGTGTTTTGCTAAAGTCAGTGATTTTTTTCCTGCATGTTGAACCTACTTGTCTGCCAGGCAACTATAAATATACAGTAGACTCTGGGCATGAAATCTGCTTGTCCTGACACCTGGACCACTGATGTGTCCACCGCTGAGTATAATCCCCTCTCCGTACTCTTTATCTTTATGAGATACTTTATTTCCTGTTGCATTTTAATGCACTTTAAAGCTGTACTGCTTTTCACATTTTTCAAGTGTAGGTAATAAAAATAATTTTCCCGACACCCAATTATTTTTGTTTAGTGACTGAAAGCTACTGAATTTGAATCACAGACTTCCAATTTTATTGTTTTTTTTTTTTAAATTGTAAAAAATAGAACAATTAATGAGTTTAAGGCCACGTGACCCTAAATTCTTCAGTATTTATTCCTGCTTCACCATGACCCAATTCAAGATACTACATCATGCATCACCTGGTGGGCTTTCCCCGTTCACGCAAGGCATTGTGGGATACAAATTTGAGGACGTGAGTGTGCGAATGAAACGTGAAAGAGCGACTACAGTAATGGAAAGTGAGAAGAAAAGACGTTATGTTATATATGAAGGAAAGGAAGCGCAGGACCAAACTAATAAATATGGGCGCTCAGCGAGCACCTCGGTGTGATCAGCTGTTCGTTTAGCGACAGAATGATGGAACTGTCAGTGCACGCTCAAAGGGAAACCTGTAGATGGCAGTAATGCAACACTGTGGATGCCAGCTGCTGTAAAACCCAAAAGAAGAAGAAGAAGAAGAAGGTAAACCTGCGCATGCGCACACGGACTTCCTCTGTCTGCTTGACTGCGCCAAGCGAGCGATTTCATGCACATTATTTGCTTTAATCGCCTCAAATTAAATAACTTCCCAGCCACAGAATGGCCTGATATTTTGTCAGATATTACAGAAATAAACAGATATCACAATCACCACATTTCAGAATGAACTAAATTTCACTGATTTTCTGAAATCATAAGGGCATCGAGCTTTAAGTTTATGATGCACACTTGGACAGTTCACCTTACAGTTACTGTGACATCACTAACGGGAGAAATTATGAATATTTCTGAAACAGCAGTCATCATTAAGGCCCACCCCAAACCCCTCTCTCTCTCACACACACACACACACACACACACACACACACACACACACACACCTCATCACTGATTCTCTGCAGCTCAGTGTGACAAGGCATCAATAATCTTTTCATGATGATGGCAAGTTTTTTATGAAATTACTGTGTTTATAAAGTTAGATGTGAAGCTGCTGTTACACTCAGACTGTCTGTCATGTTTCCCTCAAACTCCCCTGAATGATTATTACATTTACAGCACACACACAGTCTGATGGAATAATTACCAAACCCCTGGAGACGTGTGTGTGTGTCTCTTAATATACAGATTATATATTAATAATACAATAATATCTTCTATTTAGAAGACAGCATGTGTCATTTTAACACACAGTGTGAGACACAGAAGCATATTGGCAAAGAAAAAAAGAAGAAGAAGAAACCTTTATTTGTCACATGCACACTCAAGCACAGTGAACTTCATCCTCTGCATTTAACTCATCTGAAGCAGTGAACACACACTCACACACACCCCCAGAGCGGTAGGCAGCTACGCTACAGCGCCCAGGGAGCAGTTGGGGGTTCGGTGCCTTGCTCAAGAGCACCTCAGCCCAAAGCCACCCCCATGTTAACCTAACTGCATGTCTTTGGACTGTGGGGGAAACCGGAGCACCCGGAGGAAACCCACGCAGACACGGGGAGAACATGCAAACTCCGCACAGAAAGGCCCTCGCCGGCCACGGGGCTCGAACTCAGAACCTTCTTGCTGTGAAGCGACAGCGCTAACCACTACACCACCGTATCTGAAAGAAATGAGACCGAGCTTCCAGAGAGAGACAGGCTGTGAAAAGACTGAGACAGGTGAAGACTACAATCTGCATAGCTCTAATGTAGCATTGTGAAACTGTGTGATTGTATATGTATATATGGACACAGGTGTTTTTACTGGGAAATATGCCACTTGTATTTTTCATACAAACTGCATTCGGGACACGGAGTAACACATTTTCTAATATCTTCACTTGTGAGGAAATCAATGAATTATTTTGATAAATTTGGGGACTTTTTGTTTGTGAATGTAATAAAAAGAAATATAATAAAAAGAAAATCAAATGTTGGCTTGAAGATATGAAGTTTATCTTCTCGTGTTGAAAAACTCGCATTTTTCATACGAAATATATCTCAGATCTGAGTGACATATTTAAATAATACTGGCTGGTGTTGAGTAGTCTATCAGACATATTCCATTCAGCTAACATGATACTGAACGAGTCGAAGACGAGTAGCTGAATGGAATATATCTGATAGACCACAAAAAAAAGCCAGCCAATATTATTATTATTATTATTATTATTATTGTACACTTTCAGCATACTCGAAGGCAACGCTAGCTTACCTGCGACTCAGTGCTGTTAGTGCGGCAGTGCAGTCATTTTCCAGCCAGTGTAGCATTCAGCAGTAGTGTTAGCGAATGCTAATAAAGCAGTCAAGGCAGTGCTATCAAGAACAAGTATCACAGGCTAATGACCGAGAAACTTTCTGTCTCCAGACTCTTCTTCCACGCTGCACACTCACCACAGTATTTTTCACTCAGACTTAAGTATTATTTTCCTTGTGTAACTTACTGAGTTACTTTTAAAATTAAAATTGACAGCTACACACAAAAGAGCGACCTGACAGCCAAAATTCTCTCAAAATCTTCCATTTTTAATGAAGCAAACCTGGCGGCCATGTTTGTTTACATATTGTCAGTCATCCGCTAGGCCAGAAGTTTTATGTCTCTGATGTGTCTCTTTTCCAGATTTTCGATGTCTGTTGGTATGTTTTTCTCTTGTAAATATGCGTGAAGAATATCTAATGAAGTTTCGGTAGCCTTTCGGGTGTTCAGTGTGTCTTTAGTTTCAGTTTATTACCTCGCCCACGACGGAGTAAGTGGGGCGAGCTATTGTAATCAGTGTGGTTTGTTTGTGTGTGTGTCTGCCTGTTAACAATCTAGCGTCTAGACGGTTGCACCGATTGACTCCAAATTTTCAGGGTAGGTGGGCAGTGGTCCGTAGATTACCTGATTAAATTTTGGGGGTAGTCTGGTCAAGGTGAAGGTCAAGGTCACCAGAAAGGTCAACCTTTCAGTCAAAATAACATTTTCCATTTTTAACTCAAAAATGGTTTCCGATAGACAGATGTTTACTATTATGTGCATATAGGAACTCCCATATGGCCTTTCATTTGGCACCATGATCTGTGATCTTGAAAGGTCAAACTCAAGGCCATGGATTTTCAGAGGACTGTAACTTGAAAATTGTTGATGGTAGACAGATATTTACTATTATCAACTTATAAGAAGTCCCATATGGGCTTTCAGTTGCCGCCATAAACTTTGACCTTGAATGACTCTGAAATGTCAAACTCAAGGTCATGGATTTTCATAGGACTATAACCTGACAGCTGATGATTGAGAAATATTATCATTATCAACATATAGGTATAAAATAAGTGCTGCTGGGCGAGGTTTGTTTTGCCTGGCAACACTTGTTTATTTTGTGCTTAATCCTAGCACTGGATTAGCCTCGTCTTCTTTCTTTCCCGGCCGATAAAGAAATTATTGTGTGCATGCGCAGCAGAAAAGTTTTGTCATTGGATTTTCACATGAGCTCTGACACGTGACGTTGTGTTGTCTTGACAACATGCAATATTATAACAATATTGCATGCTCATTCTCCATTGGGGGCGTCATGGTGGTGTAGTGGTTAGCGCTGTTACCTCACAGCAAGAAGGTCCTGGGTTCGAGCCGCGTGGCCGGCGAGGGCCTTTCTGTGCGGAGTTTGCATGTTCTCCCCGTGTCCGTGTGGGTTTCCTCCGGGTGCTCCGGTTTCCCCCACAGTCCAAAGACATGCAGGTTAGGTTAACTGGTGACTCTAAATTGACCGTAGGTGTGAATGTGAGTGTGAATGGTTGTCTGTGTCTATGTGTCAGCCCTGTGATGACCTGGCGACTTGTCCAGGGTGAACCCCGCCTTTCACCCGTAGTCAGCTGGGATAGGCTCCAACTTGCCTGCGACCCTGTAGGACAAGATAAGCGGCTACAGATAATGGATGGATAGATTCTCCATTGGGGAGAGTGGCGTAATACACGGAGGATAAGCGATATGATAACAGTATTGCATGCTATCAGTAAACCCACTAGAAGGGAATAGAACATGTTTTTATTCCATGGAAAAAGTGTCCTGTATGTATAATATTTCCTGATATTTCACTCCGATCACATCACTCCCAGTGTTTTCCGGCTGACTAGATACACCTTGTCAAAATGGTGAATCGGTTCAAAATTAAAATTCTTTTGATTGAGTATTTTTTGTGGACATGTCCATATAATATAAAGAATATCACATGGTGGTATGACAGTATGGACAGTATGTTGAAAATATTTCACTTGTTCACTTCACTCACTCGTGATATATACATTCGCCACTCGAAGATAAACTTCATATCTTCATGCCACAGTGTAAAAAAAAAAAAAAATATATATATATATATATATATATATATATATATATATATATATATATATCAGGGCTCGAAATTCGCGGTGGTCTGGTCGCCCGAGGCGACTTAATTTGTCATTTGGCAGGTAATTCCTGTCACTAGCCAGCCTGGCTGGCTAGTTGAAAATAAAAAATATATATGAAGTGAAGATTCAGACACACCGTCAACTAAAGCTGCCACATATTTTTTTTTCTCACTCATTTTTTATTTTCCAAACACACACTTCAATACAGCAAATAACATGTTATATAGCCCAATATATGCAATACCCCCCACCCCCCTCCCCAAAACCCCCACCACCACTCTCCTCCCACACCTCCCAACATAGTAACAAGACAGTCACAGACATGAAATGTCTACATCAACAGCAGGTCTTTCAGCTTGGAAATCAAATCCTCCCACATTGATATTGTATGTGGCTGAGCATTATTTATTCTTGCTGATGACAACTCCATGTAGGATATGTCCAAGAAAGTCCGTAGCCAGTGATTAATGGAAATGTCATGAGGGGACTTCCAGCGCTGGACAATGATCTTTTTGGCTGCTGTGAGCCCTGCAAGCCATACCTTGCGATTTCTTTCCACAAGGGAGAGATGGGAATCATCATTTAAAAGGTGCACAGCTGGGTTCAAAGGAAACTGAACTCCTGTTAAATCTGTAATTGTTTCAGTTACCTTTCTCCACAGCCTAGATACCTCTGGGCACTCCCACATAACATGTCAAAAGGAGCCAATGGTTCCATGGGGGCAAAAAGAACAATACGGATCAGGCACAAATCCCATTTGATGTCTTATTCTTGGCGTTACATATGCCCTATGGCAGAATTTTAAGTGTATATATCTATGATTTGGGTTTTTTGAGGCACCAGAGACATTGTCCAAAAGCCGCCACATATTAAGCGCGTGCCGTGTCTGTGTTAATCGGTGTGTTTATCGGCAGGACGGAAAATACCGAAGAATTCCTAATCATATCGTGTACAAGTCAGGCTGTCAGTTTTTTCATTACTGCGCATGCATATAACACATCTCGTTGAATATCGCGGTAATCACGTGTAGTATTGGACCAGGTGGGTGGAGCACAGAAGCACAGCAGGCCGGAACTGAGTTCTCAATCAACTATTTATTGCTAGCTTTTCAGCCTTTTATCACTTCCCAGCCGCACGCGTGCACACACACACACACACACACACACACACACACACACACACACACATGCACACACACACGTGTTCTGGTTGGGGAGAGAGCTCCCTTTCTCTGCTCTCCTCTCCTTTTAAAGGGCGCGGTCACTGGGGAAGACACACAAACACAGGTTAATCCCCATCAGGTGCAATGATTCCACCACTTACCTTCCCTGACTCCGCCCTCCATTCACAGACCGACGCTTGACCACACCCCCGCTGCCACATCACGTTATCAAATTCAATAGATGTGGCCACATTATCGCCCATTTAAACACGTGTTTTTGTTGTTGTTTACATCTATATCTGCCAAAGCTACGCTGTGATGTGGAATTTCTGAAAGGTGTACAGAAACCGCCAGAGACGGGGACAAAGCGACCTCGGTCTGAAGAGGAGAAACGACAAAGGACTTATAAGCAAGCGTGGGAGCAGGGTCAGCCTTGGCTGCGATACGATTTTTATGGAATAATTAATTTTTTTCAAGTTGATTCCTAGTCAATATGAAGCTGCTAATGCTTTCTCTCTCATAAATGGTGAAATACAGAAAGCATGTTGGACATATTTTGGGTGCTATAGTCATGATAGTCAGTATATTTGCTTTCAATACTCATACACCAAGTTGCCAAGTTTTCCAATATATTATTATTTGTTGATATTATATTATGGTGCTCTGTGTTGTTCTCATTTATGTATTTAACAACAGTATCAAAATACTCGGGTCTTGAAATAAATGCGCATTAGTCATGAACAATGGTAACGACTCTCTTTTGCGTTATTTTTGACAGAAGTAAAATTCATACATGAACAAATTTTGGCGAGTTGATTTTCTGTTTAGCGAGTTACTTTGGAAGGGAACTAGTCCGGCTGGCTGGTGAAAAAAAATGAATTTCGAGCCCTGTACGTATGTGTGTGTGTGTATATATATATATATATATATATATATCAGTGTTTTCCCCAGAAAAAAATGAAAGCCCTAAATTCTGGCATGATAGTACACAGACAATTGAGCGCCAATGGCGCGAAAGCAAGCGCCTAAGGCGCGAAGTGAAACTAGGGGTGTGCGGGGGCATGCCTCCCCAGAAAATTTATTGAAAATAGATGCTCTCAGGTGCATTTTCAGGGTCTCTGAGAGGTTTTAGATCCATGATTATAGGATAGATTTTACCAGTGTTTCAATGATTTCTGACCTAAATAGTATTAATGTAAACACATTTGAAATTTCACCTTAAAGTTCAGCATGCAAGTTAAACTGTTTTGTTATCGATTACTGAGGTCTGCAATCGACTGAAAATCTACAGGGATTCCTTAATTACCTATGATCAAGTCGTGTTGTTAGAAAAATGTGCATGAAAATATGAAGTGGTTTGCTCCATCTTATGCAACCCAATGAAGAGAATCGATCATCATGACCTCCTGTTGATCACAAAGGGATCTGAACCGAAGACCTGCCACTTTAAAATAAGTTGCTGTATTACTATAACTGTAATGATTTAGAATGTTTCTGATGCAATTACTGTAATATATGTAGAACTAAGATACACTGAAAAGAAAAGTCAGGCAACTGCATATTATAAAGTTTACATTTTGGCACTTTATTAAATGGACTAGATTAAGATTAAAACATATTTAAAGGAAAATAAAACTTAATTCATACATCTAAGTTTGCAGAAAGATTATGTACTTTTAAACACATTCATGAAGGGAATTTGTTAATAAGTGTCAAATGCAGCATAATTGCGAATAATAACGATAAGCGTATTTGGCAGTGTGATGTCACGGTGAGCCTTTAACAAAAGAATAATCCGGAGCCGCCTTTTGTTAAATGGATCCCAGTGACATCACACTGCCAAAAATGCTTATGATTATTATTTGAAATGATGCTGTATTTGACACATTTGGACAACTTCACTTGGTGAGAGTGTTTATAAGTACATAATCTTTCTGCAAACCCAAACTAATGAATTAAGTTTTCGACTCCTTTAAAGCAGATTAATTCTCCTTGGCTTTTGCTTGGCCCGATGTTGGGGAACCCTCTCATAGTCCGTCTCGCTGCCATCCATGCTGATGTGGATCAGATTGTCCAGCAAGTGCTTTTTGAGCCAGTCGCTGTGATCAAAATTGACGACGTTTTCGTTGTCATGACAGTCATCTGGTTTTGTGCGCCATCACTCACGTGGGTTTGTCGACGTTTAGTCAACCAATCTTTGATCGAAGCAATAATGATAATAGACTCGGTCAAACTTTTGTGATTAAAATCAGTCGGCTTTGTCCGTCTGGTGGGGGACGACATCGGCAGCCAATGAGATCGCTTATAATGAATCGGAAAATTCCGGGATGTCTGACGTTTTCTTTCGATGTTTTTATTGGACGGTTTGAACACGTGATCTTGACACAGCCAACAGGTTACAGTTTGTTTACATCATACCACGCGGACATATTGCTTTGACAGAATCAACACAAACATTGGAAAAAAGAGCGCTTGTTTAACACAAATATCAATCAGGATGTAAATGGATCTGTTATTTGCTCTCCTATGTATCTAGTTACTTGTGGGTAGGAAATTTAACGTATCTGTATAAATCTAAGCGTATTGGATTTTAACTAAAGCGACGAAGCGTATCGGCAGGCAGAGCAAGCGTATAGGGCCCGATACGCTAAAACGCTTTGGGGAAAACCATATGTATATATATTTCTTTGAATTGTTCTTTTTCTGTGGCAGAATGATTGTACAGCATACAGCTTTAATTAAAACAAAACACTAGAATTTGGTGCAGAAGTTTTAATTTTCTTTGGGTTTTCTGAAATCAACACAGGGTCAAAATTATACAAACAGGGTCAAAAATGTACACACGCTCACTTAGATTATTAATTCAGAGGCGCTGAAACTTCAAAAATGTCTCTTATCTTGCCAAGGCCGAAGTCTTTGAACTTCCTGTTAGTGATCATGATTGACTACAGCTGGTAGCTTCTCTGTGCCTTCATAAAAAAGGTTTGTTTATAGCACTCATTGGATTGACCAACACACAGTAAAATGGGAAAGTCCAAGGAGCTCAGTGCAGATCTGAGAAAGAGGATGACAGATGTACACAACTCCAGAATGTCTTTTGGAGCCATTTCTAAACAACTGTAAATCCCAAGATCAGTTCAAACAATTGTATCCACGTTATTGTGAGGTGTCGTCACTTTGCCAAGCCACTTTGTTTCAAGAAAACCCAAACTGTCACCATCAGCTGAAAGGAAGTTGGTTTGGATGGTCAGGAACAACCTGGGAACCACCATGGCACAGCCCTGCCATGAACTGGAATCTGATGGATCACTGTCTACAGTTCAGATCCCCATGGACTAAGAGGCTGCTATCCAAGAAATAACCCCCTGCTCCAAAACTGACACCTTCAAGTTTAACTAAAGTTTGAAGCTGACCACACGGACAAAGAAAAAGTCTCCTGGAGGAAAGCTGTATGGTCCGATGAGACAAAGATTGAGTTGTTTGGCCACAATGACCACCATATACAGAGGGACACTGTACCAGCTGGTGGTGGTGGTAGGATCATTGTGCTCTGGGGGTGTTTTTCTGACAGTGGAACTGGTTCACTGCACAGTGTGGATGGAATAATGAAGGAGGAGGACGACCTCAGAATTATTTCAGCATAAACCATTAGAAACTTGAACATGACTTGGGACTTGGGAGTTACAACAGGACAATGAGCCTAAACACACATCAGAGCTGGTTGTGGAGGATCCAGGGTTTGGACATCGAGATCGTGGAGGAGTGCAAATACCTGGGTGTTCATCTCAACAACAAACTGGACTGGACTAACAACACAGATGTCCTGTACAAGAAGGGCCAAAGTCGTCTCCACCTCTTGAGAAGACTGAGGTCTTTTGGTGTGTGCAGGACACTGCTTAGGACTTTTTATGACTCTGTGGTGGCATCAGCGATTTTCTACGCTGTGGTCTGCTGGGGCTGTGGAAGTTCAGAGAGGGACAGGAAGAAACTTAATAAACTGGTCAGAAGGGCTGGCTCAGTCTTGGACTGTCCTCTGGACTCCATTGAGGTGATGGGTGAGAGGAGGATGTTAGCCAAGCTGACCTCTATCATGGATAACCCCTCTCACCCCCTACATGAGGCTGTGGGGGCTTTAAGCAGCTCGTTTAGTAGTAGACTGCTGCACCCACGGTGTAAGAAGGAGAGATACCGCAGGGCATTCATACCTGCTGCTGTCAGACTGTAGAACACCCGCAACTTGTAACGTCGCACCAATAACCTGTTTGTCATTATATTTGCACTACTTCACCACTACTACCTCTGCCATCTCTCATCGATGCAATTATTATGTGCAATAATATAGGCCCTAAACTATGTTTATGCATACTTATATATATATATATATATATATATATATATATATATATATATATATAAAATTTATGTATATATGTGTGTATATATACAGAGTCTACCTGTAATGTGCAATTTTTCCGAGCCTCTCAATAAGGCAATATTTCTATACTTTTTCACGGTAGATAATGCAAATAGCCCTCTGTATTTAATCCTTCGTTTGTCTAATTTTTATTTCAGTTTTATTTGTTGTCTGTTTGACATTTTCTTGCTACTGTAACACGTGAATTTCCCCGATGTGGGATGAATAAAGTGAATCTAATCTAATCTAATCTAATCTAATCTAATCTAATCTAATCTAATCTAATCTAATCTAATCTAATCTAATCTAATCTAATCTAATCTAATCTAATCTAATCTAATCTAATCTAATCTAATCTAATCTAAAGCAGGCTAATATTAAGCTTAAAACAAGTCCTGACTTCAACCCTATTGAAAATATATGGACCGTGCTTATAAGTTGAGTCCATGCCAAGAAAAAAAACAAATTTAATTGAACTCTACCAAATCTACCATGAAGAGTCGTGAAATATCCAACCAGAATTCTGCCAGAAGCTTGTTCATGGGAAACAAAAATGTTTGGTCAAGGTGAATCTTGCGAAGAGACATTTTACTCAAATATTAGGTGTGCTGTATGTATATTTTTGACCCTGTGTTGATTTCAGAAAACCCAAAGAAAATTAAAACTTGTGCACCAAATTCTAGTGTTTTTTTTATTAAAGCTGCACGCTGTACAATCATTCTGCCACAGAAAAAGAACAATTCAAAGAAATTACTGAAAGTCCAAATATTGCCACAACATTCATATTCAAGATGACATTCATCTCACTGTATGTAAACTTCTGACCACAACTGTGTGTGTGTGTGTGTGTGTGTGTGTGTGTGTGTGTGTGTGTATAAAACACTTATTCCATGAAATCGAGTCGTACATGAGCTGATCGCGTAGCACCGAGTCGTCTATAATCCATGTACGATGAGATTGATTGGAATAACTGTTTTATTATATCCACATTCACTGGATTTTGAGAAGCAGCATTTTTATTTTTTGCAAATTCGATAAATAAAAACTTTATACAAAATGTCAGAGAAAATAATTTCCGCTTCGAATGTAAACAAACCAGTGAAATGACAGGAGCAATTTGTGAAAAATTAGATAATAATAATTCTTGAAAAATAAAAAAGATACGTCTTTACCATCATATATTTTTATTCCATATTTCGTTGCTTTTTCTTATTTTTGGGGGTTTTGTTCTCGAGTCGAGTTTTTATTTCGTCCTCGGTTGGTTCAGCAACATGCTCCGCCATTTTGTTTTTCTTCTTTTTGTGGTGCTTGGCAAACCAACTTAAAGGTTCATTGCCGCAATCCGACTGGGCTGGACTGTGGAACAGGAGATACTGGGGGGTGGGACTATTTTTTTTTATTTATGCACCTTATGCCCAATGCACCTTAAGGGTGTGGTTAGTACTGGGACAGGAGGGACTTTGAATTTGATATATGGGTCTGTCTCAGAAACCGGGTACTGTGGGGGTCCCCCACTAAATATACCCACAGTCAATAAACTATACGGTTTTGAATGGTGACGTTGTTTTAATTTGAAATAAAATGATGAAAGAAATAATACAGATAAAACTAAATCTTTGATGTGAATAGTCTATTCAGAATTTGGCAAAAATTCTGCAAATTTGTGGAAAAATGGCGGCTTGATCTGGGACATGATAAATGGTCGACTCCATCGCATTCCCTTCAAAAGGCTGTAGTCCACTGAAAAGTCTACAGTTATCACGAATTGTATTTTAAGTTGTAACTTTATCCACCTAAGGATTGGTGCGCTCACAGAATAATCATAACCGTAATAAAACATCACGCAAAATATTTGATCACCGTCGTAACTCCATTTTCCGCAAACCCAAAACCAATACGATTGTGTGTTTTGATCTAAACGGAAAGCCTCAGGGTCGAGGTCACGACCTCACCAAAAGTAGTAACTTAAAATCACTACGCCGTATAAACATTTAGTTATAAATCTGCGATTTTGTTTTTTAAAGCGAAAGCTGAAAGTTAGGTATAGAATATGTTTCTTACAGAATATGTTACGATGGTAGCTGGTCCTGTATGAATTTCTGAGCTATAAAATGAGTCGTGGTCTATTTTTTACCGTAGCGTGTTATTTGTGTGCGGGGAAGGACACACATTAACAATCTGCATGTGTAGAATGGAATTTTCCACTCCAGCAGTTAGAAGTTGATCGTGCTTCCATTTGCGGTCTCTCTGTTACGCGAGTGATCTGTTCGGACGTTATCACTGAAAAGGTGAGTTTTGGCAGTTTTATTTTGTTTTAGTCTTACAGTATAAGGCAATAGAATGTTTCTTTTTCATCTTACTTTCATATTTCGTAGTGTTTGCGTATTTTTAGCCAATATTTTGCAACCATGGTCAATTTAGATCGAACTTTTGATAGAATCTACGGCCGGTCATTTTGCCACGATGCTTGATTTGAACATTTGGTCATAATGGGCCACATTATCAACTTAGTTCTAGGCATTTCATATTGAATAACTTTATCTGACATTTATATTTGATGACCATCGGGCCTAACTGTGAAGAATTGATATTATTTATGAGGAATTAAAGAATTTAAAAATTTTCACACTTTTGTAATACGGAAACGGCCACATGTAATTGTTTATTATGATAGTGAGCTTTTAAACCGGGCAGCACGGTGGTGTAGTGGTTAGCACTGTCGCCTCACAGCAAGAAGGTCCGGGTTCGAGCCCCGTGGCCGGCGAGGGCCTTTCTGTGTGGAGTTTGCATGTTCTCCCCGTGTCCGCGTGGGTTTCCTCCGGGTGCTCCGGTTTCCCCCACAGTCCAAAGACATGCAGGTTAGGTTAACTGGTGACTCTAAATTGAGCGTAGGTGTGAATGTGAGTGTGAATGGTTGTCTGTGTCTATGTGTCAGCCCTGTGATGACCTGGCGACTTGTCCAGGGTGAACCCCGCCTTTCACCCGTAGTCAGCTGGGATAGGATCCAGCTCGCCTGCGACCCTGTAGAACAGGATAAAGCGGCTAGAAATGATGATGATAATGAGCTTTTAAACCATAAAATGGGAACAAGAATAATTTTATTACAATAAGGTGGCTGACCATTTCATTTCCTTTCAGAAGCGATAATAATAACAGACAGAGCTGAGAAAAGTTGATGTGATTTGTGAGAAATAATGGAATTAATGATTTTATCTCACGTTCGTAACGAGGTGGTCAGCTGTCGGAGATCGTGCTTCCTTATTACGAGAGTGAACTTGTAACCATAAAGAATGAATAAGAATAATTTTTTTAAAAATATGTCGCTAACTGTTTCAGTTCCTCACAGAAATGATAATAATCACACAGTTAGCTGAGAAGAATAGATATTGTGAGCAACTGTGGAATTAACGATTTTATCTTACGTTCGTAACACGGAAGTGGTCGGCTGTCGGTGCCTCCTTGTATTTAAAGCCCCTTTTTCACAGATTATAGGCGAAATTGATTGAAATTTCATATCAAGGAAAAATCACATATATTTATTCTATATCTCAGTAGTTCTTTGTATGTAATTGATCAGGATGAGAAAATGGATCGTTTTGATGGTATGCATTATTGAAAGGGTCATTTCTAACAATATCGCTGATACTGCTTATATTTCACTGTCGTTTTTCAAACAGTCCTATTTCGCCATATCAAATACCCAAAATGTATCATATTATTCATATTTAAGTGAATAATCAATTCAGTCATCATAACTTGGCATTTTTAACCCAAGCAATCAAAAAGAGGAAATTTATTCAATATTTTCACTCATCTGTGAAGGAGGGGCTTTAATTCTTCATGATGGAGTTTAACTGTAAATCAATTTTACAAAACCATTTGAGTTGTAATCAAAATATAATTTAACTTTAAGTCGTGAGAATGATTACATTTTAATGCAGTGTGTAAATCTGCAACTTGTTCAGATGTGATATAAGTAATGATATCTTCACTGTAAAAAGAAACTAGTAAAGAAAAAAAAACATATGTTTCCATGTTGCATTAGTGATGAAAAAAGCAAATAATTGAATAAATCAGTGGGATATTGTGTGACAGTTTCAAACTTTTGTCTGTGTATTACTATTATGCTAATTGATAATTTAGTACAAAATAAGGGGTGTATCTACATGGCATCCTGCAGGCACAACAAAGTAAAGTTTAATAAAATGTATGATAACTGATGAACATTCGAAACTAAGGAGTAAAATTTAAAAATAATGATAACAAATATGTTTTTTTCTGTCCAATAATTGCATTTAAAGAAACAAATATATGCACAGAAAAAGATATTCCTTGGTTATTAAAGAGGGTTTTTAAATGTGTACATATTTCCATGTTACACGAGTGAACTTCAGAACATCGTTAATTTTTCCACAGTGGAGGCCAGATAAAGCAAGATGCTATCTTTATTCTTATTAAACATGACAAAAGAAACGTTGAGTGTTAAGTAAATGCAAAAAAAAAAAAAAAGTAAAATTAGAAAATTTATTTTTTGACCAGAATGTCCCAAATGAGAGAGCAGTTTCTGAGACGGACCTGTATAGACAATCATCCAGCTCTCCAGCCATCACAGATAGTATGATTGGGGCGGGGTTTATCAGTTTTTCCTGTCATGCACTGTTTTTGTTGTTGATTTTAATTTGCAATAGATGGCAGTGTGACTTCTGTTCACTTTCTTCCTTCATATTTAATTTTCATTTTCTGGTAACACTGATGTGATGGTCTGTGTGTTCAGACTAGGGATGTTAACCGATGACCGTTTGACCGGTGGCTGACCGAATCAACGTTAACCGGTTAATTTTTTTTTGGTTGTCGGTGAAAAAAAAAAAACAATCGTTTTGAAGCTGCCGATTTTGGAGCGGAGAACCTGGAATTCTGTGTTTGTAAACGCTTGGGGCATGCCATACGGTGTAAGGACGACAGCTGACAAATCAGAAACACCCATTCAGTCATGTCCCACCCTCCCGCCCCAGTTAAAGACAGCTGACAAATCAGAAACACCCATTCAGTCATGTCCCACCCTCCCGCCCCAGTTAAAGACAGCTGACAAATCAGAAGCACCCAT
Source organism: Neoarius graeffei (assembly GCF_027579695.1). Classification (NCBI taxonomy): domain Eukaryota; kingdom Metazoa; phylum Chordata; class Actinopteri; order Siluriformes; family Ariidae; genus Neoarius; species Neoarius graeffei. The sequence continues at coordinate 2,561,396 of NC_083595.1, forward strand.
TCAGTCATGTCCCACCCTCCCGCCCCAGTTAAAGACAGCTGACAAATCAGAAACACCCATTCAGTCATGTCCCACCCTCCCGCCCCAGTTAAAGACAGCTGACAAATCAGAAGCGCCCCTTCAGTCATGTCCCGCCCCAGTTGAACACAGCTGCCACCAGTGTTGCCAGATTGGGTGGTTTCCCGCCCATTTGGGCAGTTTTAAGTGGATTTTGGCGGGTTTTGAACATATTTTGGGCTGGAAAACAGCAATATCTGGCAACATTGGCTGCCACTCGGCGAGAGAAAAGTGTAGACACAGGGTTTTCAGCTTACAAATTACTATTCTGTTTTTTTTTTTTTTTAATTATTATTAGAAGGCACATGGAGTTTAGTCCTGCCTTGGCCAGTGCATTCTGAAAGTATGTTTCGGTCTGTAGCCAACAATGCATGTTATTGTAGATTATATCGCTCCACACAAACTAAAGGCGCAGATGCCGACTTTTTCACTGCTTTTTCATGGACTGTAACGGCATTTGCTTATGTAGTAATTTTAATACAGAATTTACTCTGTTGAAATTATTCAGACACTCCAACGCCCCCCCCCCCCTAAAAAAAAATCGGATCTGCACGAGCCGTGAAAAAGGCGCGCCGTTTGCATCCCTGTTTAAACTCATAGGTTAACCGACTTTAACCAGCTAATGAGGCTCGGTGGTCGGTCAAGATCTTTTTTAGTTTTCGCCATCCCTAGTTCAGACACAGTAAGTACACTGCTGCGAGTGTAGAACACAGAGACTGAGAGAGCATTTAGAGACATTGAGACACATTAGTGAGGAAGTAGGACGTAACGATTATTAAAATAGTGATTTTTAGTATTCAGATACAGGGGTCTCAAACAATGAATCAGGTATTCAGATATTTTCAAACACAGGGTTGCATACAGTAACACAGTCAGAGGAAAGAGTTGTCTGCCCTCTTCCACATACTCATAGAAGCTAATGAATGTTGCTGTGATTGACAGGGTGTGTATGCCCCTCCCATCCAAAGAGCACAACCAGTTTTTCTTGTCTGGACTCCCAGCCAAGAAACAGCTGTGGCACTGTTGGGATTTGACTTTATAGCCTCCTGATGATAGGACAAACACATTTCTGTTGTCCCATACAGGAGCCCTGAATGTATTTAAGGCTGCATAACGTTCGAGAACACCTGCGCTAAGCCATCTTGAATACTTTTGTGGAAATTGATCAAGCCTTTGACATTTCTGACTTCCTGGTTAAAAATGAAATACATCACAGAATCAAATCACAAATTAGAAGCTGTTTCATGAGCACTTTAAATCCAAACACAGCCTCCATTACTAGTGTGTAGCAGTCTAGTGTCATCAGATCCTTTTCACACTGGACCATATGAAAAAAGCAGGAGAGCCCTTGAGAGAACACATGCACATCAGAAGAGAGAATTACGGCTGGGCTACATCGCTGCATTGACCACAAATGTATTCTTATATTTCTCTAAGATCATTATCACCACATAAAAACAGCACAGCCAGTACCGTTACTGTCACTCACACACACGCACGCACACACAAATGAAGCATGGATATGTATTTCGAATAAAAGATATGACACAGAGAATCTGTACTACACCTGAGTGAAAGTGGGACACTCAGAATAAAATTAGATTTGATATTCCTATCCTGGGTCACGTGTAGAAACGAAAGGCCGCTGGATGCATTACTGTTGGTGATTAATTCATACCTCAGTCCCATTTAGGGCTTTTAGACGCTTTTAAGTGCCTGGAGATGCGTTCATGAGGGGGAGATTAGGGTCTTTAGTCATTACTTAATATATATATATATATATATATATATATATTACCCTGTGCTGTTAACCTCTGGTGGCGTGCTAATGCTAATTTTTTAATATATGGGTACCATTACATCACTGTCTGGACACATAGGCTGAAGTAATACGTTTTATCAGTAAAGTGTCTGATGACACTGTAGGGCTGTGGAAATAATTTTTGTGACATCAGCTGTACAGGTATGATGATGTTCACGCTGACGCCGTGCTAATATTGTCATGACATAATAACTACCATAGTAAAAGTGCTCAAGCGCTTGGTGATTGTTTAATGAGGGGAAGCAAAGGTCTTTTTTTTTTTGAAGAAACAAAATTATATATATATTTGAAGTATTTAAATAACTTCAGCACTAAATAATAATCAAAATCTTGTTTTTTTAAAGCAGAACACATGTAATATCATATTAGCTGCTGAGGTCATGCTTTATGATATTATTATAATATTGTATTTAAATTATTGTGGGTGGCACGGTGGTGTAGTGGTTAGCACTGTCACCTCACAGCAAGAAGGTCCTGGGTTCGAGCCCCGTGGCCGGCGAAGGCCTTTCTGTGCGGAGTTTGCATGTTCTCCCCGTGTCCGCGTGGGTTTCCTCCGGGTGCTCCGGTTTCCCCCAAAGACATGCAGGTTAGGTTAACTGGTGACTCTAAATTGAGCGTAGGTGTGAATGTGAGTGTGAATGGTTGTCTGTGTCTATGTGTCAGCCCTGTGATGACCTGGCGACTTGTCCAGGGTGAACCCCGCCTTTCACCCGTAGTCAGCTGGGATAGGATCCAGCTCGCCTGCGACCCTGTAGAACAGGATAAAGCGGCTACAGATAATGAGATGAGATGAGAATTATTGTTCAGTAAGAATGAGAGTCAACTGTCAAACTGTCACTGAGCTCTGAACAGAATTACACTATTACACATCAAAACTTCTGTACTTTGTCAATTCTAAAATATTTAGATTAAAATCTGAAAGGTGAGTTAACGATCCTGTGTAATGTTTTGTTATGATGAAAACGTTCAATAGGACAGCCCCGATATGCTAGCCTAGCTCTTCTAATGCTGCTCATAAAAAAAGACGCAAATATTAATTAAAACTTTAATTTTCCTCAGAAAGAATTGCAAAAACAGGAGAAAAAAATCAATGAAAATAAAATTATTTATTTATCAAAGTATTTTAATGAACTTATATAATTGTACCTTTGGCAGACCGATATAATGTCCATGTTACTATGATGAATCACGTTCATGAATGTGCTTATTTCTGTTTAATTAGTTTAACATAAACCTAATCTTATTTTTAGAGTTACATTTGTTAAACTGAAGTGGAACTTCTTCCCTTAACTTAAACTAACAAGGAAGTAATAATTAAATCACTGAACACTGAGCGGTGCTCAGTATATGACTCAGTAAAATTGGAAATGACTAAAACAATCTGTTTAAAACATTCTTCCTTTATTTTGTCTTTTTCTTTGTTGGTCAGGAGAGTGAGGTTGAAGCTGATGAATCAATCAGAATTATTGTGACAATCCTCTTGAACATCGTCACACAACAGCGTGTGTTCAGTGTTAAAACATTAACACAAGCCGGTTGTCCTGGAAAAGGGTTTATTTTAAAAGTGTTAATACGCTGTAGGTTTCAGGTTTCTTCTAAAAGAGGGTTAATTCTCCAACTTCTTTCACCAACATGTAAAGGGCATTGGGTTTAAATATAAAAATCTCATCATGACAGACTCAAAATTCCCAGCGGCTATAAGTGTGAGCGAGTTTTATTAGCCTAATTAAAGCGGAGAGGACAATGAGGTCGTTCTTCTTAATCCCTTAGCAACGTCACGCGATGTTCATTTCATCCTAAAATAAACGTGTAGTGTAGTAAATTCCCAGAGTTATAACTACTCGGCCCGACAGGACCATCTTGAACACATCACTGTTTCTAACTCTGATTACAGCATCATATTTTCAAACAGAACAACGTTTAATTCAATACAAATCTGTTATAATTTCACTTCACTCATCACGGTGGACCCTCATCGCTATGAGAAGAACGCTGCTGAGAATGTGTGGGGAGAGGAATATTGGTGTATTAAAGGGGAAATCTGCTCAAAGTAAGGAAGAACTGTAAATCATTTTAATGATTTTGGCCCTCAGGCTTGTTTTATGAAAAGTTCTGATCTAGCTTTATTAATTATTGGATTGTTTATTGGTTTGAGGGTGGACCACTTCATGGAGAATCGATTAGTCATTTCAGCTGAAGTGTAATGTCAATATCCTTCTAAGCACACGGTAAGGTGTCATCGCTCCAGACACTTCCGTCTATATTTCATACTGAAAGTCTGGGGACAAGGCAGGAGAATAATAATATTAATAATAATGCATTTTCTTTATAGGCGCCTTTCAAGGCACTCAAGGACACCTCACAACACACAATAAAAATCAACATACAAGGTCTAAAATACAATATAATAAAATAAAACTGCAAAAGTAATTTGCGCTGAAGTCAGACAGAAAGAGAAAGTCTGACAAAGTGTGTTTTCAGGTGGGATTTGAAGGTTAGAAGAGAATCAATATTACGAATGTCATGAGGAAGAGAGACAACTTGAATAAGTTACAAAAATAATGCTCCATCTCATCCATCCCTCGATCTTTCTTTCTTTCTTTCTTTCTTTCTTTCTTTCTTTCTTTCTTTCTTTCTTTCTCGATGTGCAGTGGTTTGCAGGGAATGTAACATATACCAAATGCATTATGGATAGAACTGTTGGATCGTAGGAGCAGCAGGAAGTTTCTGTCTTTTCTTTCTAAATCTCAGTGAAACAGCACTGCACGTTCAGGAAACCTAAATGACGAAGCAAAAATCGAAATGGATAAACATAAAGCAAAATTACGAAGAAGAATAACACACATGCTAAATGTGGGTAAATATGACTGTTTATTCAAAACATTATTTTGTTGAAGAAGCAATCAGCCCTTTAAAACCCAGCGTTATTTTTCGGCACTAAGCATCAACTTTATAAATCAGAAGGACAAAGAGATGAAACCCTGATTAAACACTGATGTTGAGTGTAACAGAGTTTGGTGTAACAGTGCTCTCAATGGAACGCTACCCTCAGTGTAACAGTACTCTCAGTGTAACAGTACTCTCAGTGTAACAGTGCTCTCAGTGTAACAGTGCTCTCAGTGGAATGCTACCCTCAGTGTAACAGTACTCTCAGTGTAACAGTACTCTCAGTGTAACAGTGCTCTCAGTGTAACAGTACTCTCAATGGAATGCTACCCTCAGTGTAACAGTACTCTCAGTGTAATAGTACTCTCAGTGTAACAGTACTCTCAGTGTAACAGTGCTCTCAGTGGAATGCTACCCTCAGTGTAACAGTACTCTCAGTGTAACAGTACCCTCAGTGTAACAGTACTCTCAGTGTAACAGTACTCTCAATGGAATGCTACCCTCAGTGTAACAGTACTCTCAGTGTAACAGTACTCTCAGTGTAACAGTGCTCTCAGTGGAATGCTACCCTCAGTGTAACAGTACTCTCAGTGTAACAGTGCTCTCAGTGGAATGCTACCCTCAGTGTAACAGTACTCTCAGTGTAACAGTACTCTCAGTGTAACAGTACTCTCAGTGTAACAGTACTCTCAGTGTAACAGTGCTCTCAGTGGAATGCTACCCTCAGTGTAACAGTACTCTCAGTGTAACAGTACTCTCAATGGAATGCTACCCTCAGTGTAACAGTACTCTCAGTGTAACAGTACTCTCAGTGTAACAGTGCTCTCAGTGGAATGCTACCCTCAGTGTAACAGTGCTCTCAGTGGAACGCTACCCTCAGTGTAACAGTGCTCTCAGTGGAACGCTACCCTCAGTGTAACAGTGCTCTCAGTGGAACGCTACCCTCAGTGTAACAGTGCTCTCAGTGGAACGCTACCCTCAGTGTAACAGTGCTCTCAGTGGAACGCTACCCTCAGTGTAACAGTGCTCTCAGTGGAACGCTACCCTCAGTGTAACAGTGCTCTCAGTGGAACGCTACCCTCAGTGTAACAGTGCTCTCAGTGGAACGCTACCCTCAGTGTAACAGTGCTCTCAGTGGAACGCTACCCTCAGTGTAACAGTGCTCTCAGTGGAACGCTACCCTCAGTGTAACAGTGCTCTCAGTGGAACGCTACCCTCAGTGTAACAGTGCTCTCAGTGGAACGCTACCCTCAGTGTAACAGTGCTCTCAGTGGAACGCTACCCTCAGTGTAACAGTGCTCTCAGTGGAACGCTACCCTCAGTGTAACAGTGCTCTCAGTGGAACGCTACCCTCAGTGTAACAGTGCTCTCAGTGGAACGCTACCCTCAGTGTAACAGTGCTCTCAGTGGAACGCTACCCTCAGTGTAACAGTGCTCTCAGTGGAACGCTACCCTCAGTGTAACAGTGCTCTCAGTGGAACGCTACCCTCAGTGTAACAGTGCTCTCAGTGGAACGCTACCCTCAGTGTAACAGTGCTCTCAGTGGAACGCTACCCTCAGTGTAACAGTGCTCTCAGTGGAACGCTACCCTCAGTGTAACAGTGCTCTCAGTGGAACGCTACCCTCAGTGTAACAGTGCTCTCAGTGGAACGCTACCCTCAGTGTAACAGTGCTCTCAGTGGAACGCTACCCTCAGTGTAACAGTGCTCTCAGTGGAACGCTACCCTCAGTGTAACAGTGCTCTCAGTGGAACGCTACCCTCAGTGTAACAGTGCTCTCAGTGGAACGCTACCCTCAGTGTAACAGTGCTCTCAGTGGAACGCTACCCTCAGTGTAACAGTGCTCTCAGTGGAACGCTACCCTCAGTGTAACAGTGCTCTCAGTGGAACGCTACCCTCAGTGTAACAGTGCTCTCAGTGGAACGCTACCCTCAGTGTAACAGTGCTCTCAGTGGAACGCTACCCTCAGTGTAACAGTGCTCTCAGTGGAACGCTACCCTCAGTGTAACAGTGCTCTCAGTGGAACGCTACCCTCAGTGTAACAGTGCTCTCAGTGGAACGCTACCCTCAGTGTAACAGTGCTCTCAGTGGAACGCTACCCTCAGTGTAACAGTGCTCTCAGTGGAACGCTACCCTCAGTGTAACAGTGCTCTCAGTGGAACGCTACCCTCAGTGTAACAGTGCTCTCAGTGGAACGCTACCCTCAGTGTAACAGTGCTCTCAGTGGAACGCTACCCTCAGTGTAACAGTGCTCTCAGCGGAACGCTACCCTCAGTGTAACAGTGCTCTGTGTAACAGTGCTCTCAGTGTAACAGTACTCAGTGTAACAGCGCTCTCAGTGTAACAGCGCTCTCAGTGTAACAGCGCTCTCAGTGTAACAGTACTCTCAGTGTAACAGCGCTCTCAGTGTAACAGCGCTCTCAGTGTAACAGCGCTCTCAGTGTAAAGTGTTCAGTGTATCAGTGTTCGGTGTAACAGTGCTCCTTGTGTATCAGTGTTCGGTGTAACAGTACTCTGTGTAACAGTGCTCTTTGTGTATCAGTGTTCCCAGTGTCACAGTGCTCTCAGTGTAACAGTGTTCGGTGTTCAGTGTTCACCCTGAAAACTTCACCTGATATGGCATAAACTTATCCTCTAATTCACACCTAAATCATCTCACATCACTGATTTCCTTTATTTCTGTCTGTGATGCAAATTCTCCTGTTCTCCCACTGAACCTACTGAAATGCAAACACGTGACAGCATCTGGGCTAACACACACACACACACACACACACACACACACACATACATACACACACACACACACACACACACACACACACACACACACACACACACACACACACACAGAGTGAAAGATGTGCTGCCAGCTTGCAGATGTCGCTCTGTGGCTTCCTGCCAGATACATGACATTTGGTCTTCTGTGTAAAGCAGATGAAGTGTGTGTGTGTGTGTGTGTTTATGCGTTTATGTACGTATAGTGGCATTTCACCAGAGAAAACTCATCCAAAACAAACACATGGACCCCAAAAGATCTGAGAAGTCCACAGAGAACACACACACACACACACAGACACACAGACACACACACACACACACATTAACCTCATCAACCAGAGGTGAATCTTTTGTGTTTTTAACTTTTCAGAAAAAAGTATGTCAATAGTAAGATATTTTATTAAAAATAAACCTTCTGAATATGGCGGCACGGTGGTGTAGTGGTTAGCGCTGTCGCCTCACAGCAAGAAGGTCCTGGGTTCGAGCCCCGGGGCCGGCGAGGGCCTTTCTGTGTGGAGTTTGCATGTTCTCCCCGTGTCCGCGTGGGTTTCCTCCGGGTGCTCCGGTTTCCCCCACAGTCCAAAGACATGCAGGCAGCGCTCGAAACTAACGATGTCCCGGGGACCATAAAAAATGTCATCGGGACACAAAATTATCATATCTGGGACAATCCCGGGACAATGGAAAAAAATAGATCTAGAAAAAAAAAGTTCGACATTAATATTATTTACAAAGCCGTAACACATACGTAGACATTCACCTAATTTGTTAATTTTAAAACGTTAACAGCGAAAAATACATAGTAGCTACACTTTCGATGCACCTGCATCCGTAGGCTACAGAGCAGCGCATTCTGTTCTAGAATCTTCGGCCGGTGTCCGCATTATATGGACTTGGAATGGAATCGCTACCGCACACGCTGAGCCGACTCTTGCCAGAACAAAAATGCTGAAGTGGTTGAAGCGGACCGACCGCGGGGAAGAAACTGAAAGCCCAGACATAACGTCTCCGGGACCTTCAGGATCCAAAGTGTCATCGCCTGGTCTGCAGGCAACGCTATAGCAACTGAATGAACTGAATGAACACTGTTAGACACGTTATAAAATACAACAGGAATGATGTGGATGATATTGACGGAAGATACCGTTCAACAGAATAAGTGAGTTTTCTTGGTGTCTTTCTAGTTCAGAAAGTTTAGTCAGTCAGCAGCACAACTAGGCTCGGACCTGGCACTATGCTGATGGTGCTAACATTTACACCCATGTTTCGGCAGCGAAAGTTCATAAAATGGATAACGGAAAGTTCATAAAAATGGATAACGGAAAGTTCATAAAATGGATAACGGAAAGTTCATAAAATGGGTAACGGAAAGTTCATAAAAATGGATAACGGAAAGTTCATAAAATGGATAACGGAAAGTTCATAAAATGGGTAACGGAAAGTTCATAAAAATGGATAACGGAAAGTTCATAAAAATGGATAACGGAAAGTTCATAAAATGGATAACGGAAAGTTCATAAAATGGGTAACGGAAAGTTCATAAAAATGGATAACGGAAAGTTCATAAAATGGGTAACGGAAAGTTCATAAAATGGGTAACGGAAAGTTCATAAAAATGGATAACGGAAAGTTCATAAAATGGATAACGGAAAGTTCATAAAATGGGTAACGGAAAGTTCATAAAAATGGATAACGGAAAGTTCATAAAATGGGTAACGGAAAGTTCATAAAAATGGATAACGGAAAGTTCATAAAATGGGTAACGGAAAGTTCATAAAATGGGTAACGGAAAGTTCATAAAAATGGATAACGGAAAGTTCATAAAATGGGTAACGGAAAGTTCATAAAAATGGATAACGGAAAGTTCATAAAATGGGTAACGGAAAGTTCATAAAAATGGATAACGGAAAGTTCATAAAATGGGTAACGGAAAGTTCATAAAAATGGATAACGATCTCATCTCATTATCTGTAGCCGCTTTATCCTGTTCTACAGGGTCGCAGGTAAGCTGGAGCCTATCCCAGCTGACTACGGGAGAAAGGCGGGGTACTATGCTGATGGTGCTAACATTTACACCCATGTTTCGGCAGCGAAAGTTCATAAAATGGATAAAGGAAAGTTCATAAAAATGGATAACGGAAAGTTCATAAAATGGATAACGGAAAGTTCATAAAAATGGATAACGGAAAGTTCATAAAAATGGGTAACGGAAAGTTCATAAAATGGGTAACGGAAAGTTCATAAAAATGGATAACGGAAAGTTCATAAAATGGGTAACGGAAAGTTCATAAAAATGGATAACGGAAAGTTCATAAAATGGGTAACGGAAAGTTCATAAAAATGGATAACGGAAAGTTCATAAAAATGGATAACGGAAAGTTCATAAAATGGATAACGGAAAGTTCATAAAATGGGTAACGGAAAGTTCATAAAAATGGATAACGGAAAGTTCATAAAATGGATAACGGAAAGTTCATAAAATGGGTAACGGAAAGTTCATAAAATGGGTAACGGAAAGTTCATAAAAATGGATAACGGAAAGTTCATAAAAATGGATAACGGAAAGTTCATAAAATGGGTAACGGAAAGTTCATAAAAATGGATAACGGAAAGTTCATAAAAATGGATAACGGAAAGTTCATAAAATGGGTAACGGAAAGTTCATAAAAATGGATAACGGAAAGTTCATAAAAATGGATAACGGAAAGTTCATAAAATGGATAACGGAAAGTTCATAAAATGGGTAACGGAAAGTTCATAAAAATGGATAACGGAAAGTTCATAAAATGGATAACGGAAAGTTCATAAAATGGGTAACGGAAAGTTCATAAAAATGGATAACGGAAAGTTCATAAAAATGGATAACGGAAAGTTCATAAAATGGATAACGGAAAGTTCATAAAATGGGTAACGGAAAGTTCATAAAAATGGATAACGGAAAGTTCATAAAATGGGTAACGGAAAGTTCATAAAATGGGTAACGGAAAGTTCATAAAAATGGATAACGGAAAGTTCATAAAATGGATAACGGAAAGTTCATAAAATGGGTAACGGAAAGTTCATAAAAATGGATAACGGAAAGTTCATAAAATGGGTAACGGAAAGTTCATAAAAATGGATAACGGAAAGTTCATAAAATGGGTAACGGAAAGTTCATAAAATGGGTAACGGAAAGTTCATAAAAATGGATAACGGAAAGTTCATAAAATGGGTAACGGAAAGTTCATAAAAATGGATAACGGAAAGTTCATAAAATGGGTAACGGAAAGTTCATAAAATGGGTAACGGAAAGTTCATAAAAATGGATAACGGAAAGTTCATAAAATGGATAACGGAAAGTTCATAAAATGGGTAACGGAAAGTTCATAAAAATGGATAACGGAAAGTTCATAAAATGGGTAACGGAAAGTTCATAAAAATGGATAACGGAAAGTTCATAAAATGGGTAACGGAAAGTTCATAAAATGGGTAACGGAAAGTTCATAAAAATGGATAACGGAAAGTTCATAAAATGGGTAACGGAAAGTTCATAAAAATGGATAACGGAAAGTTCATAAAATGGGTAACGGAAAGTTCATAAAAATGGATAACGGAAAGTTCATAAAATGGGTAACGGAAAGTTCATAAAAATGGATAACGATCTCATCTCATTATCTGTAGCCGCTTTATCCTGTTCTACAGGGTCGCAGGTAAGCTGGAGCCTATCCCAGCTGACTACGGGCGAAAGGCGGGGTACTATGCTGATGGTGCTAACATTTACACCCATGTTTCGGCAGCGAAAGTTCATAAAATGGATAAAGGAAAGTTCATAAAAATGGATAACGGAAAGTTCATAAAATGGATAACGGAAAGTTCATAAAATGGATAACGGAAAGTTCATAAAAATGGATAACGGAAAGTTCATAAAATGGGTAACGGAAAGTTCATAAAAATGGATAACGGAAAGTTCATAAAAATGGATAACGGAAAGTTCATAAAATGGATAACGGAAAGTTCATAAAAATGGGTAACGGAAAGTTCATAAAATGGGTAACGGAAAGTTCATAAAAATGGATAACGGAAAGTTCATAAAATGGGTAACGGAAAGTTCATAAAAATGGATAACGATCTCATCTCATTATCTGTAGCCGCTTTATCCTGTTCTACAGGGTCGCAGGTAAGCTGGAGCCTATCCCAGCTGACTACGGGCGAAAGGCGGGGTACACCCTGGACAAGTCGCCAGGTCATCACAGGGCTATGGATAACGGTAATGGTGAAAATGATAAGTTGGCCTTATAAGTGCCCACAGATGTTCAAGGTATAAGTAGATGAAATGAACATAAAAGGGGTCTCATTTTCAACTAAAGTGTACTGCAGATGTAGGGAGTTGAAACATTTTCTGAATGAGCTAGTTGGCCCCTTTAAATAAACGGGTATCTATTATCAGTATCAGTGAGATCGCCAAAGTTTAATAAACTGAAAATGCAATAACTGTAATTTTGAAGTAGATGATGTATAGGACATGTGTCGCTTGTGTCTTGTGACTTATTGTAAAAATGATATAAAGGGTTCAAAATCACATAGTTACAAATATAATAGTAACTTCATATGATAATATTAACCACTGGTTATTTCAGAGAGGAAAAAAATGGGGACACTATTGCTTCCATTCGGGACAATACAACACAGAATTCGGGACCACTGGGGGACACAAAGAAAAAAAGTTAATTTCGAGCCCTGCATGCAGGTTAGGTTAACTGGTGACTCTAAATTGAGCGTAGGTGTGAATGTGAGTGTGAATGGTTGTCTGTGTCTATGTGTCAGCCCTGTGATGACCTGGCGACTTGTCCAGGGTGAACCCCGCCTTTCACCCGTAGTCAGCTGGGATAGGCTCCAGCTTGCCTGCGACCCTGTAGAACAGGATAAAGCGGCTACAGATAATGAGATGGATGGATAAATCTTCATATCATTTTGAGAACCTTTAGTCCTTTGTGGTCCTCACAGACTGTCTGTCTGTCCACCACTTGGTTCCCCACAGCTCTAGAGTCCAGGATCCAATCTTGAATTTGTCTGTGGAGTTTCAGATGTTCTCCCTGTGTCCATGTTGGTTGCCAGCAGGTTTTCCGGTGTCCTCCCACCTCCCAAGCACATACCAGGAGGTAGATTGACACAGATACCCCCTAGGTGTGAATGTGTGTGTGTGTGTGCATGGTGTCCTGTGATGGACTGGAATTCGCACCACATGTTTCTGAGACAGGACACTGGGACCAACAGTGCTTATTCCTCATATATTTTAAGGCAAAGCATCCAACTGCTGCGGAGATATTACCTTACGTCTTTTGCCTTCCCAAGTTTCAGGTGAACTCAAATCCTGTTTGTTAACTTCACGTCAGGTCACTAAATATATGTGAAAGCGGCTAGAGATAATGAGAATGAGATGAGAAGTTTGGTGTTTGAGGTGACAGATCTCTGCTACTGAAATTAAAAAGTGAACGCTGCCATGTTCCAAACGATTACCCCGACGGTTTTGTACAAAATTCTGAAAACGAGTGATGCGATGTCTATCTGAAGTGAAACTATGTCCATTTTAGCTACAAAGGCTTTGATTCTTTATTTCTACACAAGTCATCATGACGTCAGTCTCTGAGAATATTCATGATAATTAGATGTATTGCACTGTGATTTTCTCATCATGCAATGCTTCAGTTTCATTGTTAAAAAGAGCTTCAGGAAGCTTCGTGCTGCTCTTGTACAAACCATATTCCAATAGGTAAACGTTTAAACTCTGAAAAGTCCAAACAGCGAGGCTGTAATCACTGCCTGAAACACGCAGAGCACATTTTTCTGATTCTTTCTCTCTCTCTTACTACTCCAATTCACTGACTGTTGTTTTATTGAGTTTTTCAGCAGAAACCATCTGCCACCACACCAGAATTTTCTCAGGTCTTTCTCTTGCCGTTTGGCTTCTTTTGGCTTCTGAGAAGAGAGACATCTGTCCGTTTTGTGTCTCTTTATTTTCTGGAATAATCCGGTGGCAGCTGGAAGCGGAGTGTAAAACTGATTCAGATTCCATCACACAAACGTTCCCATTTTCCCCAAATACAGATACAAAAAAAACCATGATGATGTCACAGTGTGCTGAACACACACACACACACACACACACACACACACACACACACACACACAAGAGTTTTAATGGGTTTTCTGGTGTTAAATTACCCGTCATGCATCACTGAAATGAGAGCTAATGAACATTTTATAAACTACAGAAATAAACATCTGTGGCTTAAATATGAACAAAACTCTTTAGCGTTTAATAGATGTGTGTGTGTGTGTGTGTGTGTGTGTGTGTGTGTAAATGCAGCAATCTTTAATGATTTACAGGAGAATTAACTAGCATGGCTTCTAAAGTGTTTAGGATTAAAAATACTGAAAATGATGTGGGATAGATAGATAGATAGATAGATAGATAGATAGATAGATAGATAGATAGATAGATAGATAGATAGATAGATAGATAGAATTTATTCAGGTAAAAATCCCATGCAAGTTAGAACTAAACAAATACAAAACAATTGATAAACATGAAACTAAACCAAGGATAACACAATAAAGTGTAGAAAGACTTATTTCCATTGTGGTATCAGTACATTTATTATTAAGGATTAGGTCTGTCATGGCCAGGTGGGCGCAACATTTGAATAATTCCTGCCTGTGTTCATAAAGATGTTTTTATGAATTTTCAGTAGTCAGTAATATGACCGACAGGAGGAACATCCAATCACAAATAAGCGTTCTGGACCAGAAGTCAGTTTTCCAGACAGATTTTTTTCAGTGATTGAATGACTCACTTTTACTCAGCGAGTCAGCTTTCAAAACAACACCGAACCAATAAAGTCTTTATGAAGTCTTGTGAGATGAAAGTGTGTCTTTAATTGTAATGTGCTCTTTGTTGGACTTCCTGGTGTTCTGGTGATAACTGTGAAAGAGAAATACAGGTAGTCGTCGACTTATGACCTATGCAACTTACGACCGATCGACTTTACGACCGTCTGGTTATGACTGGCAAGTGTTTCCCAGCTGAGCTAGCTGAGCGTACGACAGTTTCCGCCCCAGCTCCCGGCAGTCTCTCACCGCGTACAACAGTTTCCGCCCCAGCTCCCGGCAGCCTCTCGCCGCGTACAACAGTTTCCGCCCCAGCTCCCAGCAGCCTCTCGCCGCGTACAACAGTTTCCGCCCCAGCTCCCGGCAGCCTCTCGCCGCGTACAACAGTTTCCGCCCCAGCTCCCGGCAGCCTCTCGCCGCGTACAACAGTTTCCGCCCCAGCTCCCGGCAGTCTCTCACCGCGTACAACAGTTTCCGCCCCAGCTCCCGGCAGTCTCTCACCGCGTACAACAGTTTCCGCCCCAGTTCCTGGTTTATGAAACGAGCAAGTGCTCCCGCCAGCCCGAGCGCTGCAACAGCTGATGATGACGTAGACGACCCACAGCCAAGCACCAGTGATGCCAGCGGTCACTAAGTTTTGTATTTTGCTATGTTTTACATTTGTATTTTGGTATGTTTCAAACTAAAATGTTTTCTATTTTTCACACCTGTATTTCGTATTTTTTGTTTTGCACATATTAAACGAATTGTACTGTACGCAGTGTAGTATGCAGTGTTTGACTTCAACCAAATAATGAGCCAAGGTAATGAAATAAGAAAATGTTGATAAAATAAGACTTTAAGATGATTACAATATCATTACACATCACAATATACTTACGGTCATTTAACACAGGCCGACTTACGACCAGATCGGTTTACAACCGGTCAGTCGCAACCAAACGCAGTCGTAAGTCGACGACTACCTGTAAAGCGAACTGTGATCTACCAAGAAAACAAAACAAGAAAGAGATCTACCAAGAAAACAGAAATCTCAGGGAAATCAGTACACTAAGGGGAGAAAAACGGAGTTGGGAATCAGCACAACACTGGAGCAAACAAACAATAAAAGAAGTGTATTTAATCACTTTCTACATGTCATCACTGCTCACGCTATTTATAGTGTTAGAGTTTACACTTTATTGGAGCCTAAGGCAGCTGGGCCATAGAAGGTTCACGCTGCACGCTGCATGCTGCACGCTGCATGCTACACGCGTGTAAAGTGGACAAACGTAGCATGACTTGCTCTGGGCCATAGAACGGCGTTCACGTTGCACGCTGCACACTTCATGCGTGAAGCGAGAAATGAACATGCACACTTTTTTCTAGGCGTGAAGATGGAAATTCCAGTCAATGCATGCGGTCACCGCCGCGCCAGCCAATCAGAACGGGTCTAGGGAGATAACTCTATGCTTTCAGGGGAAAACTTCAGAAAAAATATAATTGAATGGTATAATTGAAAAATAGTTCTTCATCGGGATTGTCAAGCAGATTATAGAATGTTCGGTGAAATTCACCACGGGTTTCTCTCAGAAGGAAGTGTTCTCGGCTCCAAATTCTGTTCCTTTTTCTCTTCCTCTGTCTCAGTAAAAGCAGAATGAGGCAATCGTCGTCATCCGAAGAGTCCATATTGTTGGTTACTCGGTCAAAGTAGAACAGACGCAACACGTGAACATCCAAGCATGAAGTTTAATGGCCCAGGGTCCGGTTCTTCACGTGAACGTGTAGCGTGTAGCGTGCAGCATGCAGCGTGCAGCGTGAACCTTCTATGGCCCAGCTGCCTAATAACACAAGAAAAGACTGCACTTGACACAAGAGTTTTATTTTTTACTACTCATAACGTCTCACACAATGTTTTGCATAGTGCCTTGTTCAGTGTTCACAGAGTGTGTATTCAAAGCTGAAATGCCCACACCCAAGGACACACCCTCATGATCAACCAATGGCGATTCACTGAAGGCAGTGAGCATCTCCACCTGTAGGTACACACTCATACATATCCACTCATGCTCACACATCATCAACATCAGCAGTTTCCGCAATATTAAAACTCATTTATTAAAAAAAAAAAACACGGCAGGGACAAATCAGCATTCATACCGTAAGGAGTACGAATACACCAAGCCTTCCTCTTCAAAAGGTGGTTTCCTCGATGTGCCCCTCTCAGAGTCTGATTAACAATCTCCAGACCCATGAACCCCAATGAACTGCCATCATCGCCTGTCGCATTAAAGGGTCCTGGTACAGCTTTTAAACATGATTGATATCGATAGTACAAGCCCTAATTGTAATAATGCACAAGTGCAGCCACCTGATTAACTATCATAAGCTTAAAAGTCCAAAGGCACGTCAAGTTTTATTGCACATAGGCAACCAATATGGCGCCCAGGATGTGAAGTAAAGTCGTTGGTAGCCAGATACCGGACGTGAAGTGTAGCTGATGTAAACATACTTGTCAGCCTGAATTGAGTCAGATGAAAAAGAGTTATCTTCAAGTCATTATGCACAGCAGAGAAACCAGATATCTGTATGAACCTCGGAAAAAGGACGATCCACATCTGGGAAATGATTTCAGCAGCGAAGTATCAGATGATTCTCATGATGAAATTGGTGGTGTTTTACAAGCGCAAAGTCGGGAAAGCAGGAAAAAGGGTACGACAGCGATCTGGTGCTGATGTGGAAAGTGTGCCAAGCGGAAAACTGACACTGAATGTGTTTGTTGTAAAGAGTACAAACTGGACAAACTGGTACAGTGGTTAGCACGGTCGACTCACAGCAAGAAGGTTCCGGGTTCAAACCCAGCGGCTGGCGAGGGCCTTTCTGTGTGGAGTTTGCATGTTCTCCCCGTGTCCGCGTGGGTTTCCTCCGGGTGCTTCGGTTTCCCCCACAGTCCAAAGACATGCAGTTAGGTTGGCGTGGGGCAGCCTTGGGCTGAGGTGCCCTCAGCGAGGTACTGAACCCCTGACTGCTCCCCGGGCGCTCTGGTGTGGCTGCCCACTGCTCTGAGTGTGTGTGTTCACTGCTTCAGATGGGTTAAATGCAGAGGATGAATTTCACTGTGCTTGAAATGTGCATGTGACAAATAAAGGTTTCTTCTTCTTCTTAAACTTGATAGCATGGGAGCCTGATGTGAGAGGAGCAGCACCAGATGGAAAACTCACAAATCAGTAAACAGCTTATTACAGTGGTGCTTGAAAGTTTGTGAACCCTTTAGAATTTTCTATATTTCTGCATAAATATGACCTAAACCATCATCAGATTTTCACACGAGTCCTAAAAGTAGATAAAGAGAACCCAGTTAAACAAACGAGACAAAAATATTATACTTGGTCATTTATTTATTGAGGAAAATGATCCAATATTACATATCTGTGAGTGGCAAAAGTATGTGAACCTTTGCTTTCAGTATCTGGTGTGACCCCCTTGTGCAGCAATAACTGCAGCTAAACGTTTGCGGTAACTGTTGATCAGTCCTGCACACCGGCTTGGAGGAATTTTAGCCCGTTCCTCCGTACAGAACAGCTTCAACTCTGGGATGTTGGTGGGTTTCCTTTTTTTTCATCCTCCTCTCTCTCCCCTCTTCCTCTCTTCCCCATATCTTATTCTTTTTCTATTTGTATATGTAAATACTTAATTTATTTTAATTTATCTAGCAGTTTTTCTCTATTTCTTTTCTCTGTTTATCTGTAATGATGCTGCTGGAATCTTAATTTCCCTGAGGGAACCCTCCCAAAGGGATCAATAAAGTTCTATCTAATCTAATCTAATCTAATCTAATCTAATCTAATCTAATCTAATCTAATCTAATCTAATCTAATCTAATCTAATCTAACCAAATGAACTGCTAGCTTCAGGTCCTTCCACAACATTTGCATTGGATTAAGGTCAGGACTTTGACTTGGCCATTCCAAAACATTAACTTATTCTTCTTTAACCATTCTTTGGTAGAACGACTTGTTCTACATTTTTCCAATAGCCTTCTGGCTTGTCCACGTGATCTTTAGCAACCTGCAGACGAGCAGCAATGTTCTTTTTGGAGAGCAGTGGCTTTCTCCTTGCAACCCTGCCATGCACACCATTGTTGTTCAGTGTTCTCCCGTTGGTGGACTAATGAACATTAACATTACCCAATGTGAGAGAGGCCTTCAGTTGCTTAGAAATTACCCTGGGTTCCTTCATGACCTTGCCAACTATTACACACCTTGCTCTTGGAGTGATCTTTGTTGGTCGACCACTCCTGGGGAGGGTAACAATGGTCTTGAATTTCCTCCATTTGTACACAATCTGTCTGACTGTGGATTGGTGGAGTCCAAACTCTTTAGAGATGGTTTTGTAACCTTTTCCAGCCTGATGAGCATCAACAACGCTTTTTCTCCTTTGTTCGTGCCATGATACACTTCCACAAACATGTGTTGTGAAGATCAGACTTTGATAGATCCCTGTTCTTTAAATAAAACAGGGTGCCCACTCACACCTGACTGTCGTCCCATTGATGGAAAACACCTGACTCTAATTTCACCTTCAAATTAACTGCTAATCCTAGAGGTTCACATACTTCTGCCACTCACAGATATGTAATATTGGATCATTTTCCTCAATAAATAAATGACCAAGTATAATATTTTTGTCTCATTTGTTTAACTGGGTTCTCTTTATCTACTTTTAGGACTTGTGTGAAAATCTGATGATGTTTTAGGTCATATTTATGCAGAAATATAGAAAATTCTAAAGGGTTCACAAACTTTCAAGCACCACTGTACATATAGAAACTCAGTGTGTGTGTGTGTATGTACTCGTGTATGTCCATACTGGCTATAAAGCCTATTTATTTATTTATTTATTTATTTATTTATTATGTGTGTGAATAGAGGTATAGACATGCAGTCTGCCACAAAAGTTTATATGTTCTAAATATAAGCGAGTGACAGCTCGAAGCCAAGGCTGTGTTTATAGTGGAGTGGAGTGAAGTGCGGAGCACTGGACAATGAAATCTGTATCGTTACTTATATAAGAGAGATGGGTTTTTATCCAACACTTATTTTTAATTTGCTTTTTAAAAAAATAATTTAAGATTATTTACTAACATATTTATACTCCTCGGGAGCTCCGCTTTTAGGCAGTCTCTCTCTCTCTCTCTCTCTCTCTCTCTCTCTCTATGTGTATGTATATACTAGTGCATCTCAAAAAATTAGAATACCATGAAAAAGTTCCTTTTTTTCATAATTTAATTCAAAAAGGTAAACTTTCATATATTCTATATTCATTACATGTAAAGTGAAATATTTAAAGCCTTTTTTTGTTTTAATTTTGATGATTATGGCTTACAGCTCATGAAAATCAGAAATCCAGTATCTCAAATTATTAGAATATTCCCTAAGATCAATCAAAAAAAGGATTTACAATACAGAAATGTCCAACTTCTGAAAAGTATATTCATTTATACACTCAGTACTTGGTTGGGGCTCCTTTACCATGAATTACTGTATCAGTGCGGTGTGGCATGGAGGTGATCAGTCTGTGGCCCTGCTGAGGTGTTATTGAAGCCCAGGTTGCTTTGATAGTGGCCTTCAGCGTATCTGTGTTTTTGGGTCGGGTGTTTCTCATCTTCCTCTTGACAATACCCCATAGATTCTCTATGGGGTTCAGGTCAGGCAAGTTGGCTGGCCAATCAAACACAGTAATATCATGGTCAGCAAACCATTTGGTAGTAGTTTTGGCACTGTGGGCAGGTGCTAAGTCCTGCTGGAAAAGGAAATCAGCATCTCCAAAAAGCTCGTCAGCAGATGGAAGCATGAAGTGCTCTAAAATCTCCTGGTAGATGGCTGTGTTGACTTTGGACTTGATAAAATACAGTGGACCAACACTAGCAGATTTCATGGCACCCCAAATCATCACAGACTGTGGAAACTTCACACTGGGCTTCAAACACCTTGGATTCTGTGCCTCTCCACTCTTCCTCCAGACTCTAGAACCGTGATTTCCAAATTAAATGCAAAATGTACTTTCATCTGAAAAGAGGACTTTGGACCACTGAGCAACAGTCCATTTCTTTCTCTCCTTAGCCCAGATAAGACACTTCTGACATTGTCTCTGGCTCAGGAGTAGCTTGATATTAGGAATGCGAAAGTTGTATCCCCTTTCTTGAAGCTGTCTGTTCGTGATGGGTCTTGATACACTGACACCAGCCTCAGTCCACTCCTTGTGAAGCTCTCCCAAGTTCTTGAATCAACTTTTCTTGACAATCCTCTCAAGACTGCGGCCATCCCTGTTGCTTGTGCACCTTTTCCAGCCACCCTTTTCAGCAATGACCTTTTGTGGCTTACCCTCCTTGTGGAGGGCATCAGTGATCATCTTCTGGACAACAGTCAAGTCAGCAGTCTTCCCCATGATTGTGGTTGTGTGTACTGAACTAGACTGAGAGATACACTGTGTTCATACTGTTTTACTCAAACTCGAAATGAAATATTCTAATATTTTGAGATTTTTTTTTTATGTTTTTGTACTGTATGCCATACTGATTAAAATTAAAATAGAAAAATGCTTGAACCATTTTAGTTTATGTGTAATGACTCTATAATATATAACATTTTCACTTTCTTAAATAACTGATGGAAAATATTGAACTCATCTCATCTCATTATCTGTAGCCGCTTTATCCTGTTCTACAGGGTCGCAGGCAAGCTGGATCCTATCCCAGCTGACTACGGGCGAAAGGCGGGGTTCACCCTGGACAAGTCGCCAGGTCATCACAGGGCTGACACATAGACACAGACAACCATTCACACTCACATTCACACCTACGCTCAATTTAGAGTCACCAGTTAACCTAACCTGCATGTCTTTGGACTGTGGGGGAAACCAGAGCACCCGGAGGAAACCCACGCGGACACGGGGAGAACAAGCAAACTCCGCACAGAAAGGCCCTCGCCGGCCACAGGGCTCGAACCCGGACCTTCTTGCTGTGAGGCGACAGCGCTAACCACTACACCACCGTGCTGCCAAAATATTGAACTTTTTCACAATATTCTAATTTTTTGAGATGCACTAGTATATTAGCTTTGAATGTCTGTACTATTCTAGTTAATCAGCTTGCATGGCCTGAATCCCTTTTCCATGGACGGTGTTGGAATATTGTTGGCACAGCATTTTTGGCACAGGGTTTGAGTCTAAAGTGACCTGCATAGCCGCAAAGCTCGGCCTGTAGATTCCTTTTAAAGCAACCGCGCTCTAAATGTTCCTCGAAAAGTAAAACAAAACCAAAAA
The DNA here is from genome assembly GCF_027579695.1 of Neoarius graeffei. NCBI lineage: Eukaryota > Metazoa > Chordata > Actinopteri > Siluriformes > Ariidae > Neoarius > Neoarius graeffei. The sequence continues at coordinate 2,583,110 of NC_083595.1, forward strand.
AAAACACCAAAAAACCCCAACAGAATTTTTCCCAGAGGAGAGAATTTCTAGTGTGACCTGTTCCTGAGCTGTGTAGCCGCCGTTTAGCGAGTTGTTTACGTTGCTCGGTTGTCAGCAGTGGAACACAGGAAAAATGCTTTCCCTCATTATCACATTTATTATTTTTGCAGCCATGGGCTTTACACTCTGCTATTTTTCAACAGGGTTTTGTTCATCCGGCTACATCGTGGTGTCAGGAGCAGTGAGCCAATCAAGAGACGGGAAATTCATCAACAATGCTACTTCATGCTGACCTTTGACTCCACCCACAAAATGGCAATATGGCTGCACTCTTGCATGAGCACGGTTTCCGTTTCCGGTTGAGAGTACGTCGTGCGCGTTCTGGCTGCTGCTTCTCACCAGAACTTTTTTTATTTTATTTTATTTATTATTCTATTTTCATTTATTTATTTATTTATTTCTGTGTGTTTGTGTAGTTTGATGTTTGTTTGAAGGTTTTGTCCGCTGGTTGTGGTGTAGCTCCGGACCTAGTTTTGGGCGTCGGTTCCCTCCAGGCCTTGGTTCGCTGTGGGCGATGCCTGCGCTCCCAGCTGTGGACTGCAGTGAGCTCGTTGCTCATTTTACTTCGTGGTTGTCCAACGCTCTGCGCTTTAACGCTTGGCGTGATGTTCCGAGCGATGTTGCTCGGTGGTGTCGCGGCGGCTGTGCAGGCGGCTTGGACACACCAGTGCTCTGCATGGCGGTGCTTCTCTGCTTGCTTTGTGGATCCATGGCGTGGTGTTCGAGTGATGTTGCTGACGGCGTCACGGCGGCGGTGCTGGAGATGTGGGACTCGTTTTCGTGCGCCTTTTGGTGGGACTGTGGCTGCTACACCATGGGAATTACATCCTGACCCCTACTTGGTGGACTTTTTACCTTTTTTAAATTTATTTATTTATTATTTATTATTATTATTTTCCCTTGTCTATATTGTAAAGCGTCCTTGGGTTTCTTGAAAGGCGCTATATAAATTTAACTTATTATTATTATTTATTATTATTATTATTATTATTATTATTATTATGAGCAGGAATACAAAAGAATTGATTTGATATTACCCCCTGGTGTTTTAAATGGAAACGGTGTGGTATAGGGGCTGGGGAATAAGAACACAATTAGGTAGTTAGGTGCCATGGGTGAGCCCACTGCTGTTCCCTGAATTTGCAAATAAAAATTAATCTGGAACATGAAATTATTTTTGTAAGGACATCATAAGCCATAAGGTAGTGAGGACAGCAATTCAGTGTGTGGCCCTTGAGACCTCTGTAAATAACACGCTAATGCTGTTAACCCTGCCCGGTGTGGGACGCTTCTATAAAGACACATCCATTGTGCACGTCCTGTCTGCCGTATCAACCTCTTTTATATCATTCAGTCTGAGTGAAAAGTCAGTCAGGTCTTTCAGAAAGGAAGACAGGTTGTACACTCATCGCTTGATGTGACTGTCAGCAAATTGTGAAAGTGGTTCAGTTATAGATTGATTACTGGACACAGTCAGGTGGATTATCTCATCTTTTATGGATTTTTGGTAGAGTATAAATTACTGGTCTCACAGGGTTTGTGTGCAATAAGTATTTATATTCATCTTCATCAATGATCGAGTCTCACGGTGCTTTCTTCAATTTGGACTTTATCTCATCACTGAATTGAGCAGGAGGATCTGAGGGGAGATGCGTATTTGTGACTTCATGGTTGAGCTGCCGTTCTGTTCCTCTGAGAGAGGCTGACTTTTCTCGAATAGAGCCCCCCGTTAGCAGGTTTTATCACAATGTCATCATCTGACATTAACTTACTCAAACCGTTTTTCAGACACTAATGGTGTATTCAGACCAGGATAGTTCGATAGTTCACTTGCTTTGGTCCGAACCAAATGTTTTTTTTATTTTTTCATTTTGGTGCAGTTCGCTTTCACACTGTACATTTTAGTAAGCGGACCAAAATCTGTCAACAAAGCCACACGCCCTGAGGCCGTTCAGCTATTGGTCAGAGACGACACGCGCACAAAGCGTTAAGTTCAAAAGTAGTCATGGAGGCTTTCCGTGCTGTTATTCTTTTTAATGTCATCAAAGCTATATGTTTTTTCCAGTTTTTACTGTTTTCACAATTGTGCGATTACTATGCTGTTGTACAAGTAATTTATCAACGACGACGACAAAGGGCAAGGCGGCTACGGAGGATAGCGCTGATGAGCGCACATCATGTTGTGACAGTTCTGGCTCTTCACGCAATAGATGAATTTCTTTTTTGCGTCGCTAGTACCGCCACTTTTTGAAAGAATGTCCCTGATTTTAATGTAGGTCTGACAGAGTTTCTTCACTTTTAGCCGACATTGTTCTGGGGAGTGCGTGAAGCCCTTCTCCTTCATTTTCTCACTGAATACAGCAAACACGTCGCATTTTTGTGTGTTCTCTCCAAAAGCTCAGATATGTGGACATCTGCCTATATATCCACAAGGGTACGCGTTTCTTCCTCGGCCCACGTTTGCCCCCTACTCATTTTTTGTACTCTGTAGTCTAGCCTACCACTGGTCTGAATGACTGAACGACTGTTGTAAGGTTCCCTTGACAACCGAAACAGTGTTTGCACTTTGCGGTGGAGTGTCAAGACTCTGTTTCCCATAATGCTCGACAAACGACGGAAGCTCCCGAGGTACAAAAAAGCAAAACTGTCGGATTAGGTCTGGTCTGCTTTCACACCTCCAAAAGGTCCGCACCAGGGTTCCTTTGGTCCGGACCGAGTCCGACCTTGCAGCTCGGTCTCGGTCCGCTTGTTTGGTCCGGACCAGAGTTCGGTGGTTTGTATTCAGACCAACCCAAAAGGTCCGGACCAAGGGAAATTTGGTTCGTTTGGTCGTTTGGTCCGGACCAAACAACGTAGGTGTGAATACGCCATAAGAGGTTAGGCTAGTCCTAATTGAGGAGTCGCCACTTTCAAGGCAGTGAAATGTTTCTTGCTCAACCAAATGGCAAAAAGTCTCGACTGAGGGATTCTGAACAGGAAGAAGAACAGTGCTCAGTGGCTTACACAGAGTCTTTGTAGTACGTAACAGGGTAGAGTTCTTGAGATTCAGTTCCTGCTACAGCAGAGTCCGTATGGCCTATCCCTTTTAAATAGAAAAATTTGAGCATTTCTATTTTCCGAGTGAAAGCGTTATTTTGTTTTCCGGGAACAAAGGAAAGTCCTCTGGATCATATCAAGAGCTGATCATCACTTAGCTGTTTCGAAGAGATGTGACGTTGAATTTGTCTCGTGTCTCCGGCTGCTTGCATGTTTTTCCCCTACACATCTTGTCCTTTTGCGTTCTGTCACTGGGGCTGAGTACACAGTCAATCCCAGCATGGGGCTTAAAAAATGTGCCGCTGTGGAGGAGTCGGTATCTGTGCTCAAGTCTGTGGAGGACACACTGCTGGAGGCTTTCTGCTGATGTGTCGCTCTGCTACGCTGTTTACCTTGTAGCCACGGATAAACATTGCCATTTCCATAATTCAGTGTGTCTCTCTGATATTTGTCCATTTTTTGTGCTGTGTGCCAGTCCTGTGCGTTGTTTTAGCCAATTTAATCTGTTTAGTCAAATTAAATAAAAGGTTTCTTTGCCGTTTTCAGTCCAGCACTCTGATACGTTTTCTGATTTCACATTAATGATGTCAAAATGTTCTCCATTTAATGGGACAGAAGATGAGAATGCTTGAAATGGGGGAAGGGGGGACTTCCAGGAAGTGTCAATTAATATCGGAGAGTTCAAAAGGCCTTCAGTCATTCCAGATTCACGTGTGGTTTGGCTCGTGTGGTGTTCAGCTGGAGAACAAGAACACTGTTCTTATTGTGTTTTTGAGTGAGAACTTGTACTAGTTCTTGGACTTTGATGTTAAACTGTGGAGATCCTACTCAAAATGTATACATGCTGTTAAAGGTTGGTAATCTAATCTAATCTAATCTAATCTAATCTAATCTAATCTAATCTAATCTAATCTAATCAGAGTAAGCATCACTGGATATCATGGCAGGGTAATATCATGTTGACAGGATTAAATCATTGTATCACACAAGCCTGGTACAATTTCTGTGCAAGTTTCAGAGTTATTAAAATTAAAACGTGTGGCTCGAAAGATCAGAAATGTTCCTGTCAGGAGCACTGGCTCCGTCAGCACGTGTACAGCAGGTTCTTTAGTTCCCACTGAACGACGGGAACATATTTTAACAACCGCGGTTTCTCTTGCCGAGGCGCTCGGGGAGCTGTTTGGAACAGAACGTGTGAGAAAGACGCTGAATTTTAACAGCTGATGAATAATTCATACTTCCTAGTTGGAGAAATTACACCAGTGGAGTCCAAAAGTTCGTCTGTGTGTGTGTGTGTGTGTGTGTGTGTGTGTGAGACCAGTAGACAGTCTGAGGGAGAGAACGTGTATGATTGTTTTTATTGTGTTGCTGTAGATAAATTTACACTCAGCCTAATAAATAATAATCTGACAATAAAAACTCTTTATGTTGAAAATGAAATGTATTTCAGAAGAGTGTTGCAGAGACACAGTGTGGATTATTCGTCTGATCCAGAGTGTTGTGTTGTGGATAAAACAAAGACGTCATAAAGGAGACATGGAGGATTTATTATCTGCTTGTAATAAATGACGATGATGTAGGGAGTGTGTGTGTGTGTGTGTGTGTGCTGTAATGGTTATGTCCCAAACAGAAGGTCGAGGTAGCACTATCTGTGTTTGTGTAGTGCTTTTAACAATAGACACTGTTGCAAATCAGCTTTACAGAAAATATAGATTTTAAACATGAGAATTTATAAATTTATCCCTGATGATGAAGCCTGAGGTGACGGTGGTGAGGAAAAACTCCCTCAGATGACACGAGGGAGAAACCCTGAGAGGAACCAGATTCTAAAGGGAACCCATCCCCATCTGGGTGATAACAGACAGCGTGATTATAAATAACTCACTTCTATAACTCTGTCCTATAGAGTCACAGAGTACAACTGCGTAACCAGGAAATTCATTAGAGTTTAACAGGAAGTCTGTTTTGTTGAAGTTATAAACTCTTCACTGATGGAGACTTGAGCGTAAAACTGTTCATGAAAACCGCAGTCCTAAAGTTATCATGGGGATTGGAGTCCGAAATAGGGTTGGGCGGTATTACGGTAAGAAGGTATCCCGAGGTATCCAAAAGTACCAACGGTATCGGTCTCATTACCGTCATTTAAAAAAAAAAATATATAATATCTAAATAAATATGGAGTACATGAGGTCATAATATAAAATAATAAATTGAAGATCATCCCGAATAACTGTGTGATCGTATTTTCACTAATTCTATCAATTTCCTAAAGAAGTTCTCATCGCGTGCAGGGTTGTTTATGTCGTTACCATGGCAACCCTGCATGACATTTGGAGTCTGACAGAAAGCTTTGCAAGAGACTGAGACCGCGGTTGAAAGATGGCAAGTCAAGATAACGAGTTAGTGGCAAAAAAAAAATACAACATCGGCAGTGTGGCAGCATTTTGGTTTCAAACCAAATGAAAAGGGAGAGCCAGCAAACACAGATGAAGCTGTGTGTAAAGTGTGTAAGAAGACGGTCACGGCGCGAGAGGGGAACAAGTTATGTTAGATCAAGACAACGTTTTAAGCAAGGTAAGGCCATTTGATTATTAATTTCCCCGCCATGGCATGACGTGGGCCCATATGATTTTGCCTTGTGCAGCTATCACGCATTTGAATTAGGTTCGCCTCATTTGCGCTGAAGAATATGGTTTATCGCGCAGTCTAAACGGACTTGGGTGTTGGTTGATTCTTTTTCTTTTTTTTTTATTTCCCATGCTTGAAAGGGTATGATCCTGCTCATCGTGTACTTTTTTTTGATGGAGTAGGTGAAATAGTGCTGCAAATGCGTTTCAACGCAGACATGTGTAAACGACAGCTGAATGCTATTTTCAAGATGAAGGAAGAGTTGCGTGATGCTTTGAAATCTCTCTTAATCCATTCATCAATGCACAAAATTCGCTTTGCTGCTTAATCCATACCACAATGCACACAATTCGCTATGCTGCTTTTAAATAGTACATTTGAGGCATAGGCGCAGGTCTGGACAAGGTCCGCCGGTATAGGCGCACGTTACACAGTAGGCCGAAACAAAATATTATTTTTTTCTCGGTAATACCGTATACCCCGGGAAAATACAGAGACAGTTTAAAGGTATCAAAATTTGGATACCGCCCAACCCTAGTCCGAAACCATAAATGCATTACTGTAAGAGTCCAGAGCGTCTTCCAAGTGTATCTTTCGAATGTTTATATGGAGCCGTTCTCCACAGGAGTGATGTGATGAGACTCCAGCCAGACGTAGGGCATCAGGATGGATCAGGCAGGTGCAAAGAGCAAAAGAGATTCAGCATCACTGGTGTCTGAGGAGTAACTCAGCAAAAAGAGAGAGAGAGAGAGAGAGAGAGAGAGAGGTTATTGGGTATGCCCGGTGTCACCTAATAGTTATGAACAGTATACATATTGCACTGAGTACAAGCAGGGACTCCGGCAACTAACTATGACAGCATAACTAAAAGGGGAGAGCCAGAAGGTAACACAGGCATGAGGGGCCCCGGGACATAAAGCAGCAGCCACTACACCGTCAACAAACTCGAGTGAGCAAGCGAGTGGGGACTGACAGCATCCATACATCCCAGTTTACCAAAACACTCTGTCTGAGGATCCTCCAGATCTACTCCTTTACCTCATAAACACCATTAACACAAGGCTTGACTAAACAGATCTGTTTTCAGCCGAGACTTAAACACTGAGACTGTGTCTGATTCCCGAACACTACTTGGAAGGCTGTTCCATAACTGTGGGGCTTTGTAAGAAAAGGCTCCGCCCCCTGATGTAGCCTTCACTATACGAGGTACCAGCAGATAGCCTGCACCTTTTGATCTAAGTAGGCGTGGCGGGTCATAGAGGAGCAGAAGTTCACTCAGGTACTGTGGTGCGAGAACATTCAGTGCTTTAAAGTGCTGATGACACGAACATGACTCTATGCAATTTCTTAAATAAACTATACAACATGGCAAACATGTTAGATTTCTGTTATAATTACGTGAAAAGAAGCTGTTGTTACGCGAATATCCAACTTTTAATTGCACAGCGCAAGAAAACTGGGTCCATGGCTCGCGGCCATGTTGTGACGTCAGCGGGAGAACACGCTGCGGTTCACTGGCTGTTCTACTCTGGTTCTACTCAATGGAAACGGCGCATGAAAACGCTGGTGAACTCTCTAGTGCTAGCTCTTCCTCTTCTGGGAGTCTAGAATTGTGTTGATCTCTTCCGAATAGAATCTAGGATAGCCTACCCTCTTTACCCTTTGCCTCTCGTTGCTAGGCGGCAGTTACATGAAAGCCGCAAGCTTTCACAAGCAAATACATGACTGATATCACGCCGACTTTATGATTACATTTATGATTATCATGTAGAATCTACAGCTCTACGTACCTTTATCTTATGTCGTTTCACAACACATGTTCTGACAGGAGGACTGTCTTTGGATCCGGCAGAGCTACTAGTAGACCCCCTCCGGAATACTGGCAGTGTTGCCAGATACTGCTGACGTTTTCCAGCCCAATAATATGTTCAAAACCCACCAAAATGCACTTGAAACCACCCAACTGGGTGGGAAACCTCCCAATCTGGCAACACTGTGTAGGCACTGCTGATGGTAGTAACACATGTTTGTGCTGAACTGCACACCCAAGAGATTCCTTTAAGCTGGGAAGGGTGTCAAAACAATCCAAATCGAAGTGTTCAGAGCACAGGACGGATGTTGGTGAGGGCTCCCACTTGTCACGAGTGCGCCTGACTTGCTTCACCCACTTCGCATGCAGCTCGGGATCTCTGGGAAACTTGAATAAACTTACCCCATCCTTATATATATATATATATATATATATATATATATATATATATATATATATATATATAATGTATTATAATGTCTAATAAAAATACTAATAATGATAAACTGAACACCTGCCGCATCAACAACAAACTGGTAAGTTAGGAGGAAGGTTCTTTCGCTGACGTCATATAGCTCCTCCTCCTCTTTCGTCTCCTGGGTGCTGCAGCTCCGTCAAATTTGCCCAAATAACCGCGTTTTTTATCATAACTTGTAAAATAGGCGCCTTCGTGAATTAATATATGGATCATCGGGAATTACTTTTTATGTTATAAAACATCGCCAAAGATGTCAAAAACGTGTCATCAGCACTTTAAAGGTCAATAGTAGCATTTTATAATCAATATGAAATTTGATTGGGAGCCAATGCAGTGTGGATAAGACAGGGGTGATGGGGTCATATTTTCTAGTTCTAGTAAGGACTCTTGCTGCTGCATTTTGAACTAACTGGAGCTTGTTTATGCACTTATTGGAACATCCAGACAGTAAGGCATTACAATAATCCAACCTGGAGGGAACGAAAGCATGGACTAGTTTTTCCGCGTCATGTAGTGACATTAAATTTCTTATCTTAGCAATATTTCTGAGATGAAAGAAAGCTATCCGGGTGATGTTATCAATGTGAGTTTCGAATGAAAGACTGGGGTCAATAATCACTCCGAGGTCTTTTACTGTTGCACGTGAAGAAACAGAAAGGCCATCCAGAGTTACTGTGGAATCAGAAAACTTACCTCTAGCTGTATGTGGTCCGAGTACAAGTACTTCAGTCTTGTCAGAGTTAAGCAGAAGGAAGTTAATAAGCATCCAGTGTCTAATGTCCTTCACACATTCCTCAGTTGGCAGGTGTAATTCGTTATTGTTTCTATAGTAACAGGTCATTCACAGGGACTTGTGCAGCAGATGCTCTGCTAATAAGAACAATGTGGTGAAGTTTTCACAAAGTAAAGAGACGTTTATTAACACGATCATTTCTGTAAGGAGTCTCCGGTGTCAGTGCTGTGTAACAGTCAGAGGTGAAGTTAGAACTTTCAGTTTTCAGACGCCTTCAGGACAGAGGAGTTTACACTTCTTTACAGTTTCTCAGGAACAAGACAAGCTGCGATTTTTGTTTTTGTCTCATTAACTTCGAGACAGAGAAACAAAGAGAAGCTTGTGAGGGAACGACTGATTATAGCTGCTGTTATCCATGAAACGATTCACCCAGTTCATGATTTGATTCGTTTCATGATATTGGGTGCACGATTTGATTTTCCCATTATATTTTTGAAAAAAAATATAATGAAGAAAATTTTATTACCAAAGAAAGCAACCTTTATGTTTCTATTCTTTATCAACTTAAATATTCCTTTTGTTTCATTTTCTGAATAACCAGCACTAATTATTTGCCCACATTTTTAAAAGTTGGAGTAAAATATAACAGACTATTAACTAAAATATTCCTTTTATTAAAAATGAAAAAAAAAATAATAAAGATTCTTAATAAAGTTTTATGAACATTTGTCTTTCCTCCATTTTCTTCTCTTTTCTTTATCTTTCAGCAGTCTGTAAAAAGAAAGAGAGAGCAACGATTTCTTGTTCAATCGATTTGTACACAATCACACAGCAGCTCTTTCACACTATACATCTGTTTCTGTGTGTTTTCGGGGCATTAGAGCTGCGTTACTTCCACTTACAGTGAAGTCACGTGTGTTCCAGCTATCGTATGTTATTGCACCCTCTGCTGTCTAAACAGCACAATTACAGCAAGGAAAAACTATGAGATTACGCAGCCTGATAATAATCACCATTCATTTTCTATTTCATCAATTCGAATCGTCATAAATTTGTTCTGTCATTTATCGCTGCACGATATAGTGTTACATCGCTAGCTGCTGCCCCGTAGGTGACAAAAGGAACTAACTTGTTTCATGAACAATGAATGTAATGTTATACAGATAATCATGAAATTCATAAATAAAAATGCAATTATTTGTGAGTTGCTGTGTTATAAGAGAAATAAAACAATCAATAATTATAAAGAAAATAAACAACTTCATTGTGGTAACAGTAACGCCGCTTTACATCAACTTCTCTCTCTCACTCACACACACACACACACACACAGAATATGAGAGAGAGAGAAAAGAAGGTAAGAGAAAGGAAAAGCAAGAAAGCAGTGTGTGTGAAGATGATCTACTTTATCTCCAGGTTCATTCGGTCAACACTCAGCAGGTTAGATGATGAAATTCCGGAATGAGTTCTACCTCACTCACACACACACACACACACACACACACACACACACACACACACACACACACACACACACACAGTATGAATGTGCAGAACTGCTGCTCCAGGTTGGGTAGAGTGCACTTTGTACTTCATCACACACTTATTTTTTAGAATAAAGTAGTTTATTAAAACTCTGTTTCTATTCCACTGTTCCACCTCAGTCATGGGCTGCGTCCCAAATCACGTAGTAGTGTTCCAGAGGGTAGGCTTTGTACATTAAACAGTCTGCCTGCTATTGTGATTTATTTCAGCATTATTTAAGTTAAATGTTTTTCCTGTAGGCCTACTGGTCAGTTTTATTCTGTCTGGTTCACAGCAGTGCTGCACGTGTGTGATTTGTGAATCCTTGTGTTCTCTTGTTGTTGTTGTTGTTGTTGTTGTTGTTTGTGCTGCTATTTGCACATGTAGAAATAAACCCCTAGTTTTGGAAAAAAAAACAAACCCACACTTGTTGTCTTGGTATTTTTTTAATGGGTCACAGACACTTGTCCATTCTAAATCGTACTTTTTAATCTTGTTGGTTAATGATTAATCATCGATTAACAAACGTTGGCTATCAGTCAGAAAAAAATCAAAACAAGCATCCCTACTCTGTATGGGTTCCTCAGGGATCTCTGGTTTCCTCCCACATGTCAGCAGATGGATTGGTTATGCTACAGTGGGTACGGAAAGCATTTGTTTCATTGCAGCCATTTGCTAAAATCAAAAAAGTTCATTTTATTTCTCGTTAATGTACACTCAGCACCCCGTCTTGACAGAAAAAAAACAGAAATGTAGAAATTTTTGCAAATTTATTAAAAAAGAAAAACTGAAATATCACATGGTCATAAGTATTCAGACCCTTTGCTCAGTATTGAGTAGAAGCACCCTTTTGAGCTAGTACAGCCATGAGTCTTCTTGGGAATGATGCAACAAGTTTTTCACACCTGGATTTGGGGATCCTCTGCCATTCTTCCTTGCAGATCCTCTCCAGTTCCGTCAGGTTGGATGGTGAACATTGGTGGACAGCCATTTTCAGGTCTCTCCAGAGATGCTCAGTTGGGTTTAGGTCAGGGCTCTGGCTGGGCCAGTCAAGAATGGTCACAGAGTTGTTCCGAAGCCACTCCTTTGTTATTTTAGCTGTGTGCTTAGGGTCATTGTCTTGTTGGAAGGTGAACCTTCGGCCCAGTCTGAGGTCCTGAGCACTATGGAAGAGGTTTCCTTCCAGGATATCTCTGTACTTGGCCGCATTCATCTTTCCTTCAATTGCAACCAGTTGTCCTGTCCCTGCAGCTGAAAAACACCCCCATAGCATGATGCTGCCACCACCATGTTTCACTGTTGGGATTGTATTGGGCAGGTGATGAGCAGTGCCTGGTTTTCTCCACACATGCTGCTTAGAATTAACGCCAAAAAGTTCAATCTTCGTCTCATCAGACTAAAGAATCTTATTTCTCATAGTTTGGGAGTCCTTCATGTGTTTTTTGGCAAACTCTGTGCGGGCTTTCATATGTCTTGCACTGAGGAGAGGCTTCCGTCGGGCCACTGGAGGGCTGCAGTGATAGTTGACTTTGTGGAACTTTCTCTCATCTCCCTACTGCATCTCTGGAGCTCAGCCACAGTGATCTTTGGGTTCTTCTTTACCTCTCTCACCAAGGCTCTTCTCCCATAATTGCTCAGTTTGGCTGGACGGCCAGGTCTAGGAAGAGTTCTGGTCATCCCAAACTTCTTCCATTTAAGGATTATGGAAGCCACTGTGCTCTTAGGAACCTTGAGTGCTACAGAAATTCTTTTGTAACCTTGGCCAGATCTGTGCCTTGCCACAATTCTGTCTCTGAGCTCCTTGGGCAGTTCCTTCGACCTCGTGATTCTCATTTGCTCTGACATGCACTGTGAGCTGTAAGGTCTTATATAGACAGGTGTGTGCCTTTCCTAATCAAGTCCAATCAGTTTAATTAAACACAGCTGGACTCCAATGAAGGAGTAGAACCATCTCAAGGAGGATCAGAAGAAATGGACAGCATGTGAGTTAAATATGAGTGTCACAGCAAAGGGTCCGAATACTTATGACCATGTGATATTTCAGTTTTTCTTTTTTAATAAATTTGCAAAAATTTCTACATTTCTGTTTTTTTCTGTCAAGACGGGGTGCTGAGTGTACATTAACGAGAAATAAAATGAACTTTTTTGATTTTAGTAAATGGCTGCAATGAAACAGAGTGAAAAATTTAAAGGGGTCTGAATGCTTTCCGTACCCACTGTAAATCACTCTATCGGTATGATTCCCGCCTGACCCCCAGTATCCCGGGATTCCCAAACATCTCTTGTATGTGATTTTCACCTTCCACAAAGGAACTTTACATAAAAAAAAAAAAGATTTTAGGAGCCACTGCTGTAAGGACTTGGTCCTCAGATCAGTTTTAAAAGTGACGGTCCGTCTCTTCTGTAATGACACAATGTTTACAGATTTTCCATCCAGAGTTTATGATATAAAATCAACACTCACCAGAAAGCAGGTGGATATAAATATTTATGATTCCTCTTTTGGGGGAATAAAATGAAAAATCCAGCAGTCAAAGGAGCGCGTTGTCTTCCTGAAGAAGCCATTTAGCAACTCGAGTCACAGAGAGCTAGCGCAGCCGTTACAGCCGCTAGTTTCCCTGTAAATAGCTTTAAAGTGAAGCACTTACGTGTTTTATTAAACTCCAGACTGTGAATGAGGGGTAAAAGTGCTCTTGTTTAAAATGGAGAGTTGCTCCTGCTGTTTTCAGTGAAGAATAAATCAGTGTCCCATCACTAACGCTGTGACTAACTCAGTTTCATAAATATAACAGAAATAAGTCTGTACTAAAGGAACGATGGAGCCGTAACGTAACCACGCTAAACTGGAGGCTATTGAGGTATTTCACCTGACGTCACAGGGTCACGTGATGCCCCGGTGTCCACCATTTTGGACGGCAAGCTAGCTAATGTCAACAACATAGTAGCTGGTATGTTACTGTAGCAATGTTTACGTTCAGTCATTTGGATGACTGTTAAAACCTTTCAGTCTCAAGTTTTTCCTTTACTGGATTTACTAGTTTACTGAGCTAGCGCGCGATGGCTCCGGGCTCGGCCGGAGAGCGCGCGATGGCTCCCGGCTTGGCCGGAGAGCGCGCGATGGCTCCGGGCTCGGCCGGAGAGCGCGCGATGGCTCCGGGCTCGGCCGGAGAGCGCGCGATGGCTCCGGGCTCGGCCGGAGAGCGCGCGATGGCTCCCGGCTCGGCCGGAGAGCGCGCGATGGCTCAGTAAACTAGTAAATCCAGTAAAGGAAAAACTTGAGACTGAAAGGTTTTAACAGTCATCCAAATGACTGAACGTAAACATTGCTACAGTAACATACCAGCTACGATGTTGTTGACATTAGCTAGTGCTAACAGCTAGTTGCTAATACACTGCTACAACTACACCGACCCTAATAATACAGTTCTTGGTCATTGCCTGGTAACAGCAAATTTATAACGGGCCATGTCTCAACAGACTAAGAAGTTATTTCAATGACATTTAATAACATTTTGTTTATCCTGAGGACCGAAAGTAAATGAAAATGTGAACAAACCTTAGCTGTAATCAGATGAAGACCACCGGCTCCAGGGACGACCCGCTGATGTAGGCATGTTACCCAGCCTGACACAAAATATTTGTAGGCATCCAAACTCTTATACGCTTTCAGATCAATACCTGTGTATGGCGATGGGTTTTTAACGACGTAGGTATACAGATCATGTGGGCCGAAGTCAGGTAAAGACGAGGGCTTCGTGTACTTCCGTATGTCAGTGAACAATCCTGGTGGAAGCAGGTAAACGTCGTTCTCTAAACCTGCTAACATCAATTTTTGCAAATACCTCTCCCTCTGCTCGCCCTGTAAATGCCCTACGTCACTGGATAGTGAAGGTGTTTTCTGCATCTCGCTCCTTTTTCTTTTATGTTTTTCGTTTGTCGCCTTCCTCGCATTCAAACTGATTCGAGCCGTGCCGTCCAAAATGGCAGCGTCACATGACTTGGTCACGTGAGTGAAATACCTCAATATACTTCCTTCACTTGTTAGCCACATTAGCGTCGTAGCTGCATTCTAACCGTGAGGAAGTGAAGGTGTTGTGGGTGATGAAGTGTTTTGAGTAAGAAGGCATTTTTGATTGAACTGTTAATTAACGACAGGTCTACTCTGACTTACGGTGGAGCTTGTTGCCGAGGGAAACGGTTCTCTATGCTCCATCATGTTTAATTTGTTAGGCAGTGATGCTAGGTTATTTTTTTTTTTCTTCGACTCATGAGTGACAACACATCATAAGGCTTTAATCTACTTGTTCATTAAACTTTCATTTACACTGTGTACATACTTATCAGAATATGCATATCTGCCTCATTTACATATTACATACACATTCATATGCAATCCATCAAATATTCACGTTCAGCTTAATCTTCAGCATCTTTTCTCTGCTCTCTCTTGTCTCTCCATCCATCGATCCTCTCTTCCTCTGTCCCTCGCTCATGCCCATCGTTTCATCCTTTCCCTATATCACTCGTCCATCTCTGGCGTGGTCATTATCTCTCCGTCACCTCCTCTTCTGTTCATATCTCTATCACTTCCATCTTTATCGGTCCCCCTGTTTTTCTTTCCTTCTGTCTGTCATTCTCTCCGTCATTGGCTTTATCCTCTTTTTCTCCACTATTCTCTGCTTCCTCTCTGTCTGTCTGTTCAATCCTTGCCTGTACTCCACCTTTCTCCACGTTAATTCTCTCCTTTCTCTGCATCTCTCCATCTTTCCCCTTCCTTCTATCACCCATCTCTACTCATCTTTCTCTTCCGCTTCTCTTCTTGATCTGTCATTTATTCTTTCACTGTCCTTGTCTTTCTTCACCTCCACCACTGCATCCTTCCTTCCTACCGTTCCCTCTCCCCCCCCCTCTCTCTCTCTGTCTCTCTCCATCCCCAGTGTGTGATGATGGAGAGGTTCTGTGTGCAGATGGACGAGTGTGTGTGTCAGAGAACTGGTTATGTGATGGTGAAGCAGATTGTCCAGATTCTTCAGATGAGATGCCGTTCCACTGTGAGTGTACCATAAACACACACACACACACACACACACTCAGGGGGAAGGGGAGCTGATAGGGGTTTTGTGTCTGCACACAGAAGGGTGGATTTTCATTGCTCACGCTGTAGGCAGCATCGAGAACAAAGATAAAGTGATGTGAAGTGTGTGTGTGTGTGTGTGTGCTTGCACATTTTGCTTGATTGAAAACCCTCTAGGCCGGCGCATTTTCGATCTAAAAACAAAATGATCATTGCTGTGTAAATGTACTCGTCCCTTCATAGTTTTCTCAAATACATCATTATTTGTCACATGGCGCGGTAGAATATCAGACAACGTGAAGGTGAGTAAATAAAAATCACTATTTTAAAGTTGTCTGATGTATTTAAGTCACAAAGTTATCCAATATCAACACCATCGGTGTGAAAAGGTTAATAAGTGGTTCCATGACCTTTAGCAGCAATATCTTCAGCCAGACTCTCCGTGTAATGTGACATCCGTCTTCTACATTGCTGTGGAGGGACATCGGTAGGATTTGTGAGTGCGAGCTGCTCGAATCAGGTGCAGCATCTCTACTGGGGTCAACATGGGGTTTTGACTGGGCCATTTTTTCAACCATTCAGACATACGTTTATGTTTTGGCTCATTACATTTCCGCTTCACATTTAAAATCCCATACAGATGACTGGGCGTTTTCAAAAGAAAATAGCTGTCCTTCAAAAATGCTTTTTTTTTTTCTTTATTGTAAAAGTCAGAGCTCCTGCATTATGCTCTTTTGGAATATTATCACTAAAGGTTTCCAATCTTCCAGGAGAGACAAGGAATTACTTTTCTTTTGCTTAGCAGTGTTTCTTTCCACCTTACTATTCTCATCTATTTCTGAAAATGACATTAACTGAAGCGAGAAAGGTCTGCAGGTCTTTGGATCAAGTTCTTGGATATTTTGTGACCCTCAGAAAAATTGTGTCCACTTCTCGTGAGACTGAGACCCCGTCCACACGTAGCCGGGTATCTGCTAAATCGAAGATATTTTTCTACGTTTTGGCCTGTCATCCACATGAAAACACATCAAAAACGAATATTTAAAAAAACTCCGGGCAAAGTGAAGATTTTTGAAAACTCCGTGTATGCCTTTTCGTGTAGACAGAGATAGCCGGAGTTTTGCGTTTTAGAACGTCACAATCTGCGCCAAAAAAATGACCACAAATCTGCCCTGACGTCAAACGTGCGACCTTTGTTTACTGCAGAAGCCAGATTAAGCATGGACAAAGAGTAATGGATCGGAGTCGTGCCTTGAAAGCGTTAATTATTGTGCAGGTGCTATTTACATGTTTAATTTTAGAAGCCCAACTACTGACAAGATTCCCAATCAACGTTTTCTTGCGTCTTTTGAAGTTTATACTCCAAAATTGTGTTTAGAAGCAATTCTGTCTCCGAGTCTGTCCAGACGAACGAGCTTGGCGCCATGTTTTATGTTTAGGCGGAAGTGACACCAGCAGAGGGCTATTCTGATGTGATTAGGGGGTAGGATTTGGGGAAATAATGCCATCTACAGGTTTGGAATGCTTATGAATGTGATTGAAAACGCAGATGTTCGGTTATGTGTGGAAGGGATTTTTTTCGAAGACGAGGTGGTGTGGATAAAACATTTTTATAAACGGAGGGGGGGAAATGTTCGGTTTTAAAAATACCCGGCTACGTGTGTACATGGCCTCAGCGTGGTTATTCTTTTCCATTCTTCTCTCTGTACGTTTTCTCTACATGGAAAGTGCTGGTTATAATTTGTGTCGTAGGTTCATTTAAAAAAGACCCAACATTTGTATTCACTCACTTTCTAAAAATACCTACAGTAATTAGC
The DNA here is from genome assembly GCF_027579695.1 of Neoarius graeffei. NCBI lineage: Eukaryota > Metazoa > Chordata > Actinopteri > Siluriformes > Ariidae > Neoarius > Neoarius graeffei. The sequence goes on from NC_083595.1 coordinate 2,600,270, forward strand.
AGCCCTGTGTTTGTGTGTGTGACTTTAGAAACCTTGTCAAGCTTCGTCTCAGAGAAATCCACGTTCTGTTCAAGGATCGGAATCAGAATCACTTTATTAATCCCCAGAGGGAAATTCAAATTTGCTACCAAGCTCCTGAATCAAAAAAGAAGTAAACATGTCTAAAAATATAACATAAAGTCGTCTGAAAAAAGAATAAATAAAAATAAAATCAATTTAAATAAGTTCAATAACTTAAGTAAAAGCAAAATGAAGTGCTTTTATATACAGTGATTCCTATATACATATATTGCACCTGAGTTAAGGGTTGTTTTACAATCAGGGGACAAAGTTTGTGTCACAGGGGTCCAAAATTCAAATTGATTCAAACTGGTTCTTGTACCAGTTTTTAAGTGAAGGACGAGTTAAAGAACAGATAGGCATGTGTAATAGTTTGTATTATAAGAAGATGAAGTGTAGCTTTAAGCAGGGCTGGGAGAAACAAATGAAGTGATTCTCGGAGAGGACTTTTTTTTTTGACAATTCAGAATCCATGGCTTCCATAGTGCTTTTAAATATAAGGCTGTAAGCTTTGTGTTAGTCGTCTCTAATATTTATGTCCCAATATCTTGATCACATTTTAGGATGAAAATAATCATTTTAGAGATGTTATTTTATATTGAATAATTAGCTGTCTCGGAGAGGGGCAATTCCATGTAAATGTCAACCTCACCATGCAAAAATAAAGCAACATGTAATACATCAAAACCACTCCCAGAGATATCACCCAGGCCTGTATTTTACAGATGTGAATAAGTTGAACCAGTTTGTAACCAACCTAATATGTCACTGTCAGTCTTTCTTTCTTATAATGTAAAACCCAAGCTAAAATCAACTTTGATCATGTACAATTCTATATTATTGCCACAAGCCACAGAAATGTATGCTAAAATCCACAAAACAGCAAAACAATAGCCGTCCTAAATATTATTTAAGAACTTTGCTAGTTTTAGCTGATATTTAGAGAGTTTTTCAAAGGGTTATGGTGGTTAAATTGCTGATTTTCTAAACATATGCCATGTCTATTTCAGACGCGTCACATCCATAACGGAATTTCGTCACATCCATAACGCTGACTTTTCCTTCCGAAACTCTGCATGAAGTACAAAATATTTTAAACAAAGATTTTTTAATATTCACCTTGGACCCCTCTATCAAACGGATATCTCCATTTCGACATTAGGTTTACAATTTCACAGAGTTTGATAAAAATGTACAGTCACCCAAGAAAAGTGATACTTTTTCTGTCACATCCATAACGCATCTTTTATTGGCGTTTTCTGGCATGCCCTAGATGTACTCTGGGAATTGTTCTTGTTCTATCACTTCTCCAGTATGGTACAGCCTTAAAATATGCAACACCTGTTTAAATACTGGGAGACAATAAAACATGCACTGGGTCATTTGTTGCCATTTTGAGTTCAAGTGTCACGTCCATAACGCTGGAATTGCTCAGAGGACATTTTTTTTTGACACAATTACAGACTAATTTGATCAAAATAGTCTGAAAACTTACTGACATTCAACATTAAAACTTAACTCTGTTTCCAATGATATGGAACCAAATATGTGTTTTATGGTATAAAGAATGATGTAAGTGCATCCCTTTTGGAGCTACCTGTGGTCAAAAAAGCACTTTTTCTAAATGACACGAGTAATTTTGCTAAATATGACACATATTGCCATACATTCACTAAAAATAACATTATCACCAAATTTTTTTGCATGGTAAATAGAGCTATCACAGGGCTACAATAAACAACCAAGTTCATTTAGTCAAGCCTTTTGATATTGAAGATAATAAGTGTTAAATGTGATTTTTAGCTTGCGTACCCTGATTGTAAAACAACCCTTAAGGATACAGTATGCATGGTACGACAGTGTGCCGCAGTTATACAGTGGCATTGTACAAGGATGTGTCAAGCAGTGAAAATTGATGATTAAACTTTGAGGACTTCTTCTGCAGGCAGCCAATCAGGAGCAAATTTAAAAAAACGCACACACTCTATTTAAATTAGCTTCTCCCTGCAATTAACACGGCACATTTAAATGGGGGCGCTGAATCGTGAAACAAGAACAGACTCGTTATTACAATTCAGACTCGTTAAGCTTGATTGTAATCGCAACAGCAGAGGACACACAAATCACTTCTGATGCTGTGACACGTTAATTAGCTTTTTAGGGAAAGCAGAAAACATGTGACATGTATGAAAATAATTCAAATCAGTATTATTGTGATCATTTTCAGCTTTAGTTCCTCAAACAATTTAAAAAAGGGAGAGAACTATACACAAGTTCATATTTGTACTCAATATTTTTTATTGTATCAGCTTGTAACTGAAAACAGAAACACACTCATGCATTTAGATGGAGTTAGAGTAGCCTGCTTGCACTTAGCTCAACGCCTTTCTCTCAAACTTACAGCAAAATCATGACTTTATTTCAATATTTAAATCGCATACATTTGAATCAGGGCGGCACGGTGGTGTAGCGGTTAGCGCTGTTGCCTCACAGCAAGAAGGTCCTGGGTTCGAGCCCCGTGGCCGGCGAGGGCCTTTCTGTGTGGAGTTTGCATGTTCTCCCCGTGTCCACGTGGGTTTCCTCCGGGTGCTCCGGTTTCCCCCACAGTCCAAAGACATGCAGGTTAGGTTAACTGGTGACTCTAAATTGAGCGTAGGTGTGAATGTGAGTGTGAATGGTTGTCTGTGTCTATGTGTCAGCCCTGCGATGACCTGGCGACTTGTCCAGGGTGAACCCCGCCTTTCGCCCGTAGTCAGCTGGGATAGGCTCCAGCTCGCCTGCGACCCTGTAGAACAGGATAAAGCGGCTACAGATAATGAGATGAGATGAGATATTTATTAAACATAACTGTTTTTGATGAAGCTGTAGGATTTAAATGTTTTTGTGTATTTTTTATATTTTTAGTAGTAGATCGAGTCTTACATCATCAGTAATACTCCCTATATTTTTTCTCTAAAATGGTCTGGAATTAGGAACCTGTTGTCTTTAATTTAAGCAAATACCATCTCAGTAAGCTGAAAATTCTCAAAAATGCTTCCTACATCGCGGGGTGTAGTGTAGCATCCTCAATCACATTACAGCGCGTGTTGAACACTATGTTATACTCTATAGCTGATTAACGTTATTATTATTGTGCATGCATAACAGAATGCTAATGTTCTTTGCATGAACTCCTTTTTCTCAGTAGGATTTTACACCCAGCTACCAAACAGAGCACCACAAACACAAAACAGATGGTTGAAATCACTGGAGCAAATGCAATTCCAGCCTTCCTGATACCACTGAGAAGCTTTAATGGGGACTTCCGTAGAGCCATCAGATTAAAATTCTATAGTAAAGCACACTCTGTACGTTGGTGTGAAGAGTTTCACTGTGAAAAGATCTTTAAATGTCAAATACAGTCTACAGAGTGTGAGGTGATGCTGACCATGTGAGGACTCACAAAAAGCCTCTGAAGCACTCTCAGCTGGAATGACAAAAAGAGAAATAAATGAGAGACAAGGAAAGAGATGTTAGAAAGGCTCACAGTGCAGAGATGTTGAATGTCATGAACAGCTCGTACTTAACAGCCAGAAGTTTCACCAAATTATCAGGCTGGACTGAAAAACTTCTCCACAGTCTTCAAAAGGAGAATTTTATCCTTTATAGTGGGATTACTGTAGGATAGTGAGATTAATATAGGATAGTGAGATTACTGTAGAATACTGGGGTTAGTGTAGGATAGTGAGATTAGTGTAGAATAGCGAGATTATTCTAGGATAGTGAGATTAGTGTGTAGCAACTCTCTGCTGCAACGGCAAGCCAGGGGATGCCTGAAGTGTTTTGCAGATGACCAAGAGGATGTAGGAGAGGAGAAGGGCCCAGTTCTACCCATCCTCCTCCACTACTCTCCAGAGCATCTTCTTGAGGGCCTGGTTGAACTGCCCATCGAGCCTGTCCATCTGGGGATGGTACATTGAAGTCTGGAACTGCTTCACCTGCAACAGCCAACACATATTCAGCATTAGCATGGCGTTAAAGGGTGTGCCTTGATCATTGAGGAGGTCCCTGGGGAGCTTGACCCGGGAGAAGGGCAGGATCAATTCTCTGGAAATGTTTTTGGGTGTAGCTTTCCGGAGGGGGATGGCCTCAAGGTAGTCAACAATCACCAGAATGTACTCATGTCTGTGGCCAGACTTTGGGACACACCAAATCCATTCTCCTTCTTTTGAATGGCACCCTTACGGGGCAGGGTACGAGCGGTTTGGGACCAGGCATGGAAAGAGCAACGTGCTGGTACTGGGATCATTGCTGGCAGAAGTTTTTTACCTCCGCTTCCATACCGGGCCAGTGGAACTGATCCCTCAGTTTGGTGAGAGTGTTGTGGACTCCCAGGTGGCCCCCGAGAGGGTGTGAGTGAGTGAGGTGCATGACAATGTCGAGCTTGGACTGAGAGACCACCAGCAGGGTGGTTCTCGGCATTTGACATGATAACACCACAAGCCCCCTCACCCTAAGTACGCTGGGGTTAGAGGATGCCCAGTCTGTTGATCTTCATCCTCGACCAGGCGCACCTGTGCCCAACAGTGTTTCAATTGGTTGTCCTGCTTCTGCTCTTAGCCAAGATTCCCCTCATGGGCCACACAAGAGAGTGGGTTAGTGGCAGAAGGGGACACAGCCTCAGCTGTGGCACTGGTGCTGCCATCGGTCCCGTCCATGAGGACGGCTTTCCTGGCTGTCTGTTGTCATTGTCGAGCTCTTCTGGCTTACCTGGGGCAGCTGTCCTTTCTGCAAGGGGGTGGCAGCTCAGCAGGGAATCCAGGCCAGTCCTTTCCTATAAGTAGAGAAACAGGTAAATCAGGCATAACCCCAGTCAACAGCTCCCACTCACCTCAGCAATCACCTACTCGTGCCCTGGCAGCGGCTACCTCTCATGCATCCCTGTGCATGCAGGTCACCTTGACACTACTGCACGGGGCAGCGTGTGCTGGGAAGGCCGAGGGCCAGGCAAAGGTGATGGTGCTTAAAGAGTCTTAAAGGGCCTTGACAGGATGTCTGTCCAACCATAGCATAGTGTGAGGGCTCTGGGAATTTAGCAGGCCATGCACCACACAGCTGGCTAGCTTGGGGTTTCCGTGCGAGAACTGTGGGAGTGGGCTAAGGTTCAGTAGGCATGGGCTTGTCCAGTATATTGGGGTGTGGGGCTGGTGGTCGGGACAGCACTGGGAAGTGTTGGCCCAAGTTGGCTGCAGGGGGTGCTGCTTGGCATCCGAATAACTCTTCCTTGAGACTGGATGGTGGATCTCGAGTGTTGCCAGGGTGCATTCCAGATCATCCACTATCTTGGCAAGAGTGGATGGGACCTTCAAACCCATGACCCAAGCCTCCTCTGGGGGCAGCCCCTGCAGGAACTGATCCATAGCCACTCACTCTGTCATCTGAGCAGCTGAATGGTGCTGTGGTTGAAGCAAACGCTTAGTGGTGTGGAGTAGGGCATCTGGCTGGCTCCTGGGGGTGAGCTGAGAGTTGCAGGTTTAATGATAGAAGGACAGGGAGAATGATGTCACCTGACAGGGAGAGAGACCGCACTGGGCCAGGATTTCCCCCTTCAGGAACTGATAGTCGTTAGCTGTCACAGGGGGAAGAGCATGACAGGCCCGTTGGGCCTCTCCGGTCAGCAGAGGTGTCAGGACCTGGGCCCATTCCTCTTCGGCCCAGTTCTCCCAGAGTGTGGTTTGCTCAAAGATATAGAGATAAGCCTCCATGTCATCGCTGGGACCAGGCTTGCTGAGCAGTTTCTGTGCCTCTTGTCGAAGAAGGGACACCTCCGTAGCTCCGTGCAGTAACAACTCCTGTGTCACTGTCAGGAGGCCGTGGGCCATCTTGAGTCAACTGCTGCTGCTGCAGGCTGGCCTCCAGGAGATGCAGGATCAATGACGCCATGTGGGCAGGTATGGAGCCTGTGCTCATACCTGCATTCTCCACCGCTGTAGCGACTCGCTGCTGCAACAGGCAGAACACAGACACTGACCCAGGAGTTGGAGGAAAACCAATTGTTCTTTTATTATGAACTGGGTGAAGGATGAGGGGGATGTGAAGAGGAGAATGCCCAGGAGCAGTTCCGAATGCAAGGTGAGGTGCTCATCCAGCGACATCCGGTGGCCAGGTGGCAGGGAGCTGGCAGGCCGTGGGCTCTTTTGACAAAAAGGTGTTGGCTCTTTTTTGGAGCCGGTGTTGAGTCCTGGCTGGGAGCTGTATCTAGCAGAGTGTAGTGGTGTTTTCTCTGGAGCTCTGTATGGGAGAAGAGAGAGGCATCAATCTCATGCTTGTGAGAAGGATGCATTAACCTGTGTGGTGAGAGTGCGCCTTTTATACTCCCCTGGAAGTGAGACTCCCCTAGGATAGTGAGATTAGTATAGGATAGCAAGATTAGTGTAGGACAGGCAGATTACTGTCATCATCAACATCATCATTCCCCTTCCACTGCTGCAGTGGGCTGGGTGCCTTGGGGCGCATCCAGTGGGGGCAGGAACCTTTCTTTATGCTGCATCTCCCTCTGCAGCTGCATTTTTGATAGTCCTGTGAGTTTTTCATACAGTGGTGCTTGAAAGTTTGTGAACCCTTTAGAATTTTCTATATTTCTGCATAAATATGACGTAAAACATCATCAGATTTTCACACCAGTCCTAAAAGTAGATAAAGAGAACCCAGTTAAACAAATGAGAAAAAATATTATACTTGGTCACTTATTTATTGAGGAAAATGATCCAATATTACATATCTGTGAGTGGCAAAAGTATGTGAACCTTTGCTTTCAGTATCTGGTGTGACCCCCTTGTGCAGCAATAACTGCAACTAAACGTTTGCAGTAACTGTTGATCAGTCCTGCACACCGGCTTGGAGGAATTTTAGCCCGTTCCTCCGTACAGAACAGCTTCAACTCTGGGATGTTGGTGGGTTTCCTCACATGAACTGCTCACTTCAGGTGCTTCCACAACATTTCCATTGGATTAAGGTCAGGACTTTGACTTGGCCATTCCAAAACATTCACTTTATTCTTCTTTAACCATTCTTTGGTAGAACGACTTGTGTGCTTAGGGTCGTTGTCTTGCTGCATGACCCACCTTCTCTTGAGATTCAGTTCATGGACAGATGTCCTGACATTTTCCTTTAGAATTCACTGGTATAATTCAGAATTCATTGTTCCATCAATGATGGCAAGCCGTCCTGGCCCAGATGCAGCAAAACAGGCCCAAACCATGATACTACCACCACCATGTTTCACAGACGGAATAAGGTTCTTATGCTGGAATGCAGTGTCTTCCTTTCTCCAAACATAACGCTTCTCATTTAAACCAAAAAGTTCTATTTTGGTCTCATCCATCCACAAAACATGTTTCCAATAGCCTTCTGGCTTGTCCACATGACCTTTAGCAAACTGCAGACGAGCAGCAATGTTCTTTTTGGAGAGCAGTGGCTTTCTCCTTGCAGCCCTGCCATGCACACCATTGTTGTTCAGTGTTCTCCTGATGGTGGACTCATGAACATGAACATTAGCCAATGTGAAAGAGGCCTTCAGTTGCTTAGAATTTACCCTGGGGTCCTTTGTGACCTCGCCGACTATTACACACCTTGCTCTTGGAGTGATCTTTGTTGGTCGACCACTCCTGGGGAGGGTAACGATGGTCTTGAATTTCCTCCATTTGTACACAATCTGCCTGACTGTGGATTGGTGGAGTCCAAACTCTTTAGAGATGGTTTTGTAACCTTTTCCAGCCTGATGAGCATCAACAACACTTTTTCTGAGGTCCTCAGAAATCTCCTTTGTTCGTGCCATGATACACTTCCACAAACATGTGTTGTGAAGATCAGACTTTGATAGATCCCTGTTCTTTAAATAAAACAGGGTGCCCACTCACACCTGATTGTCATCCCATTGATTGAAAACACCTGACTCTAATTTCACCTTCAAATTAACTGCTAATCCTAGAGGTTCACATACTTTTGCCACTCACAGATATGTAATATTGGATCATTTTCCTCAATAAATAAATGACCAAGTATAATATTTTTGTCTCATTTGTTTAACTGGGTTCTCTTTATCTACTTTTAGGACTTGTGTGAAAACCTGATGATGTTTTAGGTCATAATTTATGCAGAAATATAGAAAATTCTAAAGGGTTCACAAACTTTCAAGCACCATTGTAGTTTTTCCTGATGTCAGATCATGAGATTACTATAAGATAGGGAGATTAGTGTAGGATTGTGTGAAGGTATGGAGGAATACTCTGAAAAAAGATCTCATTTTAGTACATATATTGCCAGTTACGCGAATCTGAAGTGAATTTCACATCATACTGTTGAAGGAGTTTAAAAAGGAAGTGATGTTTTTGATTATGAGGAGGGTTATTGAGGGCAGAGGGTCCACACAGATCACAAAAACAAGATGGACCTCAAAATACTGCACTGGATATTGAAGCAGCTAGTTCAGTATTTTACTGTCAGTATGTAAGCACAAATAAAACTTGTCTCAAAGGAGGATGCATTTCTGCTGAAAATTAATCAGCCTCACCTGCTGTGATGCCTCATGCTAACTTTCTTTCTTCTCTTTTTTTGTGCTAAATATGGAAAAACATCCCTTGTCAAAACTGTGCATCAGAATTATGTATACAGCTATTATTTACATCCATCCAATGGAGCGTTTTTCTCACCTGCTGCTTTGTATTTGTATCATTCACAGACTACCCTGGCCACCAGCAGCGACAGATAGATTTATTTTAAATTGACTGAAAAAGACTTTCAGAGGTTTTGCTGGTTTATTTTACTGAGTTATTGATGTATGTTTCATCCATCCATCCATTATCTGTAGCCGCTTTATCCTGTTCTACAGGGTCGCAGGCAAGCTGGAGCCTATCCCAGCTGACTACGGGCGAAAGGCGGGGTTCACCCTGGACAAGTCGCCAGGTCATCACAGGGCTGACACATAGACACAGACAACCATTCACACTCACATTCACACCTACGCTCAATTTAGAGTCACCAGTTAACCTAACCTGCATGTCTTTGGACTGTGGGGGAAACCGGAGCACCCGGAGGAAACCCACGCGGACACGGGGAGAACATGCAAACTCCACACAGAAAGGCCCTCGCCGGCCCCGGGGCTCGAACCCGGACCTTCTTGCTGTGAGGCGACAGCGCTAACCACTACACCACCGTGCCACCCCATGTATGGTTCAGTGTTTGTATAAAATTATATTGGTCCATATTATCAGTTATCTGACCTTTTAGCTCCTTAAAATCATATTAATTAATAGAGAATTATGTGCTTTGCAAAAGTATTCATCCCCCTTGGTGTTTGTCCTGTTTTGTTGCATTACAAGCTGGAATTAAAATGGATTTTTGGGGGTTAACACCATTTGATTTTCACAACATGCCGACCACTTTGAAGGTAAAAACTGTTATTTTATTGTGACACAAATAATAATTAAGATGAAAAAAACAGAAATTTGGAGTGTGCATAGGTATTCACCCCCCCCCCCCCCAAAATTCAATACTTTGTAGAGCCACCTTTTGCTGCAATTCCAGCTATTATTGTCCCGCTGGAACGTGAACCTTCGTCCCAGTCTCAAACCTCTGGTCGACTCAAACAGGTTTTCTGACACAATTGCCCTGTATTTAGTGCCATCCAGCTTTCCTTCAGTCCTGAACAGCTTTCCTGTCCTTGCAGATGAAAAACATCCCCACAGCATGATGCTGCCACCACCATGCTTCACTGTAGGAATGGTGTTCTCAGGGTGATGGGTTTGTGCCACACATGGTGTTTCCCATGATGGCCAAAAAGTTCAATTTTAGTCTCATTTGACCAGAGAATCTTCTTCCATGGGTTTGGGGAGTCTGACACATGCTCAAACTCCAAACGTGTTTTCTTAAGCAATGGCTTTTTTCTGGCCACTCTTCCATAAAGCCCCGCCCACTCTGTGGAGTGTACAGCTTAAAGTGGTCCTATGGACAGATACTCCCATCTCTGCTGAGGATCTTTGCAGCTCCTTCAGTGTTCTCTTTGGTGTCTTTGTTGCGTCTCTGATTAACGCCCTCCTTGCCCGGTCTGTGAGTTTTGGTGGGCGGGGCCTTCTCTTGTCAGGTTTGTAGTGATGCCATATTCTTTCCATTTTGCTATAATGGATTTAATGGAGCTCCATGGGATATTCAAAGTTTGGGATATTTTTTATAACCCAACCCTGATCTATACTTCTCCACAACTTTGTCTCTGACCTGTTTGGAGGCTCTTTGGTTTTCATGTTGCTTGTTTAGTCGTGTTGCAGAGTCAGGGTCCTTCCAGAACAGGTTGATTTATGTGACAGATCATGTGACACTTTGATTGCACACAGGTGGCTCTTAATCAAGTAATTGTGACTTATGAAGTGAATTGATTGGACCAGCTCTTATTTTGGGATTTCATAAGAAAGGGGGTGAATACTTATGCACACTCCAGATTTCTGTTTTTTCATCTTAATTATTGTTTGTGTCACAATAAAACAACAGTTTTTATGTTTAAAGTGGTCGGCGTGTTGTGTAAATCAAATGGTGCTCACGCCCAAAAATCCATTTTAATTCCAGCTTGTAATGCGACAAATCAGGACAAACACTGGGGGGGGAATACTTTTTGCAAGACACTGTACACTTTTACACATTTATAGGCTAACCACATTTTTTTTTATTCTAAGAATGAATTATTATTTACTTTATAGCACTCGGCCACTTTAAGTGGGCCAACTTTTGGTGGAAATCGGAACTTGCTGATATTAAAAAGTTTATTTTTTTTTTTTTGCTTTGCAGATATGTGAGGTGGTGTGTTATTTCCAACAACATAACAACTGTGGCGATCTGCTAAATCACAGCCACTATCTCACACATCCTTTTGCTTAAATCACATTCATAGAGGAATGTAAGAAATAAATTTTTCACCCTTTTGTTTGTCTGAACTTTTAACGCCACACATATCACAGCTAAGCTGCCACAAATCAAAATGCCACATGGTTTTAACTCAGGATTTCACACACGAGTTTCTGTGTGAATTAAGCAGATGTTTGTGTTAAGGTAAGTTGTTTAAATGATTGAAAGACTGTTTTTGCTTCATATGAAGAACAAACAATTTTTGTTAAATAATAGAGCTTTCAGTCCCTCTGCACTAAGGCAGTGAGGATGCTAAAGGTATACACAGACTACGGGTCTTGTTTAGAGTCTGCAAGTCCAAAAGTTAGGTCACTGTTTCCGTGAGGAAAGTTCCTGATGTTCAGAGTTGGGTTACGCAGTTCCTTAAGTGTATTTGCTGAGCTCCACATTCAGATTATTAAAATCACATGTGTGTAGTTCACATGACCAAGATTTCCAGAATTTTTTAACAAGTGTCTGAGATGCAGTTTTTCACAGCAGCATCTAGACCACCACCTTTCACCGTTTTTACCAGAACAGTGGGGTTTCATTCCGCTGGCAGAATGGAAAATGACTTAATGGACATTTTTAATCAACTTACAGTACCAGTCAGAAGTTTGGACACACCTTTTGATTCAGTGTTTTTTTTCATTAATTTTATTAATTAAAAGTCACTTCATGTCTTAAAGTAATGATGGATGTCGTTTCTCTTTACTTAGTTGAGCAGTTCTTGATATAATATGGATTACTGCAGTTGTGGAATAGGGCTATTTACTCATCTCATCTCATCTCATCTCATCTCATTATCTCTAGCCGCTTTATCCTGTTCTACAGGGCCGCAGGTGAGCTGGATCCTATCCCAGCTGACTACGGGCGAAAGGCGGGGTTCACCCTGGACAAGTCGCCAGGTCATCACAGGGCTGACACATAGACACAGACAACCATTCACACTCACATTCGCACCTACGGTCAATTTAGAGTCACCAGTTAACCTAACCTGCATGTCTTTGGACTGTGGGGGAAACCGGAGCACCCGGAGGAAACCCACGCGGACACGGGGAGAACATGCAAACTCCGCACAGAAAGGCCCTCGCCGGCCCCGGGGCTCGAACCCAGACCTTCTTGCTGTGAGGCGACAGCGCTAACCACTACACCACCGTGCCGCCTTGCCGCCCGGGCTATACTGTTCTTCTTTACTGTTTGATCTCAAACACATTAAGGCGGCAAGAAACTCGTCCACTAATGACCTTTTGACGAGACACAGCTGTTAATTGAAAAGCGTTCCAGGTGACTCCCTCATGAAGCTGGTTAAGAGAATGACAATAGCGTACAAAGGGTCATCAAGGGAAACGCTGGATACACTGAAGAATCTAAAATATCAAACACATTGCTTTTTTAACACTTTTTTGCTTACTACATAATTCCAGATTTGTTCCAGATGTTATTTTGTAGTTTTGATGCCTTCAGTTTTGTTCTACAGTGTAGAGAATCGTCACAATACAGAAACACCTGTGAGTAGGTTTGTCCAAAGTTTTGTCTGGTACTGTACATGAAAGAAATATTTTATCACCAATAAATCTATTATAGGATTAGTGAAGACACTCTTGCCTTTCATTCTGTAGATTACCGTGACTGAGTGTGACGTTGCTGTTGACCAGGGTGATGGGAAAGAGGAGGGGTGTGAGCTCCCTGCTGTGCAAACAATCCACAACTCTCCACAATAACATTAGTGCAGAGATAAAACAGACAGCACAGCGAAAGCTTTTTTTGATTGTAAGACACCATATACAACTGGCACAATAAAGTTATAACATTCTAAACTCAGGGCCCGTTTACACAAGGACGCTGTTGGGTAAAAACGACTAAATATTTTATCGGAAGTGCCTTTCGTCTACACGGGGACGGCGTTTCCGAGGCTGAAAAACCAAAAAAATTAAAAACGCCTTCCAAAGTGGATAAGTTAAAAACAGCCCCCGTTGCATATCCGTCTAAACTACCCAATACGCGAAACTCTGCTCGGATCTGCCCACGTCGGGTACGCGTTTACGTCATACATATGTCATATACTGTACATGCCAGCCCGGGAAGTAAGAAAGTAAGTAAAAAAGTAAGAGCATGTCTGATTACATCGATCCAACGGACCTTCAAGCTGCTCTGGCAGCTTTAATAAACGTCCAGGAGTCCTTCGAACATCTATACCGAATCTGCACATATACCGTTAATGAACAGAGGCGGGTATAGTATGCTCTTACTTTTTTACTTACTTTCTTACTTACCATAGCCAGAGTAGTCAAAGTTTTCGCGGCGCAGATGTGCAGATCAGACAAGACGGAAGACGTTGCGCATGCGTGCAGACATAGCGGAGGTCTTTCACAGCACCGCCTAGCCGCCTGGCATGCACATCCAATCGAATTCCACACATTTATGCGTCACCGTATAGACGCAGATTTGCTCCTTGAAAACGGTCGTGTAGACGCGGAAAAAAGTGAGAACGAAAACGGACTTTTGCGTTTTTGTTTCAGACCGTCCCCGTGTAAAGTGGGCCTCAAATAAGACTTTTATAAAGGGTAACTTCCTTGCTCACCTGCAAAGACGGAAATTCAGTTCGTTCCTGGCTTTATAAATCACGCACATTTCCATCAGGATGTTGTCCATCAGCATTATTGAAGGAAATAAAGAGAGAAAAGTTCCACATTAAGTCACAGGTGTCATGTTAGACATGCAGTGATACCTCCACCTGGGCTAAGAAACATAGGTGGGAGAACATACTATGTATTCTGCTTTCAGAGGAAGAAGTGTGGAAGACTATTTACAAGTACAGGCCTTGCAATGTGTACACATTTTGTAAATGAGAGTTTCATGCTATTGCCATTTTGTGCCATTTTCTGTGACATTTCTTGGTGGTTTGTGCCATTTGGATATGTTCTTTTATGCCATCTTTAGCAATGCTTGCTATAAATTCTTATGGGAAAACTGCACTGACCCTTCATTGCTGACCATGGCCACCTCCAAAACAGGTGGAAATTCCTTTTTTTTTTTTTTTGCCTCTGGTAAAAGGGGCACTTTTTACACAAACACTTACCTTTAAACCTGAAGATATCAGGGATAGACAATCTTCTTCTTCTGGCTGCTCCCATTCAGGGTCACCACAGTGGAACCACCGTGGTATAAAACCTATGCCAAATCACATATTTGATTTGGCATAGGTTTTACACCCGATTCCCTTCCTGACACAACCCTCCCCAATCTATCAGGGCTTGAGACCGGCACTAAGTATGCACTGGCTTGTGCAACCGCAGTGGCTGGGTATTTTTGACCTACGGTAATCTGCATGTCTTTGGACTGTGGGGGAAACTGGAGCACCCAGAGGAAACCCACACAGACACGGGGAGAACATGCAGACCGCACATAGAAAGGCCCCTCTCAGCCATGAGGTTTGAACCTGGAACCCTCTTGCTGTGAGGGACAGTGATGACCACTGCACCACCGTGCTGCTCTATCAGGAATAGAAAGTACAGACTGAAAAAGTAACTTGCTTTTTTTTTTTGCTTTCAAATATAATACCATGTAGCATAAAATCAAAAAGCTATAATAATTCCAGAATGACATACAGTATTGTAGTTACATCAAACTGTCAGACAGTGGTGCTGGACTTAATTCAGCGTCAGAATTGAGTGTAACTGAGACACACCTCTCTTTTAGACAAACTCCACCCGTGTGTGTGTGTGTGTGTGTGTGTGTGTGTGTGTGTGTGTGTGTGTGTGTGTGTGTGTGTGTGAGAGAGAGAGAGAGACTCTCATGTTACTTCAGAATCGTGCTTCAGACTGTAGTTACCCTAACTCTGCATTAGCCTTTAAATAAAATGTGCAATTCCTATTTCTGAAGACATTAATCCTCAAGGATCCTTCCAGTGTTCTGAAGATGTACAGTAAACCATCTTTGGAAGGAAAGAATCACTTATGTTTAATACCTTGTTATCCAGCTGTTGTTAGAGTAACAATACACAAAGTGAACAAAGTGTGCCGCGTTGCTTTTCCAGAGGTCAGGAGTTCTTTTTTTAAATCTTGCGTGACAGATTGTCCCTTTTTCCTTTTTTTTTTTTTTTGCAAGTATCAATGGCAAACACATACTTTATAACTTATCATGCAGCCCTGTCTGATTTTTTTGTGAAAGTTTTCTCGGTCGAAAGACTCATGCAAGCACATACCAAGGTTGACTGATGATTGCCTCATATTTTCTGGAAAATGTTGCACTTAAATTCATGAAGATGACGACAGGCTGATGGACAGCGTGCTTGTTTGATTTTCAGCCGTTTAAAAGAAATTACTCTCCACACCAGGAGGGCGCAGTAGTCTGCATTCGGTAAGAGACCCATTATCACAAAAACAAAGTCCCAAATCATATACTATTATAATACCCTGCCTACCAGGATCAATACCTATAGTGCTCTCCTACAGTGGTGCTTGAAAGTTTGTGAACCCTTTAGAATTTTCTATATTTCTGCATAAATATGACCGAAAACATCATCAGATTTTCACACAAGTCCTAAAAGTAGATAAAGAGAACCCAGTTAAACAAATGAGACAAAAATATTATACTTGGTCATTTATTTATTGAGGAAAATGATCCAATATTACATATCTGTGAGTGGCAAAAGTATGTGAACCTTTGCTTTCAGTATCTGGTGTGACCCCCTTGTCTTGCTGCATGACCCACCTTCTCTTGAGATTCAGTTCATGGACAGATGTCCTGACATTTTCATTTAGAATTCTGGTATAATTCAGAATTCATTGTTCCATCAATGATGGCAAGTCGTCCTGGCCCAGATGCAGCAAAACAGGTCCAAACCATGATACTACCACCACCATGTTTCACAGATGGGATAAGGTTCTTATGCTGGAATGCAGTGTTTTCCTTTCTCCAAACATAACGCTTCTCATTTAAACCAAAAAGTTCTATTTTGGTCTCATCCATCCACAAAACATTTTTCCAGTAGCCTTCTGGCTTGTCCACGTGATCTTTAGCAAACTGCAGATGAGCAGCAATGTTCTTTTTGGAGAGCAGTGGCTTTCTCCTTGCAACTCTGTCATGCACACCATTGTTGTTCAGTGTTCTCCTGATGGTGGACTCATGAACATTTACATTAGCCAATGTGAGAGAGGCCTTCAGTTGCTTAGAAGTTACCCTGGGGTCCTTTGTGACCTCGCCGACTTTTACATGCCTTACTCCTGGAGTGATCTTTGTTGGTCGACCACTCCTGGGGAGGGTAACAATGGTCGTGAATTTCCTCCATTTGTACACAATCTGTCTGACTGTGGATTGGTGGAGTCCAAACTCTTTAGAGATGGTTTTGTAACCTTTTCCAGCCTGATGAGCATCAACAACACTTTTTCTGAGGTCCTCAGAAATCTCCTTTGTTCGTGCCATGATACACTTCCACAAACATGTGTTGTGAAGATCAGACTTTGATAGATCCCTGTTCTTTAAATAAAACAGGGTGCCCACTCACACCTGATTGTCGTCCCATTGATTAAAAACACCTGACTCTAATTTCACCTTCAAATTAACTGCTAATCCTAGAAGTTCACATACTTTTGCCACTCACAGATATGTAATATCGGATCATTTTCCTCAATAAATAAATGACCAAGTATAATATTTTTGTCTCATTTGTTTAACTGGGTTCTCTTTATCTACTTTTAGGACTTGTGTGAAAATCTGATGATGTTTTCGGCCATATTTATGCAGAAATATAGAAAATTCTAAAGGGTTCACAAACTTTCAAGCACCACTGTATTTAATAGTTATTCCACGAAATCGAGTCGTACCTGAGCTGATATCCGAGTCGTAGAGTAGCCGATCAGAGCGCACAATTGCTCATATCCAGTGAATGTGGATATAATAATTTGAATTATTCTCTCCACATTCACTGGATATGAGCAGTTGAGCGCTCTGATTGGCTTCTCTACGACTCGGATATCAGCTCATATACTGTCAGTAGAGAAAAAACAAAATGGCGGCGCGTGTTGCTGAACCAACCAAGGACGAAATAAAAACTCTACTCGAAAACAACCCCCCCCCCCCCCAAAAAAAAAAGCAACAAAATATGGAATAAAAGTATTTGATGGTAAGAGCGTGTCTTTTTTATTTTTCAAGAATTATTATTATCGCATTTTTCACAAAATGTCCCTGTCATTTCGCCGGTTTGTTTACATTCTAAGCGGAAATGATTTTGTCAGCGTTTTGTATAAAGTTTTTATTTATCGAATTTGCAAAAAAAATTTTTAATAAAAATGCTCTGTTTCTCAGAATCCAGTGAATGTGGATAGAATAAAACAGTTATTCCACTCAATCTCGGTGCTGTGCGCCTCGTCGGCTGTCAGCTCATGTACGACTCGATTTTGTGGAATAACTGTTAAATGTACCACAGTGCTGTCGAATTCTTGATTGTGATTGGTCAGAAGGTGTTGATTAATTTTCTATAACAGCAGAACAGTAGTTCTGATATAGCTGCTATAATGTAAGTGTGAGTACAGGCTCGGACTTGTGTAAATGTAATTATACAGGAGGCTGCAAAAGTAGGTATACAGTAATGAAAAACAAAACATTTGCAGGAAATGTTATTTTATTGATTATACAAACATATCAATAACATGTCAATAATAAACATATTAATCCCTCAAATGTTCAAACTGTTTGCCCCCGGCATTCACACACTCCACTAGTCGAGTGTGGACACCCATGCGCACTCTGGCACAAAGGTCTTTATCAGCATCAGTTTCCTGACGAGCCTCCCGCATGAACTGAATCATGGCATCAACAGAACATGGCTTGCGTGCGAAAACCCTGTCTTTTACACATCCCCAGAAAAAGAAGTCCATCGGGGTGAGATCCGGCGAACGTGGTGGCCAGTCAACAGCTCCCCGACATCCAGTCCACCTGCTGGGAAATTCTTTGTCAAGTAGCGCACACACATTGAGTGCGAAGTGCAGTGGCGCCCCATCCTGCTGAAAGTAGAAGTCGTCCTGCTGCAGTTGTTCATGTATAATCCTTACTGTTTACCTACTTTTGCAGCCCCCTGTATATGGATAAAAATATGATGTCGTTCTTTAATTAGGTAAACACTGGGTGCGATTTGCTGGGGGGGATGGTGGGGATCGTCCCCCCCTCTGGTTTTTATCTCTGCTGAAAAAAATCCTCGGGGACAACCCCGTCAATAAAACAAACAAACCAAAAGAAAAGTTGCCATGACAGGCATGTTGTGACACAGTTTTCTATGGTCTACATTGCACTCACTTTCAAAATGACCCGACGTGGCAGCTTTGATGTTCACGAACGTCCCCAGCAAATAGATACATTGTAGATAATAACAATATCTTTGCGTTCTCATAGAACGCAAAGATATTGTTAGTATCTACAATGTATCAATGTATCTGCAGGGATGCAAACAGCGCGCCTTTTGGTGGATGCCGCCTTTTTCACGGCCGATTTTTTTTTTTTGGGTGGGGGGGCGTTGGAGTGTCTGATTATAGTTTCAAAGTAAATTCTGTATTAAAATTACTAAATAAGCAAATCCGTTACAGTCCATGAAACAGGAAGTATAAGGATGAGAAAAAAACAGTTTAAATCGGAAAGCTGCTCACAATGTGAACTGCGCCATCAGAGCAAACTGTTCATTTAGTATTCATGTATTTTAGTGATTTTCGAGTCACTGTCCATTTAATCCGGAGGGAGAGAAACATCACAGCAACGCGACAAGCAATGCGAACTTTGTTGTGTTAGTGTTCGTGTATTTAGTCAGAGAGACAGGAAGATGAATTTACTGTACTATCTCTGGTTTAGTGTTCGTTTTCATTTAGTGTTATTCATTTGATATCATCGGATGTTACTGAGCTGTTAGCCTATTGCTACCTTAATTTTGTGACCTTTCATGATTTAAAAAAAAAAAAAACATCCCCCCTTCTGGTTTTTTGACAAATCGCACCCTGGGTAAACATATTCATTAATATTTCTCAAACGCAAAATAAATCAACAAAACAAATAAACTGACAAAAATAAAGCAGCAGAAAGATTTAAAGTAAACAAGGCAGGACTAATTCAGCCAATTAAACCACATTTTAACATGTAGGAATGAATTAAAAAAATGATCAATTAAGTCAACATTTTACTTTCTTCTTGAGTGCTGTAGGTCTGTCACACAATTCATCAAGTGAAATGCACGTCTGTTCATTTTCACACCTCCCACTGAGCTTTAATAGCTGTGACTGCACACATCATCAGCTGCCTGCTTCACTGACATGAAAGATTTATGTTTTTTCCCAACCATATTATTTGTCATGCATTGACGAGAACATGGTCTTCAGAAAGCTTCTTGGGTTCTGAGTTCTATTTCTGAATGATGTATGGGTCCTGAGAAAAGGCCCACAGATAATCTATTCTGGTATATTCTGATGTTTGTATGAGCTTGTTCTCATATCACAGTGATGTGAGAATGTGCCGCTCCATACGGATGCTGTAGATACTGTTCTATTGGCTGAAGTCACCAACATGGGGTCAAACTTTAATTAATGCAAAACCACTGTTAAAGTGAAGCACTCTCATTGGAACACGTTAGCGACTTGTACATTTCTAAATAGCGAGCCAGCTTGATAATTAGCTTCTGTGAGTTAATATAATGAAGTGTGTCTTATTAAACCAACTATTCCCGAGGCATCTGGGAGATATCATTTCCCCAGCAGGTCCTGGGTCTGTCCTGAAGTCTCTGTCCACTGGGATGTGCCTGATAGAGCTCTGTCGAGAAACATCAGTGAGAATCCCGAAAGTGAAGTGCCCAGACCATCTCAGTTGGCTCCTCTTCATTAAAATGTTTGTTGGTCAAAATGTCCAGAACAGGTGGCATTTCTGCAGCTCTACAGCGCTGCCCTTTGGATCAGTTTAGCAGCTCAGATCTTTGCAGTCGAGTCGATTCAGAGCTTGGAGGCAGATTGAGACCACCTCGCTCAGATGAGCTCCAGGCTATTCGTGAGCGTTGTATTCTCACCTGCCTAAAGAACTGCACCGAGACGGAGAACACACCAGAGTTCTGTAGAAACACAGTAAACACTGCACGCTTGCTGAACAACGTATTTTAGCTGCGGTATCTGACAACACACCCCAATCAGAGTGTTCTGTTCAGGTGCAGTTTATCGGCTGTGGTGAATCGAGGTGTGTGGCAGGAGGAACACAGATTGGCCAGGTCTATAATGACAAGAAGATTGAAGTTTTTCTGCAGTATCTAATTTCAATTTAAATATAAGTCTGAAATGGTTCATATTCTCAAAAAAATGCACTCAAGAACCACTGAGTGCTAAAAAGCTGTTGTGAAAAAGTGTGACATTGCACCATCCATGGTGAGGAGGCTGCACTGTCCAGCTGGCAGGACCATTATATGTATGATGCTGGGAGGAAACTTGGGCATGTCACTTAATTAGACGCGTAATTGTCAGCAGGACCAACTGGGTTATTTTTACACAACAATATGTGTTAAAGTGTGAGAGACGGCTCATAATTGGGAGTTGTTAGGCAGCCAATTTGCATTAGACTTTCTGCAGTACACGTTTATGCAGCTGTCTGTCTCACACCGCACGGAGACGAGAAACTAAAATCCGTCAGTGTGAAGAACCAAACTGCCAGTAAACATCCCATATTCCACAACTGTTGCTTTATAATGAGCGATGAAATGATATATGGTGTTGTAGTTCATGACCCGTCTGGATAAATGAAGTATGAGGTTCATTAGCTCATTCTAAACTAAAGCATTAATACAAACTCAAACGTTTACTGAATAAAAGTGTCAAATAAATGAATAAATAAAAGCAACACAAATTGGTAAAGTAATGAATTCCCAGGCACAGCTTCCACCCGTTAGATTCTGCTGAGCAGCTGGCTTGTTAGTAAAATGCATCTTATTTTAAAAGTCAGTATTTTCTGAAGCGAAATGATTCACACTGTGATGCTGTGGCACGTCTACACTTCTCCAGTTTAAATCTTTCAAACACTAAACTATTTTAATTGGAAATTTTGAAATAAACTTCATTAAAATGTAACAGAAAATGATATCTGTGACGAATCTCAGTCATCCAGGTCCATAGTAATCTGTGGTTGGTTGAAGAGAGCAACTGGACTTGCTTGAAGATTCTTGAAAACGTTTCGCCTCTCATCCTAAAGGCTTCCTCAGTTCTGTCTGACTAAAGCTGGGCAGACACTGTGCGATTTTTTCAATCGCGGTATTCAGCTGCTGCTCACACTGTACGAGTGAATCGCAGGGGTAAACAGCACGCAGCTTACGATTCCTGTTCTCACACTATACGATCCGATGCTCGGATGCGATCTGACTGCTCACACTGTACTTCCATACACGACTCGTCGGATTCTTGTATCCGGAACTGCAACGTGAAAAAGAAGAAGAAGAAGAAGAGACCGGAAGTGCTGCTCAGTGTTTGTTTTCTCTTCCGTATCTGTGTTCGCGCATGTGCAGTGTGACAGGTTGAGGTAAATCGGCTCGTGACACTGCTTCAACAGTGCGATAGCCTCACGATGGGCGACCAGGATTTCAAATAGGTTTGATTTTCATCCGATTGATCGGGAGGAGGTCGTGAGGTGTTAATCGCTTGTCGTTACCCCATGTGTACTACACGATCCGAGACACACGATTGAGCCAAAACTTGGCCCGATCTCCAAAATAGTCGCACGAGTGAAAATCGTGTCAAAATCAGGCCAAAAATCGCACAGTGTCTGCCCAGCTTAATAGGGAGTATCCGGTATTTATCCTCTCATGGATCATCATAGAATCCGAATCAGAATGCTGATGGCTGGAGGCGTTGTGGCTCAGGTGGATAAGGCGCCATACCATAAGTCCGGGGACCCGGGTTCGATTCCGACCCGAGGTCATTTCCCGATCCCTCCCCATCTCTCTCTCCTGCTCATTTCCTGTCTCTACACTGTCCTATCCAATAAAGGTGAAAAAGCCCAAAAAATATCTTTAAAAAAAAAAAAAAAAAGAATGCTGATGGCTGCATTGTAGGTGGCTGATAAAAGATATCATAGACACCCACCTCTGTTCAATGATGGTCGTTCCAGGTTGACAAAAATGAACTATTAGTCAGACAGAACTGAGGAAGCCTTTAGGATGAGAGGCGAAACGTTTTCAAGAATCTTCAAGCAAGTCCAGTTGCTCTCTTCAACCAACCACAGATTACTATGGACCTGGATGACTGAGATTCGTCACAGATATGTTTCTACGCACTTTGGGATGAGTTCCCTTCGACTGGTGCGGGAGTATGAGAGGACTTCCAGAAAACTGGCAGACATCTTAGCCAGAGAGGATCGTTCATTTTTGTCAACCTGGAACGACCATCACTGAACAGAGGTGGGTGTCTATGGCATATTTTATCAGCCACCTACAATGCAGCCATCAGCATTCTGATTCGGATTCTATGATGATCCATGAGAGGATAAATACCGGATACTCCCTATTAGTCAGACAGAACTGAGGAAGCCTTTCGGATGAGAGGCGAAACGTTTTCAAGAATCTTCAAGCAAGTCCAGTTGCTCTCTTCAACAGACAGAAAATGATCACTTAATAAGGTTTCAGACACTGCCTCTGGCTTTTACTTCTCAAATACACAACGTCTCGAACTAAATAACACAGAACAGTAACTTAATAACGTCCAGTGATATTATAAAGTGCATTTAGAGGTTTGGAGAAGGAAAAAGAAGAAATGTTTTGTGATCTTGTGACATTTTTAAACACTTCTATTTCTTTGATTCAGATAATCAGCCTCCGCTCATTAATTGTGTTTTTTTTATTGGAATTTCTATTAATCATTTGAGGAAAAAAAGACATTCAAAAAGTAGTGTAGGAAGTGCTGGAGGATCGAGCTCCACAGCGATACACAGCTGAAACGTTGGACGGCTGTGTTTTAGTGGAAAAGCTACACTCACAGGTCCTCGCAGTATTTAGAGACAAAAAGGACCGAGACCATGTGACCTTTTAAACACTTGTCCTTTACATTAAACTATTTTACTGTTATTTTATTGCTAAACTATTTTAAACAGAAACTGTTAAACACTTTGAAAAGTAGCATAAACTGGTCCATTACTGAAACTCTCGCCCCTGTGTTAATCAGTCAGCTCTTTAGTGCACAGTTTTATTGTGAATCTCAGAGCTCACTGAAGCGAAGTGCATCGAGAGCCAACACGAAATGGTGTTAACATTTCCAGGTATATATATACACAGGTGCAACTCCGGGTCCAGAGAGAGAGCAACGAGAGAAGGCAGAGGAGATATTCTGATATTTTTACACACGTTCTGTTGGAGGAAAGTGGGGCGGACCTCTGTTCACTCGATGCTCCCCTCGAGACCTTTAGTAAATAAGACAGGAGAGAAAGAAACCACGGGAGATCGGAAGGAGAAAGAGGAAACAAGGGACTTATTAAAGCACAGCGATCTCCCTCTGATGCCTCATTAAGATCAGAATCAATACAGTAGTGCGGTACTTGACTTTTCTCCCCTGTGGTTCTGCAGAAAGGCTACGGATGAAAGAAAAAAAAATCATTGCTTATTCTCCTGCATATAACTTTATTCACTGGAGCACTGAGTCGGGTACAAAAGTGTGAATGTCCCACCAAGAGCTACTTTTATTTCATCAGTTAGCTTCACATCTGTCTTCATCTGGTCATGGGATCTCAGAGTCCACTGGCCCTCTTTCCAGAAACACAGAAACCCTTGATGAATTCACTGCATTGCTTTAGTGAGATGAAGAAGTTTGTTCTGCAAAGTTCCATATATCAAGCATCACGACTGCGTAAATCTGTAGATAACCCAGTGTTGTAGTCAAGTCACTAAAACTCAAGTCCGAGTCCAGTCTCAAGTCCCCAGCGTTCAAGGCTAAGTCATTTAAAGAAAATTTCGAGTTGAGTCCGAGTCAAGTCCAACAGAAATGACAGTTGTCACACACGTGCACTCTCTAAAACACATTCAGTGCGTTTACATGCACATCCAAATCGAACTACTGTCAGTAATCGAGCTAAGGGTCCCAGCAGGGGTGCCAGAGAAATCCAGTCCTATATGCACACAAGGAAATCGAGCTATTGTGTGAGGTACATTGTGCACCCGAGCCACAGGTGGCGCTACACGCCCCATCGTGTTGGTACACTTCCGGTTGTCATCATGAAGAAGAGCTATTCAAGAGTATAAACAAAGTTATCAGTTCCGTGTTCACAAGAAGAACGACGATGAGGACAGCAACATCGAGAGATGTTGTTCCTCCTGACCTCTTCTGCTGCTCGCTACTACTACTGTTGTCATGCCGACTGAGGCTGTTGTGTTTCCCGCTTGTGGTCTCGTCACTTCCGGAAGGGGCAGTGCTGAAGTAAGTAGCTCGATTACGTAGCTCGATAGGGTTTACATGCACTAAGTAGCTCGGCTACAATCGTATAATCTAGGTCGCGTAGCTCAATTACGAGAAATCCAGTTCGGTTCGATTTCAGCCAAGCTAAGGTGTTTCCATGGCATTTAGAACTTCGATTTCACTGAGGTGGTTTGCAAGCTCCTCGGTGGCAAGGCACCGGGGGTGGATGAGATCTGCCCTGAGTATCTCAAGTCTCTGGATGTTGTGGGGCTGTCTTGGTTGACACGCCTCTGCAACATCGCGTGGCAGTCGGGGACAGTGCCTATGGAGTGGCAGACTGGGGTGGTGGTCCCTCTTTTTAAGAAAGGGGACTGGAGAGTGTGCTCCAATTATAGGGGAATCACACTTCTCAGCCTCCCAGGGAAGGTTTACTCTAGGGTACTGGAGAGGAGAATTCGACCGATAGTCAAACCTCGGATCCAGGAGGAACAATGCAGTTTTCGTCCTGGTCGCGGAACACTGGACCAGCTCTATACCCTTCATAGGGTGCTCGAGGGTTCATGGGAGTTTGCCCAACCAGTCCACATGTGCTTTGTGGATCTGGAGAAGGCATTCGATCGTGTCCCCTGTGGTATTCTGTAGGGGGTGCTTCGGGAGTATGGGGTTCGGGGCCCTTTGCTAAGGGCTGTCCGGTCCCTGTACGAATGGAGCAAGAGTCTGGTTTGCATTGCCAGCAGTAAGTCAGACCTGTTCCCAGTGCATGTTGGACTCCGGCAGGGCTGCCCTTTGTCACCGGTTCTGTTCATAATTTTTATGGACAGAATTTCTAGGCGCAGCCAGGGGCCGGAAGGAATCCTGTTTGGGAACCACAGGATTTCATCTCTGCTTTTTGCGGATGATGTTGTCCTGTTGGCTTCTTCAAACCAGGACCTCCAGCATGCACTGGGGCGGTTTGCAGTTGAGTGTGAAGCGGCTGGGATGAGAATCAGCACCTCCAAGTCCGAGGCCATGGTTCTCGACCGGAAAAGGGTGGCTTGCCCTCTCCAGGTTGGTGAAGAAGTCCTGCCTCAAGTGGAGGAGTTTAAGTATCTCGGGATTTGAGTCAAGCTACGGCAGAAATTCGATTTTCTCTATGTGCATGTAAACGCACTGATTGATAGCTTTGAGTAGTGTGAAAAGCTTAACGTTGAAAGCTTAACATTAGCCTATGTAGGTGGTTGTTTATTGAATTATGTTACATATGCTACTTTTAATAGTATTCCTGTAGTAGTAGGAGACCGTAGGAACATCAGTATAATGCAAAAATGAAATTGTCATTCCTTAGAACTATTCTCTAAACACTTTGTTTTAATCGTGGTTTCATTTAGAAGCACGAGGCTACACTTCTGACTGCAGTGTCTGATTTGGTGGAGCTTGCTGTTACCGTGTAAATGTTTACAAGCCCTCGATAGCTAGCACAAGGTTCTGTTCTGCTAGCAATGGGATTCACTAAGAACAAGACTCCAACCACACCATGTGACGGTGTCTGTTGCTTCCTTTCTGTGAAAGCGTCTCTGCTACTGGTGTTGGACTAATGTTCCTGCTGCACTGCCCCATTTTAGTTAACAGGCTACAGATAAAAAGCTTGTTCACCGCTCAGCAAGCCCCGCCCACTATCAACAGAGCAAATAACATGAGAGAGGGTTAACACTAGCTTGGTCATTGCTCTGCAAGTCCCACCCACTATCAACAGAGCAATGAACATAGCGTGTCACTTCCTTCTCTGGGTGGAGTCTTGCCAAATGACGATTGAAGTTCAAGGTTGTCCCCGTCGTCTCCTCGATAGTTCTTCTACGTATGGAACACACAGCAGTGCATTTTTTCCCACGGCACGAGAAGTCTGGAAAGCAAAGCGGACAATCTTAGCGGTGTCTCTCCAGGCATTTTAGCGCCGTTAACGTTAATTTGTTCCTGAACATGACATATGAACAGGTGAATGTGCATTCTCTTGCACAAAATTAGTATAAAAATTAATGTAGATATAAATATATTATGCCAAATTATTATGGCATGTTACAAAAAATAAAGAAAATGTCCGAGTCCGAGCCTCCAATTTACGAGTTTGAATACAGTGAATGCACAAGCCCGAGTCCAAGTCCGAGTCATCAGTGCTCAAGTACAAGTCAAGTCACAAGTCCTTAAAATTAGTGCACAAGTCGGACTAGAGTACGACAAGCCTGAGATAACCTCAATAGTGTGTTCTGCTCTGTTCTTTTCCAGACTTCTTAGTGATGTAGAGCGTGATGATTCAGCTGACCCGTGCTGAGCTTTTTTCACTTCTGTGAAAGGGTGCATTTTAAAAACAGATATTAAAACACAATAAGACCCAGGGAGAGCACTACGTATTGGAGTGGAACCTTAAAGCAGCAATTCCGGCTCATCTTCACTCCTCACATTCCTCAACGGGATAGAATGAAAGAGCTTTGAGACATATTGGTGTGTTGGACTTCTCTCCTGCTCAGTACACGCTCTCTTAGTATTCTTGAATAGTTTATGACCGTATAATCATCGCCTGATTGGTGTGAGAGGTTTCAGGTAGGTGTTGTGGTTTCTTTTGAATGGAGATAACTTCAAAGATGCTGTGAATGAACAACAGTTTATCCTCCACCTTTAGATGTTATTGGACATCCCTTATCAGTTGGCACTTATCCTGGAGCCTTGGGTGAGAGGTGGGGTTTACCCTGGACAAGCCACCAGGTCATCACAGGGCTGACACATAGACACAGACAACCATTCACACTCACATTCACACCTACGCTCAATTTAGAGTCACCAGTTAACCTAACCTGCATGTCTTTGGACTGTGGGGGAAACCGGAGCACCCGGAGGAAACCCACGCGGACACAGGGAGAACATGCAAACTCCACACAGAAAGGCCCTCGCCGGCCACGGGGCTCGAACCCGGACCTTCTTGCTGTGAGGCGACAGCGCTAACCACTACACCACTGTGCCGCCCAGGTGTACACTGTGCCTCATAATAAACATTGCCCAGCATTCCCAGGACAAACTCTGGGTTTAACTCCGCCCTGATGAGGATACAGTGCTTACTGAACGTGACGGAGTGAACTTCTTGATGTGTAACTCCCACACTCAAGTCAAGTTTATTTGTGTAGCGCTTTTAACAATAAACATTGTCACAAAGCAGCTTTACAGAATTCTAATGACTTAAAACATGAGCTAATTTTAACCCTAATCTATCCCCAATGATGAAGCCTGTGGCGACGGTGGCAAGGAAAAACTCCCTCAGACGACATGAGGAAGAAACCTCGAGAGGAACCAGACTCAAAAGGGAACCCATCCTCATTTGGGCAACAACAGACAGCCTGACTATAATATTAACAGTTTAACATGAAGTCAGTTTCGTTGATGTTATAAACTCTTCATTAATGGAAACTTGAGTGCAAAACTGTTCATGACAACTGCAGTCCTAAAGTTAGCAAGTCAACTGTAGTCCTCAGCCATAAAAGCATTACTGTAAGAGTCCAGAGCGTCCTCCAGGTGTGACTTTCAACTGTCCACATGGGGCCGTCCTCCACAGGAGCGATGTGATGAGACTCCAGCCAGACACAGGGCATCAGGATGGATCAGGCAGGTCCGAGGAGCAGAAGAGGGTCAGCACCTCGATCTCAGGATTGACATGTAACTCAGATGGACAGATTTGGGGGGAGGGGTAGAGAGAGAGAGAAAACACAGGTTGTTAGGTATGCCCAATGTCACCTGAATAAGTAGGAACAGTATACATATTGCACTGAGTACAAGCAGGGACTCTGGCAACTAACTATGACAGCATAACTAAAAGGGGAGAGCCAGAAGGTAACACAGGCATGAGGGAGCCCCGGGACATAAAGCAGCAGCCACTACACCGTCAACAAACTCGAGTGAGCAAGCGAGTGGGGACTGACAGCATCCATACATCCCAGTTTACCAAAACACTCTGTCTGAGGATCCTCCAGATCTACTCCTTTACCTCATAAACACCATTAACACAAGGCTTGACTAAACAGATCTGTTTTCAGCCGAGACTTAAACACTGAGACTGTGTCTGATTCCCGAACACTACTTGGAAGGCTGTTCCATAACTGTGGGGCTTTGTAAGAAAAGGCTCCGCCCCCTGATGTAGCCTTCACTATACGACGTACCAGCAGATAGCCTGCACCTTTTGATCTAAGTAGGCGTGGCGGGTCATAGAGGAGCAGAAGTTCACTCAGGTACTGTGGTGCGAGAACATTCAGTGCTTTAAAGGTCAATAGTAGTATTTTATAATCAATACGAAATTTGATTGGGAGCCAATGCAGTGTGGATAAGACAGGGGTGATGGGGTCATATTTTCTAGTTCTAGTAAGGACTCTTGCTGCTGCATTTTGAACTAACTGGAGCTTGTTTATGCACTTATTGGAACATCCAGACAGTAAGGCATTATAATAATCCAACCTGGAGGGAACGAAAGCATGAACTAGTTTTTCTGCGTCATGTAGTGACATTAAATTTCTTATCTTAGCAATATTTCTGAGATGAAAGAAAGCTATCCGGGTGATGTTATCAGTGTGAGTTTCGAATGAAAGACTGGGGTCAATAATCACTCCGAGGTCTTTTACTGCTGCACGTGAAGAAACAGAAAGGCCATCCAGAGTCACTGTGGAATCAGAAAACTTACTTCTAGCTGCATGTGGTCCGAGTACAAGTTCTTCAGTCTTGTCAGAGTTAAGCAGAAGGAAGTTAATCAGCATCCAGTGTCTAATGTCCTTCACACATTCCTCAATTCTATTAAGCTGGTGTCTCTCATCAGGTTTTGCAGAGACATACAACTGTGTGTCATCAGCATAACAGTGGAAACTAATACAATTTTTACGAATAATATCACCCAGAGGGAACATATATAAAGAAAAAAAGCAGTGGACCCAAGACAGAACCTTGTGGAACACCAAACTTTACCTCGGTATGTCTAGAAATATCACCATTTACATCAACATACTGATAGCAATCAGTTAAATAAGAGCTGAGCCAGAAGAGGGCCGTTCCCTTAACTCCCACAACATTTTCTAGTCTATCCAGAAGAATGGAATGATCAATGGTATCAAATGCTGCACTAAGGTCAAGCAACACAAGCAGCGAGACACAGCCCTGATCAGACGCCAACAGCAGGTCGTTTACTACTTTAACCAGAGCTGTCTCTGTGCTATGATGAGGTCTAAATCCTGACTGATGCATTTCATGGATGTTATTCCTATGTAAATATGAGCATAACTGCTGTGCCACAGCTTTTTCAAGGATCTTGGATATAAAGGGGAGGTTTGATATTGGCCGATAATTGGACAGCTGACAGGGATCAAGGTCAGGTTTTTTAATCAGGGGTTTGATAACTGCTAGTTTAAAGGATTTGGGTACATCGCCAATCGTAAGAGAAGAATTTATTATTTTAATTTATTTTATCTCAGCCCTGGTTATTTCCTTAGACAAAGCTTTAGTTGTCGGAGATTTTAATATTCACTTCGATAACCCAGAAGACCCTTTGAAAACAGTGTTTGTGTCCATTTTAGATTCAGTAGGGATTAATCAGAATGTCAAGGACCGACCCATAATGCACCCAAATCCTTTAAACTTGCAGTTATCAAACCCCTGATTAAAAAACCGGACCTCGATCCCTGCCAACTGTCCAATTACCGGCCACACTAACTCCTGTCTAACAGAGTTTCCACTTTCTAGTACTCTTCAACCCTGACCTCTGTGTGGATGTTCTACAAAGCATTTCTGTACATTGTTCTGGATAAGGACATCTGGTAAATGCTATAAAAATAAATATAAACCCAGTCCAGGAGCCTGTATAAAAATGGCTCAGGTTTAATCTGGAAAGATCTTCATTTGGGTCACTAAGTGTTGGATTCGTGCTACTTCAGACCCGTGCCGTGAGCTGAGCACGGCCTCATTTCAGGCTCTAGCAGGTAATCTTTGCTATGAAATGACAACAATTAACTCTGCAGGTGTTTCTCAGTGTCATGGAAGGATCTTTACCTGGCTGCATTTCAAGGAGCCACGTCATCGATCCCACGGAGACCTGTGTGTATTTTTGGCATTTTTAAAACACCCACAATCCTTATGTGCATTTACAAGGTGGGGCTGTTTCAGTGATGTACACAAATTTCCTTTTTGCAGGGAAAAACTCATGAATATTCATGAGGAAAGTGCTGCCTGACTGGCCATGTGAATGTCTCAATATTTCATTGGGTTGTTTTGACCTGAGAACCCAATCTCAGAGAACACATATTTGGAAATAAGCTTTGGGCTGGGGCTGATAAAACCCATGTAGTTTGGATACTGGTTTTTTTTTTTCCTGTCAAAACAATGTGATAAACCAATCAGGGAGCACTATCCTCATTCTCTGGCCAATCAGTTAGCACTTTCCTCACTAATATTCGTGAGCCCCCCGTTACAGCCTTTCTGCCATTATGATAAAACAGCAGTGGAATAACAAAAAAGACCGTAATCAAACAAGTCAAAGAAAGACAAAGGAGGAAAAGCTAAAAAAAGAGAAAAACTATAAAAAAGAAGAGATCTTTATCAGCTACAGAAGTGTCAGCTCCAGGTGAACCTGCTGATAGACAGTAACGAGGCTCCGCCCTCACTTCCACACCTCACGAAGAGCAGACTCACACCTCTCTTTATTTCTCTCTTCCCTCTTCACTTTTTCTCTCTTTCTTTGTCTTTGTATCTCTCACTTTATCTCTCTCTCTCTGCAGGCTCTCAGATCGAGGTGCCCTGTCCTCTGAACCACATGCAGTGTGTGGGTACAGGTGTGTGTGTGTCGTTCTCTCAGGTGTGTGATGGTGTGACACACTGTGAAGATGGAGATGACGAGGGTGTCCACTGCAGAGGTGAGCTCACACCCTTCACCACATCGCTCCTGTCTCAGCATGTTCTCCTCAGTGTTCTCAACATACAGCACCTTTACACCACAGTGCTGCTCACTTCTACACTCTGATTGGTCAGAAGGTGTTAATTAATTTTCTCTAACAGCAGCTCTGACAGTAGTATGAATGCACTTGTTTCTGTGTTTCTCGAACATTTCTGTAAGGAGTCTCCAGTGTGAGCGCTGTGTAACAGTCAGAGGTGAAGCTGGAACTGTGGGTTTTCTGATATCTTCAGGACAGACGAGTTTACACTTCTTTGTGGTTTCTCAGTAACAGGACAAGCTATTGTAACTATAAATGGATAAAAGGTTTGTTCTTTTAATAAATAAAAAATGCAAATGCTGAGAAGTTTCTGGAGTATAGTAGGAATAAGACACTTGGGGATGTGCTGTTAGAGGGAAATAATCATCTCTGGTTCATCACACCACCCTGTCACTCAGTATTATACTGTAACACACACACACACACACACACACACACACACACACACACAGACAGTGTTTATTTATCATGTACAGATTTTTATCGTGTTGTCCAGGGTTGTAGAAATGGGAACAAAATCCTCACTAAAATCCATCAGAGGTTACGCGTCAACAGCAATCACATCTTAAACTATTAAAAACCATGAGCCGTTTTATCAAAGTGTAACTTATGGTGTGTGTGTGTGTGTGTGATCTTAAGAGTAGGGGTTGATTGACAATTGATATTCAGCACTTTTCTGATTATCAGACTCCGCACTTAAAGGTCATCAGCAAGGGTCGGCGGTGAAACGTAGAATATCAACTTTATTGTCTAGAAGAACGACCCAAAAAGCGAATTCAATCTTCCCGGTGTCTGATTTGCACCTAAAATTGAATAAAACGGTTAAAATATACTGTTTTGCCCAATTTCCAAAGGTTTGTTTACGTCTCACTTATGCGCGCTTTCACCGCCAGGGGGCGTCGTCGTGACGTCATTTAAGCCAAACAGACCGGGAGCAGCTCTGTGTTTACCTGCGAACCGAGCACACGTGTACGGACTCTGGTCGTGAGAGGTTGTGTAAAATGTCTGATAGCGAGAGTGATTTTGAAGTAGGAACTCTCCAAATTGAATATGGAGAGGTGAAACCGTATCTGTATGACCCTGTGGCCGTTGCGAAGCAATCGGTGAATGTGGCTCACTGGTTTGACCGCGCGGCCTCGGAATCGGACGGCGACTCGGCCGACTCTGATCGCGGCGACCCCGGACCTCAACAAGACTCGCGCCCAAACGATTTATCCTGGTAGTTATGATCAATTCCTACTTTCAGCGTAATACTAAATAAGAGCCCTTTTGAAGAATAATGAAACCGCCTCCCTAGTGGATATAGGGAACGATTACTGGACAGCGCGCCGGTAGGCCACATTAGCCTGCCATCCGCGGCATTATACTATTTATAGCCGACTCTAAGCGAGGAAATCTCCCTTTGTCTCATTTCCACAGTGATTGTACAGGATCCCTCAGGATTCTTGACTTGTCAATCGCAAGCAAAAGTAAAAATGTTTCCCTCCAATCTTCTCCTTTTTGCTTCAGCGTTGCTGCTCCGTTTCTCCTTTGACTGCTTGATTTTGTTTCACGCGCACAATCCACTCTCTCCACCTCTTCTCCTCTTCCAGAAAAAGCCAACTCTCTCGCTCCGCCTCTTCTCCTCTTCCGGAAAGAGCCAACCCACTCGCTCCGCCTCTTCTCCTCTTCCGGAAAGAGCCAACCCACTCGCTCCGCCTCTTCTCCTCTTCCGGAAAGAGCCAACCCACTCGCTCCGCCTCTTCTCCTCTTCCGGAAAGAGCCAACCCTATGGCTTCACGCGCACAACTGACTCGCTCCGCCTCTTCTCCTCTTCCGGAAAAAAACAACCCACTCGCTCCACCTCTTCTCCTTTTTTGGAAAAAAGCCAATCCTCTTGCTCCGCCTCTTCTCCTCTCTCGGAAAAAGGTAAAAGCTTCTTCCTGAACGGGTCCCGTTGTTACAGTTCACTGCACAGCAGTAAGGCATGGGGGGGTTTCTCTTTGGGAATTCCTGAACGCACGTCTGCACTCAAGCCGAACGGCAATGTAAGTAAACGGAAGTGGACTCAACTCAAGCGGTTTGTTTGGCTTGAATGACGTCACGTGCCGAGTGGTCACGGAAATAGCCGAACAGAAATTCACCGCGATCCGCGCTAACTTATTTTAATTATTACTCATTAACAATACTTCTTGGAACCAGAAGAAAATTACAGAGGGGTTTTAAACATATAAAGTTTCAAATGTGCATAAAATTAAAACCGTTGCCTCTGAGCTTTAAACATGTTTCTTTGCTGATAAGTGTTTTTATGATGTATTCATATATCTGATGTAACTATGATCAAAAAACCCCACTGTTCTGTAGTCTGGCCTAACACCCCGCCCACAGCGCTGCCGGATTGGTAGAAATGTGGACTACGTGTTGAGTAAATCCAGTGAAACATGTTTTTCAGTGTTTGTGAGACGCGCAGGAATGAAGCGGTGCCTACATTCGCTTCCACAGTGAGAGGAAACAGAAGAACACGTCGAGGCTGAATGACACAGTTGGCAAAAAACACACTGCACTCGATCATCTAATCTCACTCTTACACACACACACACACACACACACACCTTGAGATGATGACTGTCCTCTCAATGCTTTCACACAGTTATTTTCAAAGTTTATTTTTATCATGTTCTAATACATTATGTTTATTTAATGTTAGTTATGAATAAGAATTTAATTATTGCAAATTTACAAACTACAAATATCTGATTTATGCTAAATGAACATCAGCCCCAAATATCAGCCATCGGTGTCCCTGAGTATTAATCATCAGTAAAAACACCACATCATTCGACCCTTCGTTCAGGGTGTGAGGCGATGATTTACAGAATCTGAGCCAGTCTGGGGTTTTGGTGATGGTTCGTGTAATTAAAGGGCCGTCTCACTCCTCCCAGAATCCTCTGCACCAAGCAGCAGGTCACTGTTTTCTACATCAGCAAGATTCCTCAACATCCTGTAGACCACAGATCTGAAACTGTAACTTGAAATTGAAGATATTTTCCTCAAAGTATGCATGTTTTAATTCTTTGGACCGATCCATTCTGTTTTTGTTTGGTTATTTTGTGGTAATGGACAGAACAGGCCTCAGCCGTCTCACACATGGCTGTGAAGGAAAGAAAAGATACGGGCTGTTTCACAATCACAGGAAACTTTTCAGGTCCACAATCGTCCACAAATCAGACCTGATTCTTTTGTCTCTTTGCTGCCAAAAACTCCCTTTTGAGATGGAAATGAACCGGGCAGAGTTTCAGAGCTGCAGGTCGTACTGTATACTGGGCGTGTCACTGTGGTGAGAAGAGGTGTGTAGTGTTTCTAAAACTGACCACCTTTCTTAAGAGAAGAAACCTTTATTCGTCACATGCACACTTCAAGCACAGTGAGATTCATCCTCTGCGTTTAACCCATCTGAAGCAGTGAACACACACACACACACACACACACCCAGAGCAGTGGGCAGCCACACCAGAGCGCCCGGGGAGCAGTCAGGGGTTCAGTACCTCGCTCAAAGGCACCTCAGCCCAAGGCCGCCCCACGTCAACCTAACTGCATGTCTTTGGACTGTGGGGGAAACCTGCGCAGACACTGGGAGAACATGCAAACTCCACACAGAAAGGCCCTCGCCGGCCGCTGGGTTCGAACCCGGAACCTTCTTGCTGTGAGTCGACCATGAAAATCTGTTGAAATGGATATGCGACATGCTAAGGACAGATTTTCCCGTCCTGTGCAGCGGTGTGTGGACACGGTGGTGACTGTAATAATAGCCGAAATGGGGACGATCCTTGTGGTTTTCCAGAGAGGACACTTTCTGACGGACTCACATTTCAACCACATGTGAAGCTCTGCTGCAGATGTGTCTCACATCTGTTTCAAGTCCTGTTTTTTACTGTGCAACACCAGAGTCTGCTTCAAAAGAGACAAATATTTTATTCAAAAATCATTTACAACCTCATCATATGGTGAGTATTTTCCAGACAGGACATTTTTGACAGATGAAGGATCCTGTCTGAGGCACGGAGTTTACAAAAAAAATGTAACTTCCACTTAAATATCTTTCTATTGAATGAAAGTTATCAGGGTGCAGGTGCTTACAGATGCAGGCACAGGGGAGACCGGGTGCATTGCAGACTGGAAACCAAATCCAAATCGGCAAACTGAAGACATAGTTAGGGTTGGCCAGGAGTCGGGCAATGTACAAACAGTATTTCAGAGTCAAAGAAACAACAGGAAGCAGGGTCAAAGTCAGGGACAATAATTGAGGCTTGGTACAATCAGGTATGAGGACACAGAAAGATATTTCACAACCAGAGTGAGTGCTTGCTGAGCTTATGTACAGTGTTGCTTGAAAATGTGTGAACTCTTTGGAATTTTCTATATTTCTGCATAAATATGACCTAAAGCATCATCAGATTTTCACACAAGTCCTAAAAGTAGATAAAGAAAACCCAGTTAAACAAATGAGACAAAAATATTATACTTGGTCATTTATTTATTGAGGAAAATGATCCAATATTACATATCTGTGAGTGGCAAAAGTATGTGAACCTCTAGGACAGGGGTGTCAAACCTGATCCATAAAGGGCCGTGTGGCTGCAGGTTTTCATTCCAGCCATGCAGCAGCACCCTGATTTGGCTTATTCAATCAACTGACACACCCACCCTTTAATCAAGGGTGGGTGTGGCTGCAAGTATTTGACTGTGTGAAGACAGTTCAGGTGATTGAATGAGCCAAGTCAGGTGTGCTGCTGCATGGCTGGAATGAAAACCTGCAGCCACAAGGCCCTTTATGGATCAGGTTTGACACCCCTGCTCTAGGATTAGCAGTTAATTTGAAGGTGAAATTAGAGTCAGGTGTTTTCAATCAATGGGACGACAATCAGGTGTGAGTGGGCACCCTGTTTTATTTAAAGAACAGGGATCTATCAAAGTCTGATCTTCACAACACATGTTTGTGGAAGTGTATCATGGCACGAACAAAGGAGATTTCTGAGGACCTCAGAAAAAGTGTTGTTGATGCTCATCAGGCTGGAAAAGGTTACAAAACCATCTCTAAAGAGTTTGGACTCCACCAATCCACAGTCAGACAGATTGTGTACAAATGGAGGAAACTCAAGACCATCATCACCCTCCCCAGGAGTGGTCGACCAACAAAGATCACTCCAAGAGCAAGGCGTGTAATAGTCGGCGAGGTCACAAAGGACTCCAGGGTAACTTCTAAGCAACTGAAGGCCTCTCTCACATTGGCTAATGTTAATGTTCATGAGTCCATCATCAGGAGAACACTGAACAACAATGGTGTGCATGGCAGGGTTGCAAGGAGAAAGCCACTGCTCTCCAAAAAGAACATTGCTGCTCGTATGCAGTTTGCTAAAGGTCACATGAACAAGCCAGAAGGCTATTGGAAAAATGTTTTGTGGACAGATGAGACCAAAATAGAACTTTTTGGTTTAAATGAAAAGCGTTATGTTTGGCGAAAGGAAAACACTGCATTCCAGCATAAGAACCTTATCCCATCTGTGAAACATGGTGGTGGTAGTATCATGGTTTGGGCCTGTTTTGCTGCATCTGGGCCAGGACGGCTTGCCATCATTGATGGAACAATGAATTCTGAATTATACCAGCGAATTCTCAAGGAAAATGTCAGGACATCTGTCCATGACCTGAATCTCAAGAGAAGGTGGGTCATGCAGCAAGACAACGACCCTAAGCACACAAGTTGTTCTACCAAAGAATGGTTAAAGAAGAATAAAGTGAATGTTTTGGAATGGCCAAGTCAAAGTCCTGACCTTAATCCAATGGAAATGTTGTGGAAGCACCTGAAGTGAGCAGTTCATGTGAGGAAACCCACCAACATCCCAGAGTTGAAGCTGTTCTGTACGGAGGAACGGGCTAAAATTCCTCCAAGCCGGTGTGCAGGACTGATCAACAGTTACCGCAAACGTTTAGCTGCAGTTATTGCTGCACAAGGGGGTCACACCAGATACTGAAAGCAAAGGTTCACATACTTTTGCCACTCACAGATATGTAATATTGGATCATTTTCCTCAATAAATAAATGACCAAGTATAATATTTTTGTCTCATTTGTTTAACTGGGTTCTCTTTATCTACTTTTATGACTTGTATGAAAATCTGATGATGTTTTAGGTCATATTTATGCAGAAATATAGAAAATTCTAAAGGGTTCACAAACTTTCAAGCACCACTGTAGAGGGGTGATTACTGGGATAATGGGAAACTGGTGCACTTCCTAGTATTTGGGAGATGAGGGGCGCTGTGGCGCTTGGGAAATGTAGTCCAGAGCGGCCCTGTTTGGATGCTGCTCCGAACTTGGGTTTTCAGCCCTATTACTGAGAAAAGTACTGAATACGTCCCCAAGTAAAACTGAGTTAGTGCTAAAAAATACAATTCTGAATTTAACAAGTAAAAGAGTCGACGTGTAATAATTAAAGTAGAATTAAATGAAAGGAGCACAGGGTCAAAACTGAGCCACATTTGGCTCTTAAACATATTTATAAGAACTTATAAGAGACATTAGTGCTGTAGGTGGGGCTGCAGGTGGGGCTGTAGGTGGGGCTGCAGGTGGGGCTGCAGGTGGGGCTGTAGGTGTGTCCCTGTCCAATAAGGCATTAGAAACTGCAGTGTGTGTATACTGGACCTGCAGGAGTTAGTTGGTGTGGTTCAGAAACACAGCCGTGGTTGTGAAACAGCGTTTACAGCGTATTCTGTTCAAAGCTTCCATGTGTGACGCGTAGATGAAGGAAAAGATCAAGATGGATTTTGAAGGGCTCACTAACAGAGAGTCGGTGGAGGTTTTGCTGTGCAGAGAGCCAACAGTGTATCGGTCACATGCTTTCAAAACAGAACCAGCGAACTGGATTGTGGGAAGGGAGGGACGGCCCCTTTAACATGACCGGTTCAGCAGGACGCTGTAATGAGGCATACAGAGACGCTGAGTCAGAACGGAGCTCCACCTGCTCATGACCTCCATCCCCAACTGTGTGTGTGTGAGAGTCTGAATCCCATGTAATGCAGTTTATCCCCTTGTACTGCGGAGTCTATAATGGATTAAATATAATATTTTGGACTGCAGTCTGTTTCTCAGTTGGAGGTGATATTGTGCTGTTTTTTGAGTTTTACATGTTTGTGAGAATATGTTTGAGGCTTTAGCTTGGGCGCTTGAGTGGTACAACAGAAACACACTCAGCTGATTGTCTCGAGATCATGGGTTTGAACCCTGACGCTGCTGCAGCTGTCTGTGGTCAGGAGTCAAAGAGCAAAGGGGTGTGTGTGTGTGTGTGTGTGTGAGAGAGAGAGAGAGTTTGTTCTTGCAGAATAGAGCAGATCAGATGTTCCACTGCCCTGGGTTCAGAATGATCCAGTCAGCTGCCTTCATATGCCAAGATAATTTGGGGAGGGGGGCAACAAAGCGTAGCTTGAACTACTGTATGCGTTTGGAGCTTCGAGCTGGATGATAAGACGACAGAATCAGATATCAGCGACGTCTCAGCTGTAATCAGCACTAATCCCTGACAAACAGATGTTTTAGAAAACTGGATGGGTTTAATATTAGACAGATCAAATACTTACAACATATTTCCTAATCAAATACAAATAATAAATGGCAAATAAATGAGCAGAAGCAGATGAAATAAAACTCCTTACAAAGTGATTGCATATGAGAACGCAAAACAAGATGTTTATTTCTAAGAAAAGCTTTTCATCCTTCTAAAATCCAACTGAAACTCCATCTGAATGTCCTAATGACTAACCTGTGATGAAACCGTGCCCGTGTGCGTCCTCATCGGGTTCTCTGATCACACCGGCGTTGTCAAGGCAATAAAGAGCGAGATGATGTCATCGACTTGGCTTCAGGGTTTTGTAGTTTTTGGCCTGAAGGTGTGTGTTATATCTGAGTGCGTTATATTGTTAAACGTGTGAGAGACGAGGACGAGGACAGAAATGTAGCGATGAGTAATAACAGCAGTGTAAGTAAATGTATAATGTGCGTTTTAGTTTGCTGCAGCTGTTTATCTTTGTGGTTTGTCTGAGCTTTACATGAGCTGTTGCATGCATTAATTCTACAGCAGAGCGTTTTAAATTCTGCACGTGAACAGAGACGTAATAACAATGAGTGAAGCGACGAGACAGTAAAAAAGCAGAATTCAGGATTGAGACATGAAGAACCAAGAAGTTAAAAAAAAAACAAAAAAAACATTGCCTGCTGGTTTTTAGCTGATCAGAGTCTCATAAATAATAAAACATTTTGGAAATGAAACTCAGCGTGCTGACGATTTCACTCCGACATCAGCTTTTACAGTTTAATTAATTAATTAGTGTAATTACTCAAAACTAATAACACTACAACTGAGCCTGGAATGGTTATACTTAAAAACATAAATGGGTACCACACACACACACACACACACACACACACACACACACACACAGAGGTGTTGTATAATGACTTCTTGTCAAGTGCTCGTGTCTGGTGAGGAATTTTTCTCTCAGATGTTTAATTACAGCTGGTAGAAATGAACAGGCAAAGGCGTGAATCATCTGCACCTCACAGTGACCTGATCGATCTCTCTCTCTCTCTCTCTCTCTCTCTCTCTCTCTAATAGAAGAGCCCTGAGGAGTGTGCAGTTTTAGAATATTTACACTGAACGTTTCCAGCTTTTGACATCTGATCCGTTTTTGGCTGGAGAGAGGAAAAACAGATGGAGAGAAGCACACTCTTCCCTGGAGCATCTTAAAGAGTTGTGTGTGTGTGTGTGTGGCTGGTCAGGTGTGTGTGCTGTTTGATCTCTGATTCAGGGAGAGTGATTCATTCCTCCACTTGTGGGTTTTATTATCATATTAATGACAGGAGGTTTATCCTGGGCTAAATTTACTCCCCTCTCTCTCTCTCTCTCTCTCTCTCTAAACGTCATTATCTCTTCATCAGCCCTACAGTTCTGTGTTTCTTAATAGAATCAATATCTAATAAAACTCTAAACACATAATTTTGGGACGTGACCTTTGAGTATAGAGTGGAACAGATTTCTCTCCTTCCTCTTTCACGCTTGCGTTTATGCCGAGCTTTAGCTTTAATCCATCAGCTCTGTGTGTGTGTGTGTGTGTGTGTGTGTGTGTGTGTGTGTGTGTGTGTGTGTGTGTTAGTGAAGTGAGGTGTTGATTGGGCGTTGAGGGCAGCGTTGGGTCTCAGAGCTGCTCCTCTGTTTGTCTGCGTGGTGTTTTCTTCTCTCTCAGATCTGAACACTGCTCTGCGACTCTTGTTTATACGGCGTGTACATTTTTTCCGCTAATGAACGTGAAGCTCGGTTCTCTGTTGCAGTCGTACGGTAGACGTTGCAGCAGGCAGGCAGGTGATGAGGTTCATCGTTTGACGCAGAAACTGGGAGCAAATCCAGACCGCAGTGTTTTCAGGGCCTCAGGAAGTAGGAACTAATGCCGCTTTTCCACTACAAACGCGGCTGAGCCGTGCCGTGCCGAGTCGGGCTGAGTCGAGCTGAGCGGGGCTGTTGGAGTTGCATTTCGACTACAACCGCGCTGAACCGTGCTGGCTGGAAGTGGGTGGATACATTGGGTGGAGTTAGCGAAAGTGGGTGGACGTCACGTGATGTCGTTAAGCAGCGCAAACAGTGACATCAGTGACAGTGGCGGAACAAGTCAGAGCCGGGCCGGGGGCGGGGCAAATGACCGGGCCCTTTATTAAAGCTTATCATAACATCATTTTAGGCTACAAAATGTCCGCAACTGCGGTGTTTACCAATTTCAACACTACCGGGTGCAACTATGCTATTTAGTACATCAAGTCCTTCAAACGAACATGTAACTCAGAAACAAAAAACATTAGGATACTGTACATGGCTCATAATAAAACATCAATAGCCTATACTGCGCACATTATTTGAAGGGCATACGAATGAGCGCTCAGAGGTTGCAGCAGTGACAGGAAGAGTCAGAAATAAAAGGAGGGCGGTGCAAACCTCACTGAATGCACTGTGTTTACCAATTTCAACACTACGGGGTGCAACTATGTTATTTTGTACATTAAGTCCTTCAAACGAACATGTAACTCAGAAACAAAAAAACATTAGGCGACATACTGTACATGGCTCATAATAAAACATCAATAGCCTACTGCGCGCATTATTTGAAGGGCATACGACGAGCCTTGCACTCCGCGAACTCGTCCACGATGCTCTGTATGTCACTGATTCAGTGAGCTTTTAAGCGGTAGTCTCACGACCCGGATAGTAAACAATAAACATGGAGGACATGGAGTCGTTAGTGTTGCTGGTCTTGGTGCTGTGGCTTGTTGTCACCGACAACGCCAACAGATACTGGCAAGAGCGTATAGATGAGGCGAGGCGCATAAGGCTTCAGAAATTCTCGTAATTCATAATTATTCTCCTTCCGGGTTTGCGGTGTTTACAGATCCCAGCGCGCTCGCGGGGCGTGTGTGGGCATGTGAGGACACTCCTCCTCACCAATCAGTGCACAGGGGAGTGTCTGCTCACGCCCCCAGCCTCACTCGGCACGGTTTGGCTCGCTTCAGCCCCACTCCAAAACGGTGCGAGTTTTAGGGGCTAAGCAGGGCTGAAACGAGCTGAGTCGTGCTGGTTTTTGGTAGTCGAAACGCGAGCCGTGTCGGGCTGAAGTGAGCTGAAGCGAGCTGAAGTGAGCTGAAAAAGGGTAGTGGAAAAGGGCCATTAGAGATTCATAACTCTGAGCTGAGGAAACGGTGATCGTCGTTTTAAATTTTCATTAGCTTTTATTTCGTCTTTCAGTTTTAGTTTTCGTGAGTTTTACAAGTGCCTAAGTAGTTTTAGTTTTTAAGGTTTTGCACAGCAAGCATCTTCTTCTGTGGTGTTTTACGGCAGCCAGCATTACATTACTGCCCCCTTCAGGAAGTAGTCCGTTACTGACTTAGAGGGGAAAACAAAACGAAAACGAAGCTGATTTTACCTGCAGTTCTGTTTTAGTTTGCGTTGCGTTGTTCACTGTAGTTTTTCTTTAGTTTTTGTTTTAA
Source organism: Neoarius graeffei (assembly GCF_027579695.1). NCBI lineage: Eukaryota > Metazoa > Chordata > Actinopteri > Siluriformes > Ariidae > Neoarius > Neoarius graeffei. The sequence continues at coordinate 2,642,679 of NC_083595.1, forward strand.
AGTCATTATGTTTAAGTTAACAAACATTCTTTCACTACTAGTTTTAGTTTTAGTCTTAGTTTTCATTAACGACATTAACCCAGAGCTGAGGAAATACTGAACTAGTTCTGAATATTAACTGCGAAATGAGAAACTAAAAGATTTGTTCCAAGCTTCTGAGGTTCTGGTTTCTTCCTTTTTTAATTCTCTGAAATGTAGTTTGAGTTTTTAATTCTTCACTCTTATTTTCTTTTTTTCCTTCTGAGCTCCTTTGTGCCTCATTCTGTAGTTTATACCCGGTGTGCCCATCAGCTGCTGGGTGAGAAGAATAACCTGGAGAGGAGAAAATGGAAACCACAGTCATGTCGATGCTGATGATATTATTATTATTATGATGATGATGATGAAGTGATGCTTGTGAAAGATGGAGAACGTTAGCATCCGTGCATGCTGTGTGTAAGGTGAGCAGTGTGTGTGGTGCTCCTGAGAGAGAACTCCAGCTCTGTTCACAGGGCAGTGTGAGAACACACTGTCTATTTATAGAGAAACTAAAAGGAGTGTGTGTCACATACATCCCATAATGTGTTCGGTGAAAATGTGTGGAGGAAACAAAAGAGAGAGAAATGTGAGAAACTGTGAGACCAAGAGGAACAGAAAGAGAAAGCATGAGGGACATAAAGAGAGAGAGAGAGAGTAAGATCGGCAGACAGAAGGAGAGACGAATGTCCCGTGTCCTTTGTGGTCAGTCCTGGAGATGAGAGTGAAATATTTTCCTGCTTGGTTTATTCCACGCTCCGTATCTGATCCACGGCGCGATCTGGGATGAAAAGCCGTGGATGTTGTGTGGTGTGAAAACGTGTTGTTTCTGTACAGATGCCGGAGATGATGAGGGATGAAGTGTCCCAGTTGACTGTCCTGCTGTAGAGAGGAACTGAAGGAGATCAGTGTTTCCTCGTAAGCGTGCAGTCAGGTCCAGCAGTGTGAGAGCGCCTCTTTATTCCGTCTCTGATCAGCACTGATCCTGTTCTGTTCATGTGGCTGCAGCTCATAAATACGACTCCATCACTCCTCACTAATGTAGTGAGTGTGCCGTGTTCTGATTGGCTGAGAGCAGGAGGAGCACGGAGCAGTGCAGTAATGGAGTCAGGGTCAGGTGATAAATCTATCAGCTCCCCGATGTTCCTCTTGGGGCCGATTTAGCAGCTCGGTCACACAGATGTTTCTCCACCCTGAGGTGTGCTGCTTTATTTTTGCACTGGAGCTCCAGTTGAATGTAATTCACCCTGCGCTCACAAGCAACGATATAACAGCCGAGCGTTCGTTTTCTACGTGCATGTGTGACATGGAGCTACGACTTCTGAGGCGTTTTAATCAGGATTTTGTCAATTCTGTATAAATTAGTTTTATGATGCTGTAAAGAAGCAACAAATCCAAACAGTTGACTCGAGTGATTCCTACAGAGCGTTTATCCGACGGTTCTTCAGATCCTTGCTCATTACTTTAGTTCCTGCTTGCAGTTAGTTCCTACAAAAATGGAAGGAAAACTTTAAAGGATATGGGACATGGATTTTTTTCTGGGTATAATTATGTATAAAGGACATAAGAAATGCCATCTAAATCACTGCAGGGCGTCAAAAATGTGAAAATCATCACATTATTCAACTTTTTTATACATCAGCGTAAAACAAGGATTCGTTAATGAGCTAGGTGGTCACGTGACCCGTGACGTCACAAAAACTTTCCAAGGAGCCAGCGCTTGGGAATCTAATGTAAACAGGTTACCGAAATGGACACCATCGACAGTGATATTCCCGATGTTTCACAGAGATGTGAAGTTAGACCCTATCAATTCAAACCGATAGCTGGAAATTCACATGAACATGGATCTTGTCTTTACTCTGACGGGTCAGATGATTCTGAGAGTGAGAGTTCATTCAGCCCTCATGAAACTGAAAGCGGTCGGCTGGATAACACTTCCTGGTAAGTTAAAAACAATTCTGCTCAAAGGCTAATGATCTGTTGAAAGAAGTATTATTTTTGTATCATACATTGAAAGTTCATCATAGATCTAGCTAAAGTCCGTTGCAAGCTAGGTTTTTTTTGCTGATATTTTTCGAGATTGATTGAGATACAATGCTTCCAGAGTCTGAGATGAAACCCTAACTGATACACCCAAAATTATAATACTAATCCTTACCTCGGCTTTCAGTCGCTTAGCGAACGCACCTCGTGGTGGCCGTAGCACTTCGGGTTTCACTCCGCCGTCTTGTTCCTGAATTGGGACGTTGGGAACGGCTCCATCTTTAAGTAGCCTCTTAAATTTGGCTTGGCAATTAATATCGCTCAGTACCTGAGTATTAATGTTGAAAGAATCCTCAGTGAAATGGTCCGAGCACAGTTTGTGTGAAACAGTAGGTGCAAAGTTTTTTCTACGGCAGTAGTGAGCCCACACTTTCCTCAGCTTCGGGTCCTTGGGGAATGCAAAAAAACTTACTCCAGGGCATTTCCCATCGGAATTATTGCAACCATAAGCAGCACAATACACCATGATGTCCAATGTACTTTAAAGACTATAAAAACAATTTTCTTGTCATCCACTTCTCCATTCATCTACCCGCTTGTGCTGTGCCCGAAAGTTTTTGTGACATATGATCACGTGACAGCAGCTCTTCCGGTTGCAAAAAATGCATATCGGAAGTCGAGCAGAAATGCCATATAATCATCACGAATATAACAATTTTGCTGAATTTAATAGATGATTTTGTATTTGTTGATGCAATTAATTCATATTTTTAATGGAAAGAAACTGATATAGCGTGCTTTTATGTTTCATGTCCCATATCCTTTAAGTGTGGTTTCATCTACGAGCTCTTATTCGGAAGGAAGGAAGGAGCTGGTGAGAGTACGGGGCGAGTACGGTTAGCTCACTTTGCTCATCTGATCTGAGACTGAAGCTCGTACGAAGCTGATTTTCTGACTCATTAGTGCGTTATTTAACTTGTGTTTAAATAATTAGCTTTCGACATTTATTTATAACTGCTGCTGTTTCTCGTTGGTAACACTAGACAAGCCACGCCCACATAGCGACAGTAGAGGTCGCTACAGGCAGCACGAGTGATTTGTCACCTGCTGGTGTTAACGTTGTCTGAGGTTAGTTTAATTTAAGCTCCGCCCCTCGTTGACCCTGCTGCGTGGGAGGTTGTTTATGTGCAGCAGCAGCGTGTAATAAATCCGCTGCACTACAACCCCGTGCCTGCTCCTTTCAGCAGCCTGCTTCATGCACGCCATTCAGGACCGGTGATCTGAAGTGCAGATGTTTATTAACCGGTGAAAGTTCTTCAGTGTTGTGTACAGAGAGCCCTGCTTTCACCTTTCACGCAGCAGAACAGAGGCACTTCGGCCCCGCTGCAGGAACAGAAAGCCCTTTTTTTATAAATATGGGCAGATGCTCCGACATTACGAGTGTGCGATTCAGCACTTTTAAGTTGAAGTGGTGTTTTAGTGTGTTTCCTTTGATGCATTTTACAAAAGGACTCCCTCCAGCTCAAGGTTACTGTCAATAGCAAGCCATAAGCATCAGATTTACAGTCCCCGGCGTGCGCGTTCATCACTTAGCGCTTCATAAATCCCCATATTACAATACAAATGGTGAATGAAGCAGTTTCGTTCGATCAGCGCACAAAGGCAATAGATGGTGTTCATTTTTTATTCACAAGTGCTTAACTTTAGATCTTTTTTACTTAAATCACTCGGGGACGTTTGTGCAGGATGAGCACCGTGTGTGTGTGTGTGTTGGAAAAGTGTGAACAATCCCAGGACATGTCATCCTTCAGGATAATATCCTTCTGCGTGTGTCTGGAATGAAGGTGTGTGGAGAAAGTGACACGGCGCCGGTCGTTCTGCAGCACAGTGCAGTGATCATTACAGAACCACAGCGCTCTGTTCAAGCCCTTATTCTACCCCTGTACTTTACTTTTGGACTGAAAATTGTTTTTAATAAATTGGAAGCAGTGTTTCAACCAGAATGTTGAACCAAGGTTGTGAGTTTAAATCCCAGGAGCACCAGAGAGCAGCTGCTGATTCATTAAGCAACACAGTTCCTGTCTGAATGGTTTCCTGTCTCACTCGACAGCTGATGCAAAGGTTTATCATGTAAATGAAATGAAACCTCCAGAATATAATCAGTCAGATGAATGGCTTTTTCCTGTCCAGATGTTTAAAGCTCAGAGGCAACGGTTTTAATTTTATGCACATTTGAAACTTTATATGTTTAAAACCCCTCTGTAATTTTCTTCTGCTCCCAAGAAGTATTGTTAATGAGTAATAATTAAAATAAGTTAGTGCGGATCGCGGTGAATTTCTGTTCGGCTATTTTCGTGACCACTCGGCACGTGACGTCATTCAAGCCAAACAAACCGCTTGAGTTGAGTCCACTTCCGTTTACTCACATTGCCGTTCGGCTTGAGTGCAGACGTGCGTTCAGGAATTCCCAAAGAGAAACCCCCATGCCTTATTGCTGTGCAGTGAACTGTAACAACGGGACCCGTTCAGGAAGAAGCTTTTACCTTTTTCCGAGAAAGGAGACGAGGCGGAGCGAGTGGGTTGGCTTTTTCCGAGAGAGGAGACGAGGCGGAGCGAGTGGGTTGGCTCTTTCCGAGAGAGGAGAAGAGGCGGAGCGAGTGGGTTGGCTTTTTCCGAAAAAAGAGAAGAGGTGGAGCGAGTGGGTTGGCTTTTTCCGAGAGAGGAGAAGAGGCGGAGCGAGTGGGTTGGCTTTTTCCGAAAAAGGAGAAGAGGCGGCGCGAGTGGGTTGGCTTTTTCTGAAAAAGGAGAAGAGGCGGAGCGAGTAGGTTGGCTTTTTCTGAAAAAGGAGAAGAGGCGGAGCGAGTGGGTTGGCTTTTTCCGAGAGAGGAGAAGAGGCGGAGCAAGTGGGTTGGCTTTTTCCAAAAAAGGAGAAGAGGCGGAGCGAGTAGGTTGGCTTTTTCTGAAAAAGGAGAAGAGGCGGCGCGAGTGGGTTGGCTTTTTCTGAAAAAGGAGAAGAGGCGGAGCGAGTGGGTTGGCTTTTTCTGAAAAAGGAGAAGAGGCGGAGCGAGAGGGTTGGCTTTTTCCGGAAGAGGAGAAGAGGCGGAGCGAGTGGGTTGGCTCTTTCCGGAAGAGGAGAAGAGGCGGAGTGAGTGGGTTGGCTTTTTCTGGAAGAGGAGAAGAGGTGGAGAGAGTGGATTGTGTGCGTGAAACAAAATCAAGCAGTCAAAGGAGAAACGGAGCAGCAACGCTGAAGCAAAAGGAGAAGATTGGAGGGAAACATTTTTACTTTTGCTTGCAGTTGACAAGTCAAGAATCCTGAGGGATCCTGTACAATCACTGTGGAAATGAGACAAAAGGGAGATTTCCTCGCTTAGAGTCGGCTATAAATAGTATAATGCCGCGGATGGCAGGCTAATGTGGCCTACCGGCGCGCTGTCCAGTAATCGTTCCCTATATCCACTAGGGAGGCGGTTTCATTATTCTTCAAAACGACTCTTATTTAGTATTACGACGAAAGTAGGAATTTCTCATAACTACCAGGATAAATCGTTTGGGCGCGAGTCTTGTTGAGGTCCGGGGTCACCGCGATCAGAGTCGGCCGAGTCGCCGTCCGATTCCGAGGCTGCGCGGTCAAACCAGTGAGCCACATTCACCGATTGCTTCGCAACGGCCACAGGGTCATACAGATACGGTTTCACCTCTCCATATTCAATTTGGAGAGTTCCTACTTCAAAATCGCTCTCGCTATCAGACATTTTACACAACCTCTCACGACCAGAGTCCGTACACGTGTGCTCGGTTCGCAGGTAAACACAGAGCTGCTCCCGGTCTGTTTGGCTTAAATGACGTCACGACGACGCCCCCTGGCGGTGAAAGCGCGCATAAGTGAGATGTAAACAAACCTTCGGAAATTGGGCAAAACAGTATATTTTAACCGTTTTATTCAATTGTAGGTGCAAATCAGACACCAGGAAGATTGAATTCGCTTTTTGGGTCGTTCTTCTAGACAATAAAGTTGATATTCTACGTTTCACCTCCGACCCTTGCTGATGACCTTTAAATGCACTGATTTCCCTGTTACAGAGTACTTTTGTGGAGCTCCTCGATTGCTGCTGCTGCTGCTGCTGCGCTCCTCCGTCGTGCTCAGCCACGTGATTTTTCTCACACTGCAAGCTGTTGATCTTTTTGAGGACGTTTAAAAAAAATTGCAGAGACGAGTCTTGCAGTGTGAGCGTCTCTACAACAAGCACAGAGAACGTGGCTGAGCAGCAGCCGTCTGAGACGCTCGTGGAGTGTTCACAAAACGTAAAGCAAATAATTAAAGGCAAAAATAAAGAAGAGCTCTGTTGTAAAACCCATGGTGTTATTTGGTCAGCGCTTTAGTGTTTTTTCACACATGGTGTTTTTTGTGTTGATACGAAATGAAAAGAAACGGCTCACGAGACACACACACCGTAACCATAACAACGTCCTAGCTAGTATCCGCTAACTAACTAGCCTAGCATGCTGTGTAGATTAGCTTTGCAGATGTTGGGGTCACTCTGGTGATGAGGAGGCTGTGTGTCTTCACTGCGGCTTTGAAGGCAGGAAATCAGGCGAATATGAGCTGCGTGTGTGTGACGTGGGAGTATGCTGGTGGAAATGTTAGTGGGATGTCACATGAACAGTGTTAGTGTTCAAAGTCATTTGACTGACCAGATTGCATAGCTACGTTTGCAATGCTATCGCTAGCTCTAAAAGCACAGACAACTTCTTTGCAAGGTTTCTCTTGGAATAAAATGTTTACAGACCTCGATGTGCTTCCGCAGGTCAGACGGCGAGTTTTCGTAGGTTGTGATGTGCTCCGTTTTAGGCAAACAAAGCAAACGTTTAAAACGAAATGACTCTTTAGTTCTTTCAGAAAACTGAAACATGGGTTCTAGCTTTCGCCATGAGTGCGCGCGTTCCCCAGAAGAACCGCCTCCTTCCATTCTGCCGTCAACTGATGGTGTTAAATAATGCTGCGGAGAAATCACTGAACTTGATTTTATCCAGTCTATGGATGTGGCGTGACCCTAGTGATTACTGATCGGCTCTCAGTGTCACCTGCGAGAAACCCAATCACGTTTTAGAAAAGAAAAGACAGAAATGTCCACTTTCAAAGCTGCTTCACAGTAATGAGGACCTTGACAGAAATGTAGTGGAGTGTAAAGTACGGGATTTGCCTTTCAAATGTAGTGAAGTTAAAGTCATAAGTTGCCAAAAAATTAATAAAGTACAGATACTTAGAAAGTGTACTTAAAAGGATAGTTCGGGATTTTTGACATGAATCTGTATGGCATCCCCATCAGTAGTGTCGTGCAAACACACTGACTTACCCCTGACAGCATCCTGTGAGTCCAGTTCTTGTCCAGTTTTGGTCCAGACGAAAGTAGTCCGGCAAGTTTGTTGGGGTCACGAAAGTAAAACGTTTTTCGTCTCAAAACAGTATGTGTTCAAAAGAGTGATATATTTGCATCACAAAACCGTTGCCAAATAAAAAGTCAGACCTCGAAATCGCTTGGCACTATTTTCTCTCCCTCGGTATCACTGCGCGCTGCCGCCAGGTGACAGCCACGGCTGTTTCATTCATTGTTTACTAGTGATGGGAATTTCGGCTCTTTTTCGGGAGCCGGCTCTTTTGGCTCTTCTTACTATAAGGAGCCGGCTCTTTCGGCTCCCAAACGGCTCCTGAGATTTTATTTTTGATTTAAAGGAGTACGCCACCCCCAGATGAAATTGAGTCAGTCCCTGCAGTCCCTAGAGTTGGATGAGTGAGCCAAAGCGTTTTGTAGCCGACCCAGCCATTGTCCTGATCTGTAAACGCCCCGGTTAGCTTAGCTTAGCGTAGTCGCTGTAATCCGGTGTGTCCAGCTAGCATTGTCGTTACAAAAGTGAAATAAATAACTCAAGATTGTTTATAATTATTTCTCATGACTTGTACAGTCACATCGAGTACACATATCAATGCAAATTAACACGAAGGGATTTACTAGACCAATTTATATCTGGAACTATTTTCAGCCACAGCACAGGCAAAGCACCGCTGCAGGCGCAAAGACACCACGCAGCGCCTGAAAATGGGTGCGCAGTGTCTTTGCGCCTTCCTTTTCCTACCTATTCCTTTAATTGCTGCAATTAACTAGTTAATTCTGATTCTGTTTCTCCTCTCAGTTATAATCTGTCCTGCTTTTGAAAAGATCCTCTCTGGGGGGACAGATGCTGCCACTATACACATCCTCCGTGTGTAAGCCGTGGATAGAGTGCAGCCTTGGTCTCCCACCAGCTTAGTGGCTCTGCGTTTCGCTGTCACCTGGCGGCAGCGCGCAGTGATAAGAAGGGAGAGAAAATAGTGCCAAGCGATTTCGAGGTCTGACTTTTTATTTGGCAACGGTTTTGTGATGCAAATATATCACTCTTTTGAATACATACTGTTTTGAGACGAAAAACGTTTTACTTTCGTGACCCCAACAAACTTGCCGGACTACTTTCGTCTGGACCAAAACTGGACAAGAACTGGACTCACAGGATGCTGTCAGGGGTAAGGCAGTGTGTTTGCACGACACTATTGATGGGGATGCCATACAGATTCATGTCAAAAATCCCGAACTATCCCTTTAAGTAGAGAACTGAAGTAAATGCATATTGTTACTGTCCACCTCTGTCATAATCGCTTAGCAACACCACTCAGGTAAAAACAAAAAAGTGCTTAATATCACTTGGTATTTTCATGGAAAATCTTTTTAGATTTTTTTTATTTTATTTTTTTTAAGCAGCTGTATTTCGCCTTGCAGCCACTCCCCGTGGGATTATACGTATAATACAGTGTGACTGGTGAAACGGAGTGGAAGCAGCTTTAATGTCCACATGTCTTCAGACACGAGCTGATCTTCACAACCATGAGGACTGTGATAATGACACAAACAGAAGAAATCACTCTGGATTAAAGAGTCAGACTTGTGTTTTTGTCTTATCTATAGTGTACATGCAGTATATAGTTGGAGTGTGTGTGTGTTTCAGAGCTGCTGCAGAGCTGTAGAGAGTTGCAGTGTGAGTTTGGATGTGTGAGGATGAAGACCAGAGCCATGTGTTACTGTGCAGATGGAATGGAGCTGGAAGACAATGGGAGGACGTGCCGAGGTGAAACACACACACACACACACACACACACACAGCGCGAACGAGGACGTGTGGGTAAATCCCATTGTGTAGCTGTGTTCCTTGACAAACCCGATTCATCTTTGCGCTGGTGTGAGATGTTTCATGTTCTGCAGTGCAGCAGTAAAGCAGATGATCCTCTCAGGATGTAAATATTTACAGAGCTGCTGATGACTGAAAATCCTTCACACTCACACACACTGCAATCAATACACCTTCTCACTCACACACACACACACACACACACACACACACACACACACACACACACTCTGATGTTCAGTATCACCAGTGTTCATGTTCCCGTAAACATAAACTGAGCACCACTCACGGATCAGCACAGCTCACGTTACATCACGCAGACGTCTCATGAGCCTCGTCTCCTGATTAGGAGTTTGTTGAGGTGGTCTCATCTCATCTCATCTCATCTCATTATCTGTAGCCGCTTTATCCTTCTACAGGGTCGCAGGCGAGCTGGATCCTATCCCAGCTGACTACGGGCGAAAGGCGGGGTTCACCCTGGACAAGTCGCCAGGTCATCACAGGGCTGACACAAAGACACAGACAACCATTCACACTCACATTCACACCTACGCTCAATTTAGAGTCACCAGTTAACCTAACCTGCATGTCTTTGGACTGTGGGGGAAACCGGAGCACCCGGAGGAAACCCACGCGGACACGGGGAGAACATGCAAACTCCGCACAGAAAGGCCCTCGCCGGCCACGGGGCTCGAACCCAGGACCTTCTTGCTGTGAGGCGACAGCGCTAACCACTACACCACCATGCCGCCCGTTGAGGTGGTGATGATTATAATTATAATTACACTCGGCTTTAATCAGTGTAGAATATCGGTGAAGTTGCTGATGGAAGTCAGTCACATGTCCGAAGCTAAACATCACCCATAAAACGGGTGTGGTTTAATCAGGGAAGTGAATTTGGGACTCAAACTTGAGTGTGGAGATAAAATAAATCATCACCAGGAGGGGGCGCTGACTTTAATTGCACATTCTACCCGAACACCGTTTACACTTTTACTGAGTGTGTGACATGAGGTTTGTGTGTGTAGGCTGAATGATGTTAAAGTGATTTTGTTTGTTTGTTTGTTTGTTTTTTCAGATCGTGACGAGTGTGCACATTACAGTGTGTGTAGTCAGATGTGTGTGAACACGCTGGGCTCGTATCGGTGTGATTGTGTGGATGGGTTCAGTCTCCAGACAAACAGGCGCTCCTGTAAAGCCAAAACTGGTGAGAACATTCTTCATCTCATCATCATCATCATCATCATCATCAGCAGCAGCAGCAGCTATACATCAGTTTGTAAATGTGAACTTTAACACTGAAGATTAGCGTCAAACTGTATCAGGTTGGTCACATGGGTTCCCTCAGTGTACGAGACGGATAAAGAGAGACAAAAGGATTACAAGATAAACAGTCATAGCTCCTCAAGCTGTCGTGATCAGTGATTAGTAATCAGTGACGAGTGATTAGTAATCAGTGATCAGGAATCAGTGATGAGTGATTAGTAATCAGTGATGAGTGATGAGTGATAAGCAATCAATAATGAGTGATTTGTGGTGAGTGATCAGTGATGAATGACCATTGATGAGTGATCAGTGATTATTGATCGGCGATGTGTGATCGGTGATGAGTGATCGGTGATCATTGATCGTTGATGAGTGATTATTGATATGTGGTGTGTGGTTGGTGATGAATGATCAATGATGAGTGATTGACGATGAGTGATTAGTGATCAGTGATGAGTGCTAATTGATTATTGATCGGTGATGTGTGGTCGGCAATGAGTGATTGACAATGAGTGATTAGTGATCAGTGATTATTAATTGGTGATGTGTGGTCTGTGATTAGTGATTATTGATAAGTGATGAGTGATCAGTAATTATTAATTGGTGATATGTTGTTGGTGATTAGTGATTGGTGATGAGTGGTGAATGATCAGTGATGAGTGATTGACAACGAATAAGTGATGATCAGTGATTATTGATCAGTGATGTGTGGTCGGTGATGAGTGATTGGTGATGAATGATTGGTGATGATTGATTGACAACGAATAAGTGGTGATCGGTGACGTGTGGTCGGTGATGAGTGATTGGTGATGAGTGATTTATTGATAGGTGATGAGTGATTGAGTGATGAATGATCAGTGATGAGTGATTGACGATGAATATGTGGTGATCAGTGATTATTGATCGGTGATATGTGGTTGGTGATGAGTGATTGGTGGTGAGTGATCAGTGATGAACAGCTGGTGATGAGCGGTCAGTGATGAGTGATTAGAGATTATTAATCAGTGATGAGTGATCAGTGATGAGTGATTGGTGATGAGTGACATGTTTACGATGCAGCTCCATTTTGAAAACATAATCGTACATTAAAAGTGATTTGGATTATATATAATCCGGTTTATATTCGATTTCTACTGTTAATTTCCGTGAAATCTGACCACCAAGGTTCTGAGGAGGTCTGCAGAAATTGGGGCGTGGTCACCAATAGTGGGTGGAGTTACATTTGTAGAAGATTATCAGTATCCGTATGTGTAACTTTGCAGTAATTTGGCATTAGCACTGCAATGTTGTGCTAATCTGAAATGCTATATCTAAGTATGTCTGGATAACAAATCAAACACCGGTCCTCTTCAGCCAGTCAGCTTTCAGCAGGTATTCCACAGCGTCAGCACCGAGCTGCGGTTCCGGAACTCGAATGTCTGTACAGTGGCTGCTGTAGGAACAGAAGGTTGCTGTTTTGTTGCCTCACTGCAGTAACAGACTGAAGGCATTTTTTTAAGGACGCTGGTTTTGAACGACCTTTTAGGATGGCGTTTACGGTGACGTGTGACGTCAGCACGCTGTGTAACGGAAACAGAGAGTCAGCTAGTTGGCTAGCGGATGCCTCACAAATCATATCAAATAAATGTTTTTGGTTAGAGTCACAGCGTTTTAGAGAGTGCAATGTTTATTTCTCAGTAACTTTTCAAAAATTGAATTAAAAAAAAAAAAACTTTTACTTGTACCCAAAATCACTTTTCTGTGAAGTTCAGTCTGCCATCTTTTTCATTTTTTTAATTCTGCTGTTTGAGGGAGCTGCCACACGGATTTATGGGTAAAAGGCAGCATTGAGGATACATCGACGTTACCTTCAACTGGAGGCTGTGTGAAGGAATCTTAGAAGACAGGAAATGAGAGTTCGATCAGTTTCGAATGGTCCTGGATGCCTCACTGTGTCAGACAACCTCCTGAGGCAGCACTTTCCCCGTGTCAGACGCACCAGTGTCAGTGAGTGAGTGATAAATTAGGCGTGCTGTTTGCACGCTGCTAAACTGGCGCCTGGACACTTTCACTGTGCTTTTGCTACATTAGCCTTGAAGCTTCAGCGCAGAAACTAAAGAAGCAAACGGACTGTCAGGTGGCCCGTGCTCAACACTCTCACAATTAACACAAACGGACTGTCAGGTGGCCCGTGCTCAACACTCTCACAATTAACACAAACGGACTGTCAGGTGGCCCGTGCTCAACACTCTCACAATTAACACAAACAGACTGTCAGGTGGCCCGTGCTCAACACTCTCACAATTAACACAAACGGACTGTCAGGTGGCCCGTGCTCAACACTCTCACAATTAACACAAACAGACTGTCAGGTGGCCCGTGCTCAACACTCTCACAATTAACACAAACGGACTGTCAGGTGGCCCGTGCTCAACACTCTCACAATTAACACAAACGGACTGTCAGGTGGCCCGTGCTCAACACTCTCACAATTAACACAAACAGACTGTCAGGTGGCCCGTGCTCAACACTCTTACAATTAACACAAACGGACTGTCAGGTGGCCCGTGCTCAACACTCTCACAATTAACACAAACAGACTGTCAGGTGGCCCGTGCTCAACACTCTTACAATTAACACAAACGGACTGTCAGGTGGCCCGTGCTCAACACTCTCACAATTAACACAAACGGACTGTCAGGTGGCCCGTGCTCAACACTCTCACAATTAACACAAACGGACTGTCAGGTGGCCCGTGCTCAACACTCTTACAATTAACACAAACGGACTGTCAGGTGGCCCATGCTCAACACTCTCACAATTAACACAAACGGACTGTCAGGTGACCCGTGCTCAACACTCTTACAATTAACACAAACGGACTGTCAGGTGGCCCATGCTCAACACTCTTACAATTAACACAAACGGACTGTCAGGTGGCCCGTGCTCAACACTCTCACAATTAACACAAACGGACTGTCAGGTGGCCCCTGCTCAACACTCTCACAATTAACACAAACGGACTGTCAGGTGGCCCGTGCTCAACACTCTCACAATTAACACAAACGGACTGTCAGGTGGCCCATGCTCAACACTCTCACAATTAACACAAACGGACTGTCAGGTGACCCATGCTCAACACTCTCACAATTAACACAAACGGACTGTCAGGTGGCCCGTGCTCAACACTCTCACAATTAACACAAACGGACTGTCAGGTGGCCCATGCTCAACACTCTCACAATTAACACAAACGGACTGTCAGGTGACCCATGCTCAACACTCTCACAATTAACACAAACGGACTGTCAGGTGGCCCGTGCTCAACACTCTTACAATTAACACAAACGGACTGTCAGGTGGCCCGTGCTCAACACTCTCACAATTAACACAAACGGACTGTCAGGTGGCCCGTACTCAACACTCTCACAATTAACACAAACGGACTGTCAGGTGGCCCATGCTCAACACTCTTACAATTAACACAAACGGACTGTCAGGTGGCCCGTACTCAACACTCTCACAATTAACACAAACGGACTGTCAGGTGGTCCATGCTCAACACTCTCACAATTAACACAAACGGACTGTCAGGTGGCCCATGCTCAACACTCTCACAATTAACACAAACGGACTGTCAGGTGGCCCGTGCTCAACACTCTCACAATTAACACAAACGGACTGTCAGGTGGCCCATGCTCAACACTCTCACAATTAACACAAACGGACTGTCAGGTGGCCCGTGCTCAACACTCTCACAATTAACACAAACGGACTGTCAGGTGGCCCGTGCTCAACACTCTCACAATTAACACAAACGGACTGTCAGGTGGCCCGTGCTCAACACTCTCACAATTAACACAAACGGACTGTCAGGTGGCCCATGCTCAACACTCTTACAATTAACACAAACGGACTGTCAGGTGGCCCGTGCTCAACACTCTCACAATTAACACAAACGGACTGTCAGGTGGCCCCTGCTCAACACTCTCACAATTAACACAAACGGACTGTCAGGTGGCCCGTGCTCAACACTCTCACAATTAACACAAACGGACTGTCAGGTGGCCCATGCTCAACACTCTCACAATTAACACAAACGGACTGTCAGGTGACCCATGCTCAACACTCTCACAATTAACACAAACGGACTGTCAGGTGGCCCGTGCTCAACACTCTCACAATTAACACAAACGGACTGTCAGGTGACCCATGCTCAACACTCTCACAATTAACACAAACGGACTGTCAGGTGGCCCGTGCTCAACACTCTCACAATTAACACAAACGGACTGTCAGGTGGCCCGTGCTCAACACTCTCACAATTAACACAAACGGACTGTCAGGTGGCCCATGCTCAACACTCTCACAATTAACACAAACGGACTGTCAGGTGGCCCGTGCTCAACACTCTCACAATTAACACAAACGGACTGTCAGGTGGCCCATGCTCAACACTCTTACAATTAACACAAACGGACAAAAAACACATTTTTTCAGAGTGAAATTGCCAGTAAGGGGTGAAACGAGGGATGTTCATGGCAGAGGAGTGCATCTGATCTCGGATGTTTGCTTTTAAATCCGTTACGCTTAAAATAATTAAACGCAGGGTGTGATGGTAAATAAGGCTGATCTTAATGAAGAGTCAATCAACACTCATTCACGCTGATGAAGACTGACTGTCAGCGCCAGAAATAAATAGCCACTTAATCACGCTTCATACGCGTGAAAATCCTCTCAAAAAATTTGAAATAATTGAGGTACCTTATGTCAACATTAATCATTCTTCAGTTTATATGGCATGAAAGAGTTTAAAGCTTCGTGTGTTGATGGAAAAACACTCTGGCAGCTGATGCTCTGCAGCTTATATCCTCATATATCTGATCTAACATCTACGTTCTGCTGTAATTATCTCCATCATATCAGTGTCATGCTGCTAGTAAACCACACCGCCTGCTCGGAATCTCAGGTTCAGAAAATATACACTTTCAGTTTCCGACTCCGTGCCACTGGTGAACGTCACGAAGGAACACGCAACATTATGCAGCTGCAAATCACAGGGTTATATTAATGTGCTCATTCTGATACGTTAGCGTCGCTATAGTAACGGCTCACTGGGAGGAGGGACTCGTACAGCAGACGCTCCACTTGAACATTTTTCAAGAACTCGTTGAAAGTGAGGAGACGTCTATAGACCCTTTCACATGTTTGTAAACAAACCGACCGTTGCCAGGATGCGCGCGCAGCCTGGACCCAGAAACAATGGCGCTGCCCATAGACTGGCATTATGAGCTGTCAGATTATGCCAAACAATTGTCATTAGAAGATCGAGAATGCTACATAAATAAGTTAACGCTAACAAGTGGACATCGCCTACCGGATCCGCATTTAATTAAAGAGTGGACGGACAATGTTAGTAAGTTCCCTGGTATACAATGGCCAGATATATTCTCATACCAGTGGCGGCTGGTAGTCTTTCAAACAGGGGAGGCTGGTCGGTTACGACATTTCCAGATTTTAAAAGAAAACACATCAGTTTTGCCCATACTCTTGCCTCTGATCTGGCTGATTGTTGGCAGGGTCACAAACTGTGAAATAACAGGTTCTTTTGGCCCATTAGCCTACTGTCCAATATACATGATGGTGGTGTTGGGGGGGAGGGGTATATTTTAATATTTTATATTTTAAAATTGTGGCATGTTGTTTAAAAATTGATCATTATTGAAAGCAGCTCTTTGTGAGGAACCTCAGCAGTAACAGCAGAGTGTTCTGGAATAGGCACAAGCACTGACCTTGGGGAGCCAAACATAGAGCTGGGGGCCACACATTTCATTCAATGACACTTTCCCTATATTTTACTTATTTTGACTGAGAAATGTTTTATTGACAATTTTGATAACCCTTCACTTTTAATCCAGGTCTGTAGTGTGAAATGTTCTCGGCTGTGTTTTTGTTTAAAAATGTTTTCCAAATTGTAGCTGTGTTTAATTCATATCCAGAAAAATATATATTCCAATACAATATACTCAGCATAAACATTTTAAATAGATTCTATATTTCTGGTCCATCCATGACATATTACTAAAGTAGCCTATTTACTGTTGTTGATGTGGGTCACTTGCTGTTAGCCAATTCACTTTCTCGTACCAGGAGAGCTGAAAGGAACGAGTATTATTCCCTACCTTTTTCACCAAGTCAATTTGAGGCGTTGGTCTACCCTGCTCTTTAATTTTAATTTTTTTCTCGAAAGGAAGACTGGCAAATGGCTTCGCCAAAATTAAATCAGCAATGCTTGGCATCCGTGCGCAGCTTTCTTGCTAGCTGACTAGCCCCCTCAAGTTCAAGTTCAGTCACTCAAATAAACGACATTTCTGGAACTAAGATAGCAAACTTGACAACACTATATTTACACTTTATTTACAATGAAAATATATACAAACTAAAAAAGCTGGTAGAAACCGTATGTAATGAATGAAATCGAAATGTAAGCTGATCTCTTACAATACACCACAGCACTTGCGAATCCGCATGGGACTGAACTGAGATTCACCGCTGCCTGTCTATAGTTGAAACGAGCTGTCAATCAAAGAAAATATCCGGCCGCTTTCACCAATCACCAGTCTCCTCGCGGAAACTGCCATGTCCCTCCCATGTGAGGCTGGGAGTCCGTGGGCGGGCGTTTTCGCAGTATTTGTCCAATAACCTTCTTGCATTTTGAGATTGAAACGTGCAGAGCTCCCAAATGCCATTAAAGTGCACTGAGGCTGGGCTGCATCGCGCTGTCACGAGGGGGAAAAACTCACGCGCACATTAAAGTTATAAGGGCATTTTTAGAGGAGGCTGAGCCTCCCTCGTTGTCTTAGAGCAATCGCCCGTGACTCGTACCTTATTGACAAGACTTCAGTGTACACCAACGAAAAACTTCGTGCCTACAAGTCTTTAGACACATATGATTGTCATGTGCGGGCATGTACAGAACGTGTTTTACACTGAAATTGATGAAAACTTCTGTGCTCTGAAGTCAAAAATCTTACCAAGTCAGCGTCAAGGTCAGAAGGTTGCTATGTCTGAAGCCTGGGTGGTATAGAACAAGCTGGAAGGCTACGTTTTGATTGCACATGTACGGCAGGGTAAGTAATCTCCTACAAACAAAATTGCATGCAAAGCTAAGTTAACATGCTAACAATATTCATTACATTGTGTAACTATGACCCAGCTAATCAGACAAACGTTACCAAAGTATTTTGCTACATCAATAAACGAAGACTAGAAAGAATAAAAAAGAAAGATTTAATAAATCGCCTGATCTTACCTGTGATGAAGTGGGCGCTGCAAACCCGCGCATTTTTGATGGTGCTTTCATCCCAGTCTACACGTTTGATGGCTTGTAGCCGTAGACGTCGGTGATTTTTTTTGGAATGGGTGAGATCCTGCTGGAACTCTGTACATTTTAACCCATTTTAATCACTGCTACGATTCTGACACCCGACAACACAACAACTAGGCATTTCTTCCAAATCTTTCTTCTCGTCTCTACCGTCGCCAAAAGTCAGTCTGACCGTCGCTGAGTCTTTTTTGAGTCCAGGCTGCGCGCGCAATTTCCTCTTACGTATGAATGACGTTTACTGCGAAGGGGTCTATAGATATGAACATTTGTGTAAGGAGTCTCCAGTGTGAGCGCTGTGTAACAGTCAGAGCTGAAGCTGGAACTGTAAGATCTCTGACGTCTCCAGGACAGAGGAGTTTACACTTCTGTACAGCTTCTCAGGAACAGGACAAGCTGCGAGTTTCTTCTTGTTAACTTTGAGAGAGAGAGAGAGAGAGAGAGAGAGAGAGAGACTGGTGAGGGAACAGAAACTAACTTGTTTCACCGAATGTAACTGTAAGTGGATAAAAAGTATGACGTGTCATTTAATGAACAGAAAACTGTAACGGTTGGTAAGTTGCTGTGGTGTGAGAGGAATAAAACACTTGGAGACGTGCTGTTCGAGGAAACAGTGGATTATTTCCCTGTAGCAGCACTCCCCCAGGTGTGTTATTCCTTACTTGTGGAACTATTAATTCATGAGTTAACTGTCCATTAAACCGTAACGTTTCGCATAAAGTGCAGAGATTTTGTTAGTTTTACTTCTAGTTAAAATTCCTTCAACGTATTTTGTGATAATAATCCTGCGGAACATCAACAGTGTGTTGTTGATATTTTATTCAAACTTCCAGTCACATTTCAATGATTTATTTGTCTGTTTGTTTGCTTACTATTTTATCTTTTCAGATCCTGGAGATCAGCTGCCTCTGCTTCTCTCAGCAGGCGTTAATTCTGTATTTTTAACCCACCTAAACGGATCATTGGTGTCAAACCTGACACACCCCCCCTCAGGTGAAATTCAGACGCTGGACTTTGTGCACGCAGCCGCAGCGATGTGCTGGATCTCATCGGGTCAGCTGTGGTGCGCTGAAATGACCAAACTCAAGAACGGAGTGACAGAGAAACGACGAATCAGGATCTCACACAACCTGCAGAGTGAGTACGGCGTTGACCGTGCACCGTGTCGGCTGTGTGAGGGACCTGGACGCTTTATATAGCGCACTGCATGTTCAGTAGGGATGCGTTCGGGAGTCAGACACTGTTTCTGATTATTCTGACTCGTTTGTAGTGTAAAAGTGTAAAAGTGCTTGAAGACTAATAAGAAAAAATCGAGAAATGCTGAAGTAAAGGTTAAACGTGTGTGATTTTTATATAATTTTTAAATATTGAGTGAGAATTTTTCACATTCTTGTATTTTTCCGCACCTGCCTTTTGCTTTGTGAAGTGTTTAATCTGGTGTTAATTAGTCAGCTTTAATGTGGAATGGTTAAGTCAAATCTAATTAACAGCTCAATCACACCAGGACGGAGCAGGTGCACTAACTCAGCTGGAGGTGAAATCAGAGTACAGAAGTCGATCAGGGTGGAGCTCACTCTCTTGGAGAGCTTTACTGATGGACTGTGTGTCAGCGGTGTGAGACGTCTCACCTTTATTCACAAAAGTGTCCTGAAATCGTCCTGAGGAGGAGCTTTAATCATCCCAAAGCTCAAAATCCCATTTATTATTATTATTATTATTATTATTATTATTGGAATTAGTGCACTGAAGGATCGTGGCGGTGCGACTGTCAGTCACGGCCCCAGCTCTAGTGTGTACAACCCCGATTCCAAAAAAGTTGGGACAAAGTACAAATTGTAAATAAAAACGGAATGCAATAATTTACAAATCTCAAAAACTGATATTGTATTCACAATAGAACATAGACAACATATCAAATGTCGAAAGTGAGACATTTTGAAATTTCATGCCAAATATTGGCTCATTTGAAATTTCATGACAGCAACACATCTCAAAAAAGTTGGGACAGGGGCAATAAGAGGCTGGAAAAGTTAAAGGTACAAAAAAGGAACAGCTGGAGGACCAAACTGCAACTCATTAGGTCAATTGGCAATAGGTCATTAACATGACTGGGTATAAAAAGAGCATCTTGGAGTGGCAGCGGCTCTCAGAAGTAAAGATGGGAAGAGGATCACCAATCCCCCTAATTCTGCACCGACAAATAGTGGAGCAATATCAGAAAGGAGTTCGACAGTGTAAAATTGCAAAGAGTTTGAACATATCATCATCTACAGTGCATAATATCATCAAAAGCTTCAGAGAATCTGGAAGAATCTCTGTGCGTAAGGGTCAAGGCCGGAAAACCATACTGGGTGCCCGTGATCTTCGGGCCCTTAGACGGCGCTGCATCACATACAGGCATGCTTCTGTATTGGAAATCACAAAATGGGCTCAGGAATATTTCCAGAGAACATTATCTGTGAACACAATTCACCGTGCCATCCGCCGTTGCCAGCTAAAACTCTATAGGTCAAAGAAGAAGCCGTATCTAAACACGATCCAGAAGCGCAGACGTCTTCTCTGGGCCAAGGCTCATTTAAAATGGACTGTGGCAAAGTGGAAAACTGTTCTGTGGTCAGACGAATCAAAATTTGAAGTTCTTTATGGAAATCAGGGACGCCGTGTCATTCGGACTAAGGGCCTCTGCATGCTCCTGCGACAAGGCTTTCGCAGATAGCTTTTCGCAGACAGTTGTAATTTATCGTTGAGCGGGGAGTAATAGGCGTGCGCGATGTTATTCACCGCCACAAAACAAGGGGGCGCGAAGTTGCGAAATCGCTAGGAGTAGTTGGTGGGTGTGGTTAGTGGAGTGTTTATCCTCCGGTTACTTATAATGACTAGAACTGGAGTCGTATAGATGTACGTACTTCCTCACTTCCTCGATCAACCGCTCTTCGTGCTGCTCCATCTTTGCTCGTGTTTTTAAAAATGGCGGTAGTGAAAACAAAACAAACCAGGAAAGTAGGGAAGCGGAAGTGCGTGTACAGCGGATGTAGAGTGGACCAATCAGAACCCTCTTGTCTGTGACGCTGTCTGCGAGGCTTCTGCGGTGGTCACAATTTTTGGGAGGTGCGCACAGAGCGTCTGCGAAGGGGGGGGGCTACGCAGACGCCATCTGCGACACCATCTGCGAGGACTGGGTTGTCAGCATAAATTGGCCTTAAAGAGGAGAAGGACGACCCAAGTTGTTATCAGCGCTCAGTTCAGAAGCCTGCATCTCATGGTATGGGGTTGCATTAGTGCGTGTGGCATGGGCAGCTTACACATCTGGAAAGACACCATCAATGCTGAAAGGTATATCCAGGTTCTAGAGCAACATATGCTCCCATCCAGACGACGTCTCTTTCAGGGAAGACCTTGCATTTTCCAACATGACAATGCCAAACCACATACTGCATCAATTACAGCATCATGGCTGCGTAGAAGAAGGGTCCGGGTACTGAACTGGCCAGCCTGCAGTCCAGATCTTTCACCCATAGAAAACATTTGGCGCATCATAAAACGGAAGATACGACAAAAAAGACCTAAGACAGTTGAGCAACTAGAATCCTACATTAGACAAGAATGGGTTAACATTCCTATCCCTAAACTTGAGCAACTTGTCTCCTCAGTCCCCAGACGTTTACAGACTGTTGTAAAGAGAAAAGGGGATGTCTCACAGTGGGAAACATGGCCTTGTCCCAACTTTTTTGAGATGTGGTGTCGTCATGAAATTTAAAATCACCTAATTTTTCTCTTTAAATGATACATTTTCTCAGTTTAAACATCTGATATGTCATCTATGTTCTATTCTGAATAAAATATGGAATTTTGAAACTTCCACATCATTGCATTCCGTTTTTATTTACAATTTGTACTTCGTCCCAACTTTTTTGGAATCGGGGTTGTACCTTGACACTAATGTTCTCATATTAATGAGCTGATGAAGAGTTTTATATCTCAGTGCTGTCACTCATATTTTATTACTTTAAATGATAACCCATAATATAAAACCTAATGTGATCCTCTTACACTTGCATCCATTTACCAGAAACCCATTCAAGGTGCAGCAAAAACCCTAAATATTTGGTTTCTGCTCGGCCTTAAATACATCATAAGGTTGTTGTTTTGTTATCTGGACTCTAACTTTAAAGCTCTGATGTGCTCAGCGTCTCTCAGACCTGCGCGAACCGCTAACTGAATACAAAAAAAGTCCTCAGAATTGAACCTTGTGTTCTTTTGAGATTTTCATGGTAAATTATTCAAATCTATATATATTTTCCAGCTTTCCCATCATATATGATGAATCAGAGATAAAAATTCGAGACTCATGATTTGATCAAGGTGAGTCTGAGCTGTGTGAAGCGAGCTGGGATTTTTCTACACAGAACAGCTTGTGCAAACTTTCCAATCATTAATTTCCTTCCGATGCTGAGTGGAATCTTAAATCAGCTCTGTGCATCAGTCCAAAAAGTTGCACGATGCCCTTGTCCTTCATAAATATGCATTTGTTCTCTAAAGCATGCCGTTTCTCCCCCTCTTTCCTTGACCTCCTTGAGATGTGGAACATATGGCCATTGACTGGCTCACCGGAAACTTCTACTTTGTGGACCGAGTGAGCGACCGGATATTTGTGTGCGGTGAGAAAGTGGACGTGTGCGCGACGATAGTAGAGCTGGACATCCACAACCCCAGAGGAATTGCACTGGATCCAGTAATGGGGTACGTTTCTGGGTGGTGATGGGGGGTTTGCAATGAATTTGTCCCTTCAGTTATTTTAGTTCAGTGGTATAACACTAATGTACCATACACTGTACATGTGCCGTCGTTATGTGAGTGTTTTATATGAAGAGTATTGATAAAAATGGAGCTGCTCCTGAAAACAGGAAATCCCATTTCTGCTGAACCTTTATAAAACACCAGCCTTGTATATTTACACATCAACACCAGAGGTGGCGCTACAGGACAGGTAATTGCTTGGAGCTCTGCATTTTAATGAGATCAAAAAGGTCAAATCTCAAAGTGGCAGATCTTCAAACTGTCCGGTGGGTAATGTCCAACCCTACTCCAGAAACCCACCATGTCACGGGCATGTGGCAAGGTCACTTTGGACTGTCACTCTCTTCAAACTGAAGAGGAACGAAAGAGAAAACCAAGAGAAGAGGAAAAGAGGAAGCAGGACTATGATGATTAGTGGCGATAATTATTTCTGTATTAGCGTAAATATAACTACACTAAGGCATTGATGACTGTGACACTAGCACAACATCAGGTTACATCAGCAGCTAGCAAACGCTACGTTCACACTGCAAGGCTTAATGCTCAATTCCGATTTTTTTGTGAAATCCGATTTTTTTGTGAGGTCGTTCACATTAACAAATATATGCGACTTGTATGTGATCCTCAGTATGAACGAAAAGCGACCTAAAAGTGTTCCGCATGCGCATTGCAGGATACGACGACGTCACACGCAGTGAGCATGGCCAGTGTTTACGGAAGTAAAACCGCCCGGTTGCGGTATGACCCATCCAATCTAGCTTGAATAGCTGCATCCCCCCAAATGGAAACCAGCTCCCTAACCTCTGCGTCCTTCCATTGAGAAGATTCAGAACCTTCACAGCCCGAAGCGTCCCTCGCATTGATGTCATGCGCAGGGGCGCAGATACGTTTTTTGAACTGAGGGGGACAAAGCTGCCAGCAAACCAACCCCAACCCCGATATGCCTGTCAAACTTGTTGTGGGTTACCATAGCAACCAAGCTCGAGCTCGCAACCTGTGCAGTCTGCGCAGCTCAACCAACCGAATATCAGTCTTTGTTTTGTTTTATGTGAGTTGTTGCAACTATGTATACACTGCTGTGCACCTCAATAAACCGAATGGTAATTAGTCTTTTGATTTTTCCGTGAGGTTTGCCTTATGCAAAGTGGGGGGGGGGACCGAACGAAGTGAATTTAAATCTGGGTGGGACGAATCCCACCCGTCCCACCCTCTATCTGCGCCCGTGATTATGCGCCATGTTGTTGTAACTTTTTTTGAGAGACCCGCCGCCTACTTCAGCGCAGAATAGTGACGTTTGTGGCTTGTTGATGACGTGTAAGTCGGATGAATGTGACCTGGCGGTTCAGACTGAAGTCGCATATGAAAAGAGCGGATAGGAATCGGAATTAGGACCACATATCCAAACGGCCTGGGTCGGATTTGAAAAAATCGGATCTGTGTCGTTCATATTGTCAATAAAAGATCGGATACAGGTCACATATGGGCGAAAAGATCGGATTTGAGTCACTTCAGCCTGCAGTGTGAACGTAGCCTAAGACTCGACTGTGTTTGGAGACTGCACTGTAATTTACTTAGCCAGCTGTTTTGGTAGAATGAATCATTTTGTTCATAAAGTGTATCTAGAGAGTGTAAACGCTGTTCTGTTGTAGCCCGTGCCGTGTGACGAGGGTTACGTTACGATGCTACATGTACACTACTGTTCAAAAGTTTGGGGTCGCTTTGAAATGTGCTTATTTTTGAAAGAAAAGCACTGTTCTTTTCAATGAAGATCACTTTAAACTAATCAGAAATCCACTCTATACATTGCTAATGTGCTAAATGACTATTCTAGCTGCAAATGTGTGGTTTTTGGTGCAATATCTCCATAGGTGTATAGAGGCCCATTTCCAGC
The DNA here is from genome assembly GCF_027579695.1 of Neoarius graeffei. Taxonomy (NCBI): domain Eukaryota; kingdom Metazoa; phylum Chordata; class Actinopteri; order Siluriformes; family Ariidae; genus Neoarius; species Neoarius graeffei. The sequence continues at coordinate 2,667,215 of NC_083595.1, forward strand.
AACTCTCACTCCAGTGTTCTAATGGTACAATGTGTTTGCTCATTGCCTCAGAAGGCTAATGGATGATTAGAAAACCCTTGTACAATCATGTTAGCACAGCTGAAAACAGTTGAGCTCTTTAGAGAAGCTATAAAACTGACCTTCCTTTGAGCAGATTGAGTTTCTGGAGCATCACATTTGTGGGGTCGATTAAATGCTCAAAATGGCCAGAAAAATGTCTCGACTATATTTTCTATTCATTTTACAACTTATGGTGGTAAATAAAAGTGAGACTTTTCATGGAAAACACAAAATTGTCTGGGTGACCCCAAACTTTTGGACAGTAGTGTAGCATGCTGAGTGAACGCCGAACACTGTCATCCTGATTCTTTATAAAGGCATCCAGAGAACACGGCAGTGACGGTTACTAATCAGAAGGTTGGTGGTTCAAGCTCCAGGACCTTCAGCCTGCCACTGTTGGGCTCGCCCTTTAACCCTGTTTGCTCCAGTGTATCATGTCTGACCTCTGACCCTGACCTCCCAACAATCTTCAATGTGTGAAGAAAAGAATTTCCCTGTGCTGTACTGTGTAATATACTGTGTATGTGACACATGAAGGCTTCATCCTCTTGTTCAGCAATGCCAGGAAGTCCCCCACAGTCAGTCCCTACAGGCTCCACTGATCAGCACCGTTATTCCCGAGTAATGTGACGCCTGTGACGTAGAGAGACTCCGCCCTCACCCGCCCCTGTGCAGAATTTCATTACACCAGCTTTTATAAACTTCAGACTGTTTAAACAGTTTCAGATTCAAATGTTAAACTTCCGCACAGAAACACACCGACTGTCTGAATGAGAATAAGGGGCGTGGCAGCAGCCGGCCAATCAACAGCCCCTCTTCACACACGCTCACTGGAACTGGACACACACATTGTAATCGTACACGTTTATTCCTTTACCCTTTATTTCACACTTTCCTTCTTCCTTTGCTTTTTTGTTTCACTTTTATTCAAACAAATAAACACTGATGGAATGACGTTTGTGTTTCCTCAAACAGCGCAATAACACTCAGTTATCTCCTGCTCGCTATTCAAAATTATATTAAACTTGAGAAATGCATTAGAATATTTACGACTGTATAAATATTTCAGATTTTATCACTACAGTGTGCTGTTGTGTTCTCAGGGACTCGGACGCACATCCAGTACACACAGACAGAAAAACTCACCAGTGAAAACACACACACACACACACGACTGCATGGTGCTGGTCCTGGTCCACTGGAGCTGTTCCTGTGACCGTTCACGCCCTCGTCTTACTTGTCCTCTTACTTGTCTGACCCCAGACATTCTTCTTCTGTGGTTATTCAGGTTTTTCAAGACTATTAAGTGCCTCCCGAGTATCCGGACACCCTGCACATTATGGTGTACTATGTAGGAAGCTAGTACTGTATGAGGTTTCGGATGCAGCCCAAGTGTCCTGAAATATCATTTTTTTCTGCAAAATGACCCTGTGTACGAGCAGCTCGGCCCATTCATCTGCAGTAACAGTGCTGTTCTCTCACGAAGCCCATAAACTCATCGTAAAGTCTCATAATGCACCTGCTCTGAACTTCGCTGGTCCTGTGTCGTGTGATAAACTACCTGTTTTTAGCTGTAGGTTTAACTCCTGCCTTTTCCTCAAACTCTTCCGTTTATTCTAAAGCTCTGTTTGTTTTCATTATCCTGGGAAAATAAATAAAATAATTTATTTTTTTCGCGGTCCGGTTTCCATCAAATCCTGCACTCTGATTGGCTGGCGAGCGGGTCCGTATCCTACGGTACGGACCCCAGTTACGGACCTCTGGCGACTCGCTCGTTCACAGCAGCAACAAACATAGTAGCATTTTTTTGTCAACATTTATCTTTTTTTATAAGACTTATTTATAAGATTATCAAAAATCTTATAATTTTTTGCCAGCATTTCTCAGGAGAACAGCATTAATTTTACAGCATGGACAACGATAATGACAGCGAAAGCGAGTTTTACTACCCTGAGGAAGAAGAAATAAAATAAAACATTTCAGGAGAAAGCTAAAAACCTTGGAATCCCATGGAAGTGCACTTGTATACCGAGGAGGAAGCCATTTGCATTACAGCTGTGAATGAGGATTCAAAATGGCGGCTCGGCTCGGTTTTCCCTTTCGGGCGCTCTCGTTTTCTGTTAGAATTTGGTAAAGGAAAAAATAAATATATTATTTACCAGCTTAAGGTCGGTCCGTATGGTGAAATACCGTGACCTCGGCCCTGAATACTGACCTCCGCCCAGAGGACCTCGCTCAGTACTTTCAACACCTCGGTCACGGTATTCCACCATACGGACCTCCCAGCTGGCAAATAACACGTATATATCTATATATGGGCGGCACGGTGGTGTAGTGGTTAGCGCTGTCGCCTCACAGCAAGAAGGTCCTGGGTTCGAGCCCCGTGGCCGGCGAGGGCCTTTCTGTGTGGAGTTTGCATGTTCTCCCCGTGTCCGCGTGGGTTTCCTCCGGGTGCTCCGGTTTCCCCCACAGTCCAAAGACATGCAGGTTAGGTTAACTGGTGACTCTAAATTGAGCGTAGGTGTGAATGTGAGTGTGAATGGTTGTCTGTGTCTATGTGTCAGCCCTGTGATGACCTGGCGACTTGTCCAGGGTGAACCCCGCCTTTCGCCCGTAGTCAGCTGGGATAGGATCCAGCTCGCCTGCGACCCTGTAGAACAGGATAAAGCGGCTACAGATAATGAGATTATATATATATATATCTGTGACCTTGAAAGTCCTGGAAAAAAATGCTTGGATTTCACTTCAGTAAAGTTCTCTAAACCCTGGACTTTATAAGAATTATTGAACAGTTACATGAGGATGAGTGCAGTGCATTATGGGTATTTTGCACTGTTGTGGTGCGTTGTGGGAAATGGACTGAGCGAACACTGAAGCAGACCACACTGAAGTGAGCGTCAGACTGACTTTCCTCTTTCCTGCCTCAGGAAGCTGTTCTTCTCTGATTACGGAAACGTAGCCAAGCTGGAGCGCTGCGATCTGGACGGATCCGAGCGAAGCCGGATCGTCGAACGCGGCACCGAGCAGCCCACTGTGTTGACCCTTGACCTCGTTAAGAAGCTCGTTTACTGGGCTGATGTCTACCAGGATTTTATTGCGGTCGTGGATTATGATGGTAGAAACAGACACGTGATCATTAGGGGAAATTCGGTGAGTAAAAAAAAATTCTGATTAAAAAATGTGATTATAATGAAGAATAAAGGACGATAACTCATGACTCCTCATGGAGTGCAGCGTGTGTGTGTGTACGTACACATATGAGAAATAAAAATGCAATGCCAGAGATATTTTAATGCTAAATCATACTTGAATATTTCACATGTCGGCTCGTTGATGTTTAGAGATGCACGTCCCATCATCCCAGAAGGAGAAACACACTCTCCTGTTCTAGCTCACTGATTGATGTCCAGACTGAAAGTTCTGAAACGTCAGATTGTACGTGTGCTGTCATTTTTCTTTCTTTTTTTAACATGCTGTTTTCCTGAGGGATTTACAGCGACTCGTTCTTGCTGAATCTCTCAGAGCTGTACTTGTGATTAAGCTGAAAGGTGTGAGAGTTGTGACGACCACCCAGTGCGAGCTTTCCTCTTCTCTCCGTCTCCCTCCATCTCTCGCTCTCTTTCTGTCTCTTCAGGTGTCACACCTGCATGGATTAGCACTCTTTGAAGACTTCCTGTTCGCAGCCTGTTCTGAACCCTCCAGAGGAAGTGCAGTGGACGTTTTGAGGATAAACCGTTTTAACGGCACCGACACGCGCACTCTCATCACACTTCACAGTCTGAAAGAAGTGAGAGTTTATCACAAACTCACTCAACCCACAGGTAAACACCTGATTTTATAAATAGTCCTTCCTCAAACAGGAACTCATCACGCTTTACCCAAACAGGGATCAGTCATCTCTCCATCTCCTGCTCTCCTCTGAAAATTAATTTAAAAACTGCGGTGTGCCGCTGAAGGTGATGATGTACGGGCCAAAGATCAAAACAGAAATAAAATGAAAAAGGTCAAACGTCACAAAATCTTTGTTTTAAGCTTATTATACTTTTATCTCTAACTTTTTGTTGTTCTGTAATACCATTTTAAATGTTATTCATCCTTCTTTGTTGATTATGACGGTGTATTAGGGTCACTGTAGGTAAAAACAGCAGCTGAAGGAGGAGTTCAGAGAAAAGAAAAAACTCAGACTTACTGAGATTAAAGTAGAAAATTTACAAGAAAAAATATCTCAGAATTTCCGAGATTAAGAAGTCACAAACTGACAACATCAGAATGTCTCATGATTCCCGGCTTCTGAGCTGCAGTGCATTCTGGGAAATGGAGTTGAACATTTCTTAGCACTTTATTATTTCATACTGCGTGATCGAGGAGGAAAGACTGCGTTTCCTGAAACTCTCGGCTCAGCCGTGGAGTCTGTGGAGCGATGGCATTAATGCACACGTGCAGAGTGAAGCGATCTGGTTTCATGACAGGAAGCACCATTTCTCCGAGCTTTTGCGTCTTGTAAATTTGCAACTTTTTAATTTTGGGATTTCTGAGTTTTTTTTTTTTTTCTCTCAAATTAATGACTTTATAATCTCAAAGAATATCCGAATTTCTGACTTTAATCTCAGAAATTCTGAAGTATTTTCTCGGAATATCACCCCTCCCTCAGCTCTGCGTTTTTTTTTTTTTAAACCAGATTGACCCAAATATTCCATCGTAGTGTGTTGCTTTATTTTACTACTAAATATTTCTGAGTTGTGTCATACTTTTGCGATGGAGCGGAATGTTTGACCCTCAGTGTTGTGCAGAAATGGTGTATGTAAATAAAGCACGTGTGTCTACTGTAAATATTTCAATATTGTTTAATGTCTTGACTTCAAGTATAGTTTTAACAACACACACAGTGATACAGAAATACCTGAGCTACAGGTGCATTACAGCAGCTTCCTCCTGTATAGACCCTTTTCAGTCACGTGACCTTCGTAAACGCGACCGCCATTTTGGACATGAAGTGGACTTCGGCTCGAATCAGTTTGAATGCGAGGAAGGCGAAAAACATAAAAGAAAAAGGAGCGAGATGCAGAAAACCCCTTCACTATCCAGCGACGTAGGGCATTTACAGGGCGAGCAGAGGGAGAGGGATTTGCAAAAATTGAGGTTAGCAGGCTTAGAGAACGACGTTTACCTGCTTCCACCAGGATTGTTCACTGACGTACGGAAGTACACGAAGCCCTCGTCTTTACCTGACTTCGGCCCACATGATCTGTATACCTATGTCGTTAAAAACCCATTGCCATACACATACACGCCAACGTCCGAGGTTCCGGAGCGCGCTCCGGCTTGCTCCAGGAGTGCTCCGGCCGAGGTTCCAGAGCGCGCTCCGGCTTGCTCCAGGAGTGCTCCAGCCGAGGTTCTCCTCAGATTAAGCAGCGCGCGCCGGCTTGCTCCAGGAGTGCTCCAGCCGAGGTTCCAGAGCGCGCTCCGGCTTGCTCCGGAGCAAGCCGGAGTGCACTGCTTAATTTGAGGGCAACCTCGGCCGGAGTGCGCTCCGGAACCTCAGCTGGAGTGTGCTCCGGAAGCAAGCCGGCGCGCGCTGCTTAATTTGAGGGGAACCTCGGCCGGAGTGTGCTCCGGGAGCAAGCCGGTGCGCGCTGCTTAATTTGAGGGGGAGCAAGCCGGTGCGCACTGCTTAATTTGAGGGGGAGCAAGCCGGTGCGCGCTGCTTAATTTGAGGGGGAGCAAGCCGGAGCGCGCTGCTTAATTTGAGGGGGAGCAAGCCGGTGCGCGCTGCTTAATTTGAGGGGGAGCAAGCCGGAGCGCGCTGCTTAATTTGAGGGAGAGCAAGCCGGTGCGCGCTGCTTAATTTGAGGGGGAGCAAGCCGGAGCGCGCTGCTTAATTTGAGGGAGAGCAAGCCGGAGCGCGCTGCTTAATTTGAGGGAGAGCAAGCCGGAGCGCGCTGCTTAATTTGAGGGGGAGCAAGCCGGTGCGCGCTGCTTAATTTGAGGGGGAGCAAGCCGGAGCGCGCTGCTTAATTTGAGGGAGAGCAAGCCGGAGCGCGCTGCTTAATTTGAGGGAGAGCAAGCCGGTGCGCGCTGCTTAATTTGAGGGGGAGCAAGCCGGTGCGCGCTGCTTAATTTGAGGGGGAGCAAGCCGGAGCGCGCTGCTTAATTTGAGGGGGAGCAAGCCGGTGCGCGCTGCTTAATTTGAGGGGGAGCAAGCCGGAGCGCGCTGCTTAATTTGAGGGAGAGCAAGCCGGAGCGCGCTGCTTAATTTGAGGGAGAGCAAGCCGGAGCGCGCTGCTTAATTTGAGGGAGAGCAAGCCGGAGCGCGCTGCTTAATTTGAGGGGGAGCAAGCCGGCACGCGCTGCTTAATTTGAGGGGGAGCAAGCCGGTGCGCGCTGCTTAATTTGAGGGGGAGCAAGCCGGTGCGCGCTGCTTAATTTGAGGGGGAGCAAGCCGGAGCGCGCTGCTTAATTTGAGGGGGAGCAAGCCGGTGCGCGCTGCTTAATTTGAGGGGGAGCAAGCCGGAGCGCGCTGCTTAATTTGAGGGAGAGCAAGCCGGAGCGCGCTGCTTAATTTGAGGGAGAGCAAGCCGGAGCGCGCTGCTTAATTTGAGGGAGAGCAAGCCGGAGCGCGCTGCTTAATTTGAGGGGGAGCAAGCCGGTGCGCGCTGCTTAATTTGAGGGGGAGCAAGCCGGAGCGCGCTGCTTAATTTGAGGGAGAGCAAGCCGGAGCGCGCTGCTTAATTTGAGGGAGAGCAAGCCGGTGCGCGCTGCTTAATTTGAGGGGGAGCAAGCCGGTGCGCGCTGCTTAATTTGAGGGGGAGCAAGCCGGAGCGCGCTGCTTAATTTGAGGGGGAGCAAGCCGGTGCGCGCTGCTTAATTTGAGGGGGAGCAAGCCGGAGCGCGCTGCTTAATTTGAGGGAGAGCAAGCCGGAGCGCGCTGCTTAATTTGAGGGAGAGCAAGCCGGAGCGCGCTGCTTAATTTGAGGGAGAGCAAGCCGGAGCGCGCTGCTTAATTTGAGGGGGAGCAAGCCGGCACGCGCTGCTTAATTTGAGGGGGAGCAAGCCGGTGCGCGCTGCTTAATTTGAGGGGGAGCAAGCCGGTGCGCGCTGCTTAATTTGAGGGGGAGCAAGCCGGAGCGCGCTGCTTAATTTGAGGGAGAGCAAGCCGGAGCGCGCTGCTTAATTTGAGGGGGAGCAAGCCGGTGCGCGCTGCTTAATTTGAGGGGGAGCAAGCCGGTGCGCGCTGCTTAATTTGAGGGGGAGCAAGCCGGAGCGCGCTGCTTAATTTGAGGGGGAGCAAGCCGGAGCGCGCTGCTTAATTTGAGGGGGAGCAAGCCGGAGCGCGCTCCGGAACCTCGGATGTTGGCTCCGGCAGCTATTTATACTGGATCCGGTGTAAATAGCTGCCGGATCATAATTACAGTAAACTAGTAAATACAGTAAAGGAAAAACTTGAGACTGAAAGGTTTTAACAGTCATCCAAATGACTGAACGTAAACATTGCTACAGTAACATACCAGCTACTTGCTGACATTAGCTAGTCAACAATAGCTACTGCAGAAGAACAAAGAGGTTACAATGGGTTATTTTAGCCTATTTGGTTACACACTCGCCGCCACAGAATGTTAACAGCAATGTAATGCCTTTTCTGGCTAATTTTATTCGTCTTACCTCCAACAAAGTGGTCACTACACAAGCGCTGGTATGCCGAGGGCTGCCAATCTGTTAATGGCCGCTATCCATCTTCTCCATCGGGATCCGATAAAATGATAACCCTTGCCTTGTTTGTTGATGGTTACTACATCCAGGTGCACAACAATATAGTGGCATGATGGAAGTCTTGCTGAAAGTAAAAACTTTCTTTGCTGCCGTTCCTCAATGCTGGCTGTGGTAAACTACTGGTAGTACACGTCCAAAATGGCGGCCGCGTTTGTCGTGACGTCACGTGAAAAGGGTCCATAGGTGTCTAACACGTGCGCGCGTGTGCGTGCGTGTGTGTGTGTGTGTGTGTGTGTGTGTGTGTGTAAACAGCATCCTGATTCCTCTTCATTCTCTCTTTCAGTGAAAACACACGCGTGTGAGGCAGATCAACACGGCAGGAGAGGAGGATGTGCACACATGTGTCTCCTGGGAGACGGATATAAATCACGTGTGTGTCGCTGTCGCACCGGATACCTGCTCATGGATGATGCAATGTCCTGCAGAAGTAAGTGTGTGTCTCTGTACGTGCACCTGTACCCCCCCCCACACACACACTTTTCAGCGTTATCTTTATCTTCTACTATTTTTCTTTCTGTCTCCAGCTTTCTGTCTGTTTGTCTGTCTTGTGCCATCTCTCTCTCTCTCTCTCTCTCTCTCTCTCTCATTCTCCTGGTCTCATTATGTCTCTTTCTGTCTTATGCAAATTATGCAACACACAAACACACAATCTGCCTTCTGTCATGATGATTTCTTCCTGCTGAAGTGAACACAGAGTTCCCTATATTGTCCTACTTCAGCTATTCTTTTCTCTCTCACACACACACACACACACACACACACACAGTCTCACAAACTTTCTGGAGATTGTTTCCGTTGTAGTTGCTCAGTTTGTTTGCTCCTGATGATGATGATGATGATGATGCTCTCGTGTTGTCAGAGGCGCAGGACGAGCCATTCGTGATGTACAGTAAAGGTCGTCCCGGGGTCATCCGCAGTTTCGGGATTGACGGGAAGTCACGTGACGAGCGGATGATTCTGATCGAAGGATTAGCAAACCCACGTGTCCTGGACTTCCACGCTGTAAACGACTACGTGTATTTTGCCGACGCGACCGACTTCCTGATTGGACGACAGAAGCTGGACGGGACCGGACGGGAAACTGTCATTAAAGATGGTGAGCTAATTATTTAAAACGGCCTGATGTGCTTCACTGCATGATAAAATTAGACTTTCAGGAAATTAGAAAATTAAAGTGCCATCTTGCCTGCATCACGTCAGCTGATCTGTAAAAATGATGTGAAATCAGTTGTAAAAATTATAATTCTTAAAATTCTGATATGTGATATACACTATATAATGTATATGTGCTGGTGTAGTTACAGCCTCTGTCTTTGTTCTCTGTTTATCTGTAAAAAGGATTTAAACTTTATTTAAAAAAAGGTATAATGTAACTTTGTTTATTTCCATTAATCAGCTTTTATTCTTATTATACTTCTGATCTCATAAAAGTAGATTGTTTTACTGAAATATTATTCAAACTTGGCAGAGCAAACCTTTTAACTTTGACCTAGAAATTAAAGCCAACAACTAAACTTTATTATTATTATTATTATTATTATTATTATTATTATCGCAGTGAAAATATTAGTGCCTCATTAAGCAGCGTATGAAAAATAAACAGAGCTTCAGATTTTGAAATGATAAATCTGCTGTGTAGGCATCATTAAGCTGGAAATGAAAAATACAATGGCTTTAGAAATTATTTTCAGCATTTAATTTGATGGTGAGTAATATGTTTAAAATAATTGGTTGCCGTATTGAGTTTGCTTTGTCATACGGTGTGACTGAGAATCCTGTGAACTTCACCTGCCTGAGAGGAACCTGAGGAACTCATCTGTCTGTGTCCTGTTTCTGTGTAATGCACAGGTGCAGGGTGTGTGTGTGTGTGTGTGTGTGTGTGTTTGGGATGTTCCAGTAATGGGAGCCGGCACACTCTGGGTCGACCCCCAGGCTGGAAAATCTATAATCGTATTCCAGAGAAACAGGGCTACGATATAAAAACATGACACTTCACAAAGTGCAGGACGAGTAGAAACAGAAACCACTGAGAACGTTTAATGAGAACAGGAAGTTTTGACCAAATATGTGCACACAGAATAGGTGTAACCAGTCATTTAATAAGAACAGGAAGCTGTGACCATAAAAGGAATGTGTAAGACAGGGGTTCTTTGGGTAATGATCATATTGTAAGGGTCCCTGATGAGAGGAGCAGACACTGCAGCGTCTCATCTCCGCTGTTCCACCCAACCTCGAGCCCTCGGCACGTCAGGAACTCCTCGCTAACGGGTGGACTGTGGTTTTACTCAGGCTGTGTTTAATGTAAATCTCTTCCTGAGTGTAAAAGTCCATAGTTCTTCTCAAAAAGTCCCCAGAACAGTGTGGTCCCAAAACTCCTTATATATATGTACAGAATCAGCGTAGACCTGACTCTCTCTCTCTCTCTCTCTCTCTCTCTCTCCCTCTCTCTGTAGGTGTGTATCATATCGAGGGGATGTCTGTGGACTGGTTGGGTAATAATCTGTACTGGACGAGTTTTGGACACAGGAAGTCCATCAGCGTGATGTGTGTGGAGCGAGGGATGGAGAGCAGGAGAACTCTACTGGATGGAGGGATGTTTCACCCCAGAGCCATCGCGCTCGACCCCATTGGAGGGTAAAAACCAAAACCTTAACACACGCTGCTTTTATTTTAAAACGGTATAGAGTAAGAGCAGAGCACGCAGATCCGCAGGCGATCAGTGAAATCCCTGGTGATCTTCCTGTCCTCCTCATTCCTCTGTGTTCCTCATGTGTAGAATGTGGCCCATGCGGTGAAGTCAGTGTGTGACACGCTGCACCCGGACACGGGGGAAATTTACAATTTACTCAGTCCTCTCCATTCATTAAAGACCACTTTTCTCTGCTTAAGGATAAATGAGTCTGATTCTCCGTCTGCTGGTGACAGACTTTAAGGAACAGCCTTCAGAAATCTGGCAAAGATTCAGAGGTTCAGGTCAGGAACAAAAGCAGCAAATCTCAGAAACAGTTCATATTCCACTCAGAATGAGGGGGGACAGACAGACAGGTGAGAGAGACCAAGACAGAGGGTGACTGATACCCCTTTTCCACCAGGGCTGGTTCGGGGCCAGTGCTGGTGCTGGTTCACAACTCGTTCAACTTGCGAGCCAGATGAGAACCAGTTTGCTTTTCCATAGCTCGCGGTGCCACGTCATTACGTCGCTGTATACGTCAGTTACGTCACTACGTTTACATAAACCTTGGCGCGAATATTGAAGCAAAAACAACACGGAAGAAGCAGCAGCAACAACAATAATAATAATAATAATAATAATGGCTGACTTTGCGTTTGTACAGCTGCTGCTTCTCGTCGCTTAAAAATGGCGATCTTTCGCGGTCTTGCTATTGTTGTTGGTCTTAACAACTCCGCCCCCCCGCTGACGTAAGCGGTTCTTTCCTCTGGCCCAGCAGAGAGTCGGTGCTAGCCTGGAACCGGTTTTTCTGGCCCCAGATCCAGTTCTTTGTCAGTGGAAACAGAAAACCCGGTTCCAAACTAAGCACTGAACCGGCCCTGGAACTGCTTTGGTGGAAAAGGGGCAAGAGAGAGATAGAGAGAGAGTAAAAAAGTGATGGATGGATATGGGGGGGACTGAAATAAAGACGGATGGAGGGAGAGACAGACGGACAGGAGAGTAAACCATCTGGACAGACAGTGTGTGCAGTACGACTCGCTCCGCTCATCTTTTCAAGCTGCACTGAAGGACAAATCCGTCTGTCTGTTCTTCTCTAAACACTCTTGTAAGTTTTTCCACACACCATTGTTTCTAGCGCTGATCCATCATCCATCGATTTGAGTGTGAAGGTTTGCTTAGCAAGCAGCATGTGCACACACACACACACACACACACACACACACACACACACACACACACACAGAGAGAGAGAGCAGTAGTTTAACCCATAACACTTATTTGTAGAGAAACTTCTTCAGAGAAACCCAGATCTGCACCGTTACATGTATTTAATATTTATGAGCTGTTCACTCACTGACTGTTTAAAGCTGCTGTAACACACGTCATAACAGACACTCACTTATCTCATGGACATTCCACAACAGCAGCTGCAGCGATAAAAAGATTTAAAAAATTACGTCATTTAGTAACAGAAATCATTGGCAAATTGCTGCAGTGTAAGAGGAATAAAACGCTTGTGGGTGTGCTGTTATGGGAAAATAATCAGCTTTAAACCACAGTGTTGATGATTTATCTGCACCCCCCCCCCCCCCCCCCCCCCCCCCGCTTTATTCCTTACTACAGCGTGCGTGTGTTAGCGGGGTGTAGCGCATGACTCCGTGTTAAATAAAGGACACCTCAATAATGAGGATCAGCTGAGGTAAACGACGCAAGTGGGGTCATTTTTAAACTGCTGATACTTTAAAAGGATGAGAGAGAGAGAGAGAGAGAGAGAGAGAGAGAAATGCATTAATAGTGTAAATTGCTGTCGTGGCTCTCTAACTGCTCTGATTAAGAGGTTTAAAATGTTTAATATCAGAGATCTGCTAACTGCTGGGATTTATACCACTATACCACACACACACACACACACACACACACACACACACACACACACACACACACACACAGAGTTTAATAAGTGTGTGTGTGTGAGACTGTGGAGTGAAATGGAAGTGTATTTATTTTGTGCTGATGGAGTGCACAGGGTGTGAAATATTTCAGTCCATTGCACTTTAAAAGTGATGTATAATAAAATACAGAACAGTTTGTGTAGCTGTGATAGATGCACTCTTTAAACCGAGCTTTAGCTTTAATATATCAGCTGTGTGTGTGTGTGTGTGTGTGTGTGTGTGTGTGTGTGTGTGTGTGTGTGTGTGTGTGTGTGTGTGAGAGTGCGAAGATTCTCCACTCCTCAGGTGATCTGATATTGAGTGACCCTTCCTGACATTCACATCCTTTTCCTGCCCTCCTTCATCCCTCCATTTCTGGGTGTCTCTTTGTCACTTCCTGTCTGAGCGAGTGTGTTAAGATGATGGATCAGTGCTTATGACTTCATGTCCTTTCTCTTCTCATCTTGTGCTGTTTGACAGCAGGAGCTGCCACTCAGAGGGACGCAGTGGGTCCATATGGAGAGGGGGAGGAGAGAGAAGGAGGGGGAGGGACGGAGGGAGGGAGGGAGAGACAGAGTTTTGAACACTGATATTCCACACCATGAAATGATCAAATCTCTGTTGGGAATAACGGAGTGAACTGAGAAAAGGTTCTTTCTTTATTTTCCTGGTGATGTTCTGCGTTTAATTGAACAGAGCTGTGATCTTAATCTAAATAAACACCGGTTGTTGCAGGGATGAGAGTTTCCCGCTTTTTCTGAGTAAAAAACGACCTTTTTATATTATGCCAAATCCGTTGAGAATGTTTTTTATTAATTTCGGGGGGTTGGGGTATGTTCCTTCATGCTGTTCAAACTTTATTAACTCCAACGATGTTTACACATTATTTGTAAGTCGCCATCTTTAATCTCGTTGAATGTGATGTAAAATTCGTGTTATCTACATTGTTATTGGTCAAAACATCGATGTCGAGACCATAATAGCCAATCAGAACAGTTTTTACAAAGACACCCACATCTGCTTTCTTTTATCAGAACTTACACATGTTCGTGAGCTGCATATCAAAAATACTTTCCTCTAATCGGCGTGTTTTCTCAAGATGTCGAATACTATTGACAAGCGGGATGAAGCGAAGGTGCGTGAAATTGATGCTGGGATAAAAAACAAGTTTAGCAAAGCGAGAGAGGAGTGTGAGAGAGCAGAAGAGAGACGGGTTAGAGCATGTAAAAACCCAGGAGGCGCTGGCTAATGAAAGAAAAAGGAAAAAAGAGAGGACTGATGAGCTTTTGGCTTTGGCCAAGAAGCCGAAGTCTAAATGATCAAATGAAAATTTGTTTCAAAAATAACTGGGAACTGTAAATAACTTTAACTGTAAAAAGTGTAAATAGACATTTTCCTTTTGAAGAAAACATACAAGTGATGTGGACAGTAAGATAAAGACAGTCCCCATAAAATACGCATTTGTTTGATTCAGTACACTGAATATATGATGATTTGAATTATAGCTGACAGTGTTTAACTGTATAACTTTAAAGTTTAAACAGACATTGTGAAGAAATCATATACAAGTAATGTGGACATTAGGAAAAGGTCAGTTTCCATAAGATATGAATGTTTTTATTTAATTCAATATATTGAATATATGAAAATGTGAATTATTAATGAAACTGTAAATAACTGAATTTTAATGGACATTTTTTAGAAAAACAAGTGATGTTGACAATGAGTAATAACCAGTCCCCATAAAATGTAGATATTATTTTGAATTAATGCAATACACAGACTGATTTTGATACAGATTGTTCTATATAATAGTGTTTTTTATTTCAGTAAGTATTAAAATAGGCATCAGGTGTTTTACGGTAATTAACTACAGCTCAGATTGCAGGAAATAGGGTGTGTAAGGTCTCATTTTGAAAAAAATTCCGGGGGGTCCCCCCTGGACCCCCCTTATTACAGATTTTCTGCTTTTTTCATCAGGACCCACTCTCATCCCTGGTTGTTGCTATGGTTACGTCTCAAGGTCCTTATTTTACTACATTATTGAAATATTCACTGCAAAAATGAGTTTAATTACCAAAAAAAAAAGCTATCTAATATTTCTCATTATGAACTCATTATATAACACATATCAGACCATTTGTCCTGTTTCTACACGTATTTACGAGTCCCGGGTCTGACTTTAAACTGTAACCAGTGGGGAGTCTCAGGTCCGGAAGGTGTTGAGTGTTGGGGAAAGAGGAGTTACCCCTTAATCACCGGCGCTCCCAGGTCGGCTCTGACCCGGAGTGGCCGCACCTGCCTGGGTTCCAGCTGTGGGTTAAATAGTGCATCACCAATAAGGTGCCGCAGCAGGGCGCTTTTCAGTGCGGTGTGGCAGATGAACCCAACAGGGTCAATGGCGCACGACCAGATGGCATGTGGAAGAGCCACTCAAACAGCCGACGGATGCCATCACTCGGCAAGTCAGGTGTCACAGCGGGGCCACTTCCATACCCGTCAGGTCTATGGCATTTTTGTGCACCACTTGGTATCAGGTCTGGAGGTCCAGAGAGACAACACGATGGGGGCACGACATCGTTTGTCTTACCTTACTGTGGCAAGGTGCTTCATTAGGAGAGGAGAATAGTATGCGAGAGCTCACGAGGCCAGACATTCCGTATCGGCTCAGTTGGGCCGTTCGTGCTGCCGGTGCAGGTGACTCTCTCGCTCTGGTGCGGGCCTCGCAGCTCAGCTGCATTTCTGTGCATCCTAATGAAGCAGTCATCATGGACAGCCGACACGCATTTACTCATTTCAAGCTTAAAATACTCTTTGATTTTTTTCAGCAGACCATTTTTCTTCTTTTTAGAAATAAATGCTTGAAATAAGCAAAGTGATCAGCCAATAGAATAAAACTGGAGTGAAACTATGTAGAAACTGGCTTAATATAAAAACCTGATTTGTTTTAAAACATTCTAATAAAGAGAAATGTGAGCTGAATTTGCTGATATTAAACCGAGCGTTACTGTAAGGTCTTGCTTATTTGCACTGCAGCGTACAGGACCGTAAATCTGCGCTCACGTTGTGCCGCAGGGCCACGATGTCCTGTATAGAGACCGCACATAACCCGTCACATTCTCATCGTCATGGTTATACAACATCTGGAGCATTAATGTTGAACTGTATTTACATGATGATGTTAGAGGAATGATGAAAGGAAATCATTTACATCTTCTAGATTCCTAGCCAGTCAGAAATGAGGATCTTCCCTGGCTGTGGTATGAAGTGGATCCGCTGTCTAACTGATTATGCGTTAATGTGTTAAGCGATAATAAGTGTGTTTATAATTAATTAGGGATAAAACTGTCTTGCTTTTGTGTGTAGCTGGATGTACTGGACAGACTGGGAAGAGGACGAGATGAATGACAGCAGAGGGAGGATAGAGAAAGCGTGGATGGACGGATCTCATCGGCAGGTTTTCGTCTCTTCTGATGTCCTTTGGCCGAACGGTTTGACTCTGGATCGCTCCACGGAGACGGTGTACTGGTGTGACGCATTTCACCACCGCATCGAGAAAATCCACTTTAACGGCACACTCAGAGCCGTGAGTTTATTTATTTATAATCCTGACTCTTCTGTTCTTTGCAGGTCAAGTGGCCTGGTATTTAAATATTTCACTAAAAGTGGACGATGGTAAAGTCAGTGAGGTGAAGATGAGGCAATGCGTGCGTAAGATGAGATCAGCAAAGCAAATGACTGAAACTTCAAAAGGACTGAACAGTTTGGACAGGTTTCTTTCCACACCTCACATCCTCACATTCGCGGAGCTTTCTTTTCCTTTCCTTTTTTTTCCTGATGAATCTGATTGGTCAGAAGGTGTGTGTGATGTTTGTATGACTCAGACTGTAGTTCCATCTCGAACACGGACGACAGGTTTGTATGAATGCACTCGTTTTAATACGTAACATCTCGTTCACAGGGACGTGTACACATAATATGCTCCACATCATCTACGACTAATAATAAACAGATTTCAAAAAGTTTAACAAAGTAGAACCTGGAAGAGTCGGTGATATGGTGGAGTTTTCTGTAAGGAGGGTACACTTTCTGGTTGCTCGGAAAGGACAAGCTGCATTTTTTGGGGAGAGAGAGAGAGAGAGAGAGAGAGGTGAAGAATGACTGTTTATGACTCTCAGATGTTCCACAACTAACTCTACACAGTTAAAATGTGTGAAGTTCCATTCGTTAATAAATTAAATATTATAATTGCTGGCAAGTCGCTGTGGTATCGGTGGAATAACACCCTCCAGACTGTGCTGTTATAGGAAAATAATCCACTTCAGGGCTCAAGGTGACTCTGCTTTGCATCGTGCTGTAACACACCACCTCTCTGGGGATTATTTTGATATAGCTGGACGCTCTGGAGTGTGTTACGTCGTCGTTATTAGTTCCTCTGTCCATGAGGCCGATGATCTGTTGGCGCGGCGTGGCGTCCGTCGTCCACAATTCAGTTAACTCGTATCTCCTCCGTCAGTTCTCCACGGGTTTCCGTTCCCGTTGTTGCGATGAGAAAACTCATCACTCCGCACAAAACTCGGTTGGTGTTTTGGCAAATTTGTTGCTATTGAGTTCCTAATTCGGCCAAATTACTGAATTTTCCAGGCCTTTCACTGGAATTGTATCTCCTCTCTCATTTCTCACCCGAGTTCAGTTCTGATCGATGTTTTGGGTCGATCTTCCCTTGAGGAACAAAACTTGGTCATTTGTTTGTCGATTTTCTTTTAGTAAACAATTTGTTTACCATTTTGTTTATTTTCGGTTAAATCGTATCTCCTCCCTCAGTTCTCAATGGGTTTCAGTTCTGATTGTTTTGTTTGAAAGAACTCGACCTTCCGCACAAAACTTGTTCATTGTATTGTCAAATTTTTGCTAACGAACTGCTAATTAGGTCGACTTAACGAGTTTTGGGACTTCTCACTGGAATTGTATCTCCTCTCTCATTTCTCACCCGAGTTCAGTTCTGATGGACGCTTTGGGTCGATCTTCCCTCAGGGAACAAAATGGAGTGGTTTGCTGATGTTCCTGCTGTAAACAGTTAGTGGTGGAGGTCGGTCCTCTCTCTCTCACATCCTCACATTTCAGTCCTGGTTGATGTTTTGGTCGTCGTGGTTGTTTTGACGGCAGGCCAGATGAGATGCTACGTCTGGTTTGTTTATTACCGTTATCATTTTGTGTTGTGACTCCCTTACTGATGGACTGTAATCTCTCCTGCTCTGGAAGGTGCTGTATTTGGGAAAAGAGCTGGAAAATCCGTTCGGAATCTCACACTATGACGGTTATATTTTCTGGATGGATTATGTGAACGCCTCGATTTTCCGGATGCACGTTCCCTCTGGTGACGTCTCACGGTTGAGGCAGGAAACGCCACCGCTGTTTGGACTGCAGGTTTACGATCCACAGAAACAGAAAGGTATGAAATGCTTCATGAAATTAATTATAATTTAATTCATTTACTTACAGAAAGTGCAGAATTCTTCAGTAAGTTATACTTCCTCGATATCTCTCTCTCTCTGTGTTCAGTTCGTAAGAACACACTGAGCACACACTGTACTACACTTTTATTAGTCAGTGTTAATGAAGTCTCTTTGGAGAAATGAACCTTACAGTAATAAAACTGATGGTGCAGAAACCTGAGCGCACAACCAGGAAGTGATTTTACATCAGTTTCTCAGCATGAACTCAAATTAACAAGGAAGTCATCCTGTGTGTGTGTGTGTGTGTGTGTGTGTGTGTGTGTGTGTGTGTGTGTGTGTGTGTGTGGTGCCCTAATTGGACCGTCTTATCCATTTTTGTTACAGTTCAGGTCTGAAGCCTCGTGCACCTCCATGGAAGCAGAAGTTCTGGAGTGTGTGCTTCCTGAGTCTGAGTCTGTGATGATCATTAACCTTAACATTTCCTCTGCCGAGCACTTTCTCTTCCTCTGCGCTCTTTATTTATTCTCACACTAATAACTCTTCAGCTTGAGGCTTTCATTTAGGGGAAAATGCAGCAAAAGCATTTATTTGATCATTTATGCTGAGGTAATTTGTGAATAAATTAAACACACACTCAACTTTTAGAGTGAGTCAGTGTGTGTGAATGTGTGTTGGAGTGAGTCAGTGTGTGTGAATGTGTGTTGGAGTGAGTTTGTGTGTGTTAGTGTGTGTCAGAGTGTGTTAGTGTGTGTCGGAGTGTGTTAGTGTGTGTTGGAGTGAGTCAGTGTGTGTTAGTGTGTGTTGGAGTGAGTCAGTGAGTGTTAGTGTGTGTTGGAGTGAGTCAGTGTGTGTTAGTGTGTGTCGGAGTGAGTCAGTGTGTGTTGGAGTGAGTCAGTGTGTGTTAGTGTGTGTTGGAGTGAGTCAGTGTGTGTTAGTGTGTGTTGGAGTGAGTCAGTGTGTGTTGGAGTGAGTCAGTGTGTGTTGGAGTGAGTCAGTGTGTGTTGGAGTGAGTCAGTGTGTGTTGGAGTGAGTCAGTGTGTGTTGGAGTGTGTTAGTGTGTGTTGGAGTGAGTCAGTGTGTGTTGGAGTGTGTTAGTGTGTGTTGGAGTGAGTCAGTGTGTGTTGGAGTGAGTCAGTGTGTGTTGGAGTGAGTCAGTGTGTGTTGGAGTGAGTCAGTGTGTGTTGGAGTGAGTCAGTGTGTGTTAGTGTGTGTTGGAGTGAGTCAGTGTGTGTGAATGTGTGTTGGAGTGAGTCAGTGTGTGTTAGTGTGTGTCGGAGTGTGTTAGTGTGTGTTGGAGTGAGTCAGTGTGTGTTAGTGTGTGTTGGAGTGAGTCAGTGTGTGTTAGTGTGTGTCGGAGTGAGTCAGTGTGTGTTGGAGTGAGTCAGTGTGTGTTAGTGTGTGTCGGAGTGAGTCAGTGTGTGTTGGAGTGAGTCAGTGTGTGTTGGAGTGAGTCAGTGTGTGTTGGAGTGAGTCAGTGTGTGTTGGAGTGAGTCAGTGTGTGTTGGAGTGAGTCAGTGTGTGTTAGTGTGTGTTGGAGTGTGTTAGTGTGTGTTGGAGTGAGTCAGTGTGTGTTAGTGTGTGTTGGATTGAGTCAGTGTGTGTTGGAGTGAGTCAGTGTGTGTTAGTGTGTGTTGGAGTGAGTCAGTGTGTGTTAGTGTGTGTTGGAGTGTGTTAGTGTGTGTTGGAGTGAGTCAGTGTGTGTTAGTGTGTGTTGGAGTGTGTTAGTGTGTGTTGGAGTGAGTCAGTGTGTGTTAGTGTGTGTTGGATTGAGTCAGTGTGTGTTGGAGTGAGTCAGTGTGTGTTAGTGTGTGTTGGAGTGTGTTAGTGTGTGTTGGAGTGAGTCAGTGTGTGTTAGTGTGTGTTGGAGTGTGTTAGTGTGTGTTGGAGTGAGTCAGTGTGTGTTAGTGTGTGTTGGATTGAGTCAGTGTGTGTTGGAGTGAGTCAGTGTGTGTTAGTGTGTGTTGGAGTGAGTCAGTGTGTGTTAGTGTGTGTTGGAGTGTGTTAGTGTGTGTTGGAGTGAGTCAGTGTGTGTTAGTGTGTGTTGGATTGAGTCAGTGTGTGTTGGAGTGAGTCAGTGTGTGTTAGTGTGTGTTGGAGTGAGTCAGTGTGTGTTAGTGTGTGTCGGAGTGAGTCAGTGTGTGTTGGAGTGAGTCAGTGTGTGTTGGAGTGAGTCAGTGTGTGTTGGAGTGAGTCAGTGTGTGTTGGAGTGAGTCAGTGTGTGTTGGAGTGTGTTAGTGTGTGTTGGAGTGAGTCAGTGTGTGTTGGAGTGAGTCAGTGTGTGTTGGAGTGTGTTAGTGTGTGTTGGAGTGTGTTAGTGTGTGTTGGAGTGAGTCAGTGTGTGTTAGTGTGTGTTGGAGTGAGTCAGTGTGTGTTAGTGTGTGTTGGAGTGAGTCAGTGTGTTAGTGTGTGTTGGAGTGAGTCAGTGTGTGTTAGTGTGTGTTGGAGTGAGTCAGTGTGTGTTAGTGTGTGTTGGAGTGTGTTATTGTGTGTTGGAGTGAGTCAGTGTGTGTTAGTGTGTGTTGGAGTGAGTCAGTGTGTGTTAGTGTGTGTTGGAGTGTGTTAGTGTGTTGGAGTGAGTCAGTGTGTGTTGGAGTGAGTCAGTGTGTGTTGGAGTGTGTTAGTGTGTGTTGGAGTGTGTTAGTGTGTGTTGGAGTGAGTCAGTGTGTGTTAGTGTGTGTTGGAGTGAGTCAGTGTGTGTTAGTGTGTGTTGGAGTGAGTCAGTGTGTTAGTGTGTGTTGGAGTGAGTCAGTGT
Organism: Neoarius graeffei; assembly: GCF_027579695.1. Lineage (NCBI taxonomy): Eukaryota > Metazoa > Chordata > Actinopteri > Siluriformes > Ariidae > Neoarius > Neoarius graeffei. The sequence continues at coordinate 2,687,852 of NC_083595.1, forward strand.
GTGTTAGTGTGTGTTGGAGTGTGTTATTGTGTGTTGGAGTGAGTCAGTGTGTGTTAGTGTGTGTTGGAGTGAGTCAGTGTGTGTTGGAGTGAGTCAGTGTGTGTTGGAGTGAGTCAGTGTGTGTTGGAGTGAGTCAGTGTGTGTTGGAGTGAGTCAGTGTGTGTTAGTGTGTGTTGGATTGAGTCAGTGTGTGTTGGAGTGAGTCAGTGTGTGTTAGTGTGTGTTGGAGTGTGTTAGTGTGTGTTGGAGTGAGTCAGTGTGTGTTAGTGTGCGTTTGAGTGAGTCAGTGTGTGTTAGTGTGTGTTGGAGTGAGTCAGTGTGTGTTGGAGTGAGTGTGTTAGTGTGTGTTGGAGTGAGTCAGTGTGTGTTAGTGTGCGTTTGAGTGAGTCAGTGTGTGTTAGTGTGTGTTGGAGTGAGTCAGTGTGTGTTGGAGTGAGTCAGTGTGTGTTGGAGTGAGTCAGTGTGTGTTAGTGTGTGTTGGAGTGAGTCAGTGTGTGTTAGTGTGTGTTGGAGTGAGTCAGTGTGTTAGTGTGTGTTGGAGTGAGTCAGTGTGTGTTAGTGTGTGTTGGAGTGTGTTATTGTGTGTTGGAGTGAGTCAGTGTGTGTTAGTGTGTGTTGGAGTGAGTCAGTGTGTGTTGGAGTGAGTCAGTGTGTGTTGGAGTGAGCCAGTGTGTGTTGGAGTGAGTCAGTGTGTGTTGGAGTGAGTCAGTGTGTGTTAGTGTGTGTTGGAGTGAGTCAGTGTGTGTTGGAGTGAGTCAGTGTGTGTTAGTGTGTGTTGGAGTGTGTTAGTGTGTGTTGGAGTGAGTCAGTGTGTGTTAGTGTGTGTTGGAGTGTGTTAGTGTGTGTTGAAGTGAGTCAGTGTGTGTTAGTGTGTGTTTGAGTGAGTCAGTGTGTGTTAGTGTGTGTTGGAGTGAGTCAGTGTGTGTTGGAGTGAGTCAGTGTGTGTTGGAGTGAGTCAGTGTGTGTTGGAGTGAGTCAGTGTGTGTTAGTGTGTGTTGGAGTGAGTCAGTGTGTGTTAGTGTGTGTTGGAGTGAGTCAGTGTGTGTTAGTGTGTGTTGGAGTGAGTCAGTGTGTGTTAGTGTGTGTTGGAGTGAGTCAGTGTGTGTTGGAGTGAGTCAGTGTGTGTTGGAGTGAGTCAGTGTGTGTTGGAGTGAGTCAGTGTGTGTTGGAGTGAGTCAGTGTGTGTTGGAGTGAGTCAGTGTGTGTTAGTGTGTGTTGGAGTGTGTTAGTGTGTGTTGGAGTGAGTCAGTGTGTGTCAGTGTGTGTTGGAGTGAGTCAGTGTGTGTTGGAGTGAGTCAGTGTGTGTTGGAGTGAGTCAGTGTGTGTTAGTGTGTGTTGGAGTGTGTTAGTGTGTGTTGGAGTGAGTCAGTGTGTGTTAGTGTGTGTTGGAGTGAGTGTGTTAGTGTGTGTTGGAGTGAGTCAGTGTGTGTTAGTTTGCGTTTGAGTGAGTCAGTGTGTGTTAGTGTGTGTTGGAGTGAGTCAGTGTGTGTTAGTGTGTGTTGGAGTGAGTCAGTGTGTTAGTGTGTGTTGGAGTGAGTCAGTGTGTGTTAGTGTGTGTTGGAGTGTGTTATTGTGTGTTGGAGTGAGTCAGTGTGTGTTAGTGTGTGTTGGAGTGAGTCAGTGTGTGTTGGAGTGAGTCAGTGTGTGTTGGAGTGAGTCAGTGTGTGTTGGAGTGAGTCAGTGTGTGTTGGAGTGAGTCAGTGTGTGTTAGTGTGTGTTGGAGTGAGTCAGTGTGTGTTAGTGTGCGTTTGAGTGAGTCAGTGTGTGTTAGTGTGTGTTGGAATGAGTCAGTGTGTGTTGGAGTGAGTCAGTGTGTGTTGGAGTGAGTCAGTGTGTGTTAGTGTGTGTTGGAGTGAGTCAGTGTGTTAGTGTGTGTTGGAGTGTGTTAGTGTGTTTTGGAGTGAGTCAGTGTGTGTTGGAGTGAGTCAGTGTGTGTTGGAGTGAGTCAGTGTGTGTTGGAGTGAGTCAGTGTGTGTTAGTGTGTGTTGGAGTGAGTGTGTTAGTGTGTGTTGAAGTGAGTCAGTGTGTGTTAGTGTGTGTTTGAGTGAGTCAGTGTGTGTTAGTGTGTGTTGGAGTGAGTCAGTGTGTGTTGGAGTGAGTCAGTGTGTGTTGGAGTGAGTCAGTGTGTGTTGGAGTGAGTCAGTGTGTGTTAGTGTGTGTTGGAGTGAGTCAGTGTGTGTTAGTGTGTGTTGGAGTGAGTCAGTGTGTGTTGGAGTGAGTCAGTGTGTGTTGGAGTGAGTCAGTGTGTGTTGGAGTGAGTCAGTGTGTGTTGGAGTGAGTCAGTGTGTGTTGGAGTGAGTCAGTGTGTGTTGGAGTGAGTCAGTGTGTGTTGGAGTGAGTCAGTGTGTGTTAGTGTGTGTTGGAGTGTGTTAGTGTGTGTTGGAGTGAGTCAGTGTGTGTCAGTGTGTGTTGGAGTGAGTCAGTGTGTGTTGGAGTGAGTCAGTGTGTGTTGGAGTGAGTCAGTGTGTGTTAGTGTGTGTTGGAGTGTGTTAGTGTGTGTTGGAGTGAGTCAGTGTGTGTCAGTGTGTGTTGGAGTGAGTCAGTGTGTGTTGGAGTGAGTCAGTGTGTGTTGGAGTGAGTCAGTGTGTGTTAGTGTGTGTTGGAGTGTGTTAGTGTGTGTTGGAGTGAGTCAGTGTGTGTTAGTGTGTGTTGGAGTGAGTGTGTTAGTGTGTGTTGGAGTGAGTGTGTTAGTGTGTGTTGGAGTGAGTCAGTGTGTGTTAGTTTGCGTTTGAGTGAGTCAGTGTGTGTTAGTGTGTGTTGGAGTGAGTCAGTGTGTGTTAGTGTGTGTTGGAGTGAGTCAGTGTGTTAGTGTGTGTTGGAGTGAGTCAGTGTGTGTTAGTGTGTGTTGGAGTGTGTTATTGTGTGTTGGAGTGAGTCAGTGTGTGTTAGTGTGTGTTGGAGTGAGTCAGTGTGTGTTGGAGTGAGTCAGTGTGTGTTGGAGTGAGTCAGTGTGTGTTAGTGTGTGTTGGAGTGAGTCAGTGTGTGTTAGTGTGCGTTTGAGTGAGTCAGTGTGTGTTAGTGTGTGTTGGAATGAGTCAGTGTGTGTTGGAGTGAGTCAGTGTGTGTTGGAGTGAGTCAGTGTGTGTTGGAGTGAGTCAGTGTGTGTTAGTGTGTGTTGGAGTGAGTCAGTGTGTTAGTGTGTGTTGGAGTGTGTTAGTGTGTTTTGGAGTGAGTCAGTGTGTGTTGGAGTGAGTCAGTGTGTGTTGGAGTGAGTTAGTGTGTTAGTGTGTGTTGGAGTGAGTCAGTGTGTGTTAGTGTGTGTTGGAGTGAGTCAGTGTGTTAGTGTGTGTTGGAGTGTGTTAGTGTGTGTTGGAGTGAGTCAGTGTGTGTTGGAGTGAGTCAGTGTGTTAGTGTGTGTTGGAGTGAGTCAGTGTGTTAGTGTGTGTTGGAGTGAGTCAGTGTGTGTTAGTGTGTGTTGGAGTGAGTCAGTGTGTTAGTGTGTGTTGGAGTGAGTCAGTGTGTGTTGGAGTGAGTCAGTGTGTGTTGGAGTGAGTCAGTGTGTGTTGGAGTGAGTCAGTGTGTGTTAGTGTGTGTTGGAGTGTGTTAGTGTGTGTTGGAGTGAGTCAGTGTGTGTTAGTGTGTGTTGGAGTGAGTCAGTGTGTGTTGGAGTGAGTCAGTGTGTGTTAGTGTGTGTTGGAGTGAGTCAGTGTGTGTTAGTGTGTGTTGGAGTGAGTCAGTGTGTGTTAGTGTGTGTTGGAGTGAGTCAGTGTGTGTTAGTGTCTGTCAGTGTGTGTTAGTGTGTGTTGGAGTGAGTCAGTGTGTTAGTGTGTGTTGGAGTGAGTCAGTGTGTGTTAGTGTGTGTTGGAGTGAGTCAGTGTGTGTTGGAGTGAGTCAGTGTGTGTTAGTGTGTGTTGGAGTGTGTTAGTGTGTGTTGGAGTGAGTCAGTGTGTGTGTGTGTGTGTGTGTGTGTGTGTGTGTGTGTGTGTGTGTGTGTGTGATAGACATGCAATTGTGTGATCATGTGTGTGTTAGAAAGTTTTGTATTTGTGTGTATTTATGATTTGTAAAGTGTGTGTGTGTGTGTGTGTGTGTGTGTGTGAGTGAAAGAGAGAGAGAGAGAGAGAGAGTGGTCACTCTGTGTGACAGCTCAGGCACAGTGTTGGGTGCAGCTGCTCCTCTCAGTGCTCCTGACCTTCAGACGGAGCGATGTGGAGAACAGTAACTGTGTGTCAGTGCTGAGAAGAACCTCACAGTGAGAACCTGACAGCACTGACCTCATAACCTTCCCTCTGCTCTCTCCCGTTCTCTCTCATGAATAAAGTTCATTTTATCATCAGTGATTTATGATGATAAATTAAATCATATTTATTACCCTAACCCACCCCTAAATCACCCCTCTTTCATGGTGTCCCTCAGGGCTCTGTCCTGGGACCCTTACTATTTGTAATATACATCCTCCCTCTTGGCCACATAATACAGCATTATGGGCTCAACTTTCACTGTTATGCAGATGACACCCAAATTTACATTCAAACCAAACCCTGTCACCCACTCCCTCCCTCCGTCCAGTCTTGTCAACAGTCTAAATGCAGTTAACAATTGGATGGTGCAGAACTTTCTTAAATTAAATCAAGACAAAACAGAAGCCATCCTCATTTCCACCCCTTCTATCTTGAAAAAAAAAACTGGAGCACTCAGTTATCTATTCCTGGTTATTTCACCTTCACTACTGTTGAAGTAAGAAATCTGGGTGTTATTCTGGACTCTACTCTCTCTTTTGACTCACACATTCAAAATATTACGAAAACAGCTTTCTTTCACCTGAAAACAGAGCTGGTTCAGACCTCCATGGGGCCCTAGGCAAAATTCTGCTAAGGGGCCCTCTTAACTGAACCCCAAAATGTTCAACAGTCGCACCTGACACCCAGTGCTTCCACTCATCCCCCCTTTAAACATATTGCACTAGTGTCACCACCTGTTGGTCTAACTCCAAATAAATACAGACCAAATCAAATCAAACTAAATGTGTAACAAATTACTCACCATTAAAAATGTCCCTTTCTGCACTTTCTGGATGCAAAATCATCAATAATGTCGTCATATGATATATCGCTTGTGTGTTCAGGACTACCCTCATGCTGCTTCAGAATGGAGTTGGTATTTGACCAGTCATTAACACCTTCTCCTATTATTTTGTGTTTTTTTGTGGAAAAGAGCTTACAGCAAAAACAATACACAGCGTTGTTTTTCACGGAGTATGAAAGCCAGCTCCTGGTAATCTTTTCACCGTTTGACAGCCGTCTCTGTAATAATCTGAGTTACATGTTGGTCCTGGGATTGAGATGCTGGCCTCTTCTGCCCCTCGGGCCTGCTTGGTCCATCCTGGTGCCCTGTGTCTGGTCGGAGTTTTATCGCATTGCTCCTGTGAAGGACGGCCCCATGAGGATAGTTGAGGGTTATACCTGGAAGACGCTCTGGACTCTTACAGTAATGCTTTTATGGCTGAGGACGACAGTTGACTTGCTAACTTTAGGACTGCAGTTGTCATGAACAGTTTTGCACTCAAGTTTCCATCAATGAAGAGTTTATAACATCAACGAAACTGACTTCATGTTAAAACTGTTAATGTTATAGTCAGGCTGTCTGTTGTTGCCCAAATGAGGATGGGTTCCCTTTTGAGTCTGGTTCCTCTCGAGGTTTCTTCCTCATGTCATCTGAGGGAGTTTTTCCTTGCCACCGTCGCCACAGGCTTCATCATTGGGGATAGATTAGGGACAAAATTAGCTCATGTTTTAAGTCGTTTAAATTCTGTAAAGCCGCTTTGCGACAATGTTTATTGTTAAAAGTGCGATACAAATAAACTTGACTTGACTTAATCCTGGATGGAATCCTCTTCTGGACTTGTCTTTGTGGGAAGAAAAATCTACCCTGGCTTGACTGGACCTCTGCGCACTAACTCAGTCCGCATACAGTCCGTTAAGACTGGGGGCCAGTCTGCTGGATCATTCGGTGGAGCAGAGACTGTTGCTTTAGGGTCTGAGCTGGCTTCTGATGCTTGCTGTGCACACGTGGTTGTGTGAATCGTGGCCGAGGCTGCCTGTTCTTCCCCTGTGTCTGTACTGGACAACGGTGTCTGTACTGGACCTGTGCTGCTGCTTGTACTGGCTGAGGCAGCTGCATACTGTATGACTCATCTGTGCTGGGTGAAGGTGGCTCCTCTGTGCCTGTCCTATCTGGTTCTGTCCCTCCACTGGCTGGACTCTGTGCTGCTTGTTAGAAACTTAAGCATATAAAATATAGATAAGGCTACTATTAATTCAGCTCCATCAAATTGGCTGCACTTGTTTTACCTTCAGATACTGTACTTAAAATGTAGGTGATTTAGATTATTATTTAGCACCATTGTCATAATATTTCACGAGTTTTATTGATTCACTATTATGTCTGCATCTATATGTGCCTGTGGGCTATCCAAGCAAACAAAATTCAGTCTTAGTAAATATTTATCCATTACTTTCCATTCTGTATAAGTGCAGGTGTAACTACACTCAGAACGATTGATATAACACTTAAATTGTAGAAGCCAGCAAGACGCACACGGAGACCGTCCGGGGTTCAGCCAGGGCTCACCGCCCTGTTATGTAGGTCAAACACCGACTAGCCCCGTCCCTCCCACCCGGAGAGGAGAGTTACCTGACTGCTGTTCCCGCTGTTCATTTTCATGCAGTTTCTTTTTCCTTTTTTCACTCCCTGAGGGATAACTCCGCTTCATCTTGCTAGGTTGATGCATATGCACTGGGAATCTGACGTGCGCGAGCAGCACGATGGACGGTCACGTCGTCATGGGTTTTTTTTTTCCCCCACGGGGCCTCTATGAGTTTGCGGGGCCCTATGCAACGTGCGTAGTGTGTGTATTGGGTGAACCGGTACTGCCTGAAAAGTCTCTCCAAACTCCGTCCCTCTTTAACTTCATCTGCAGCTGAAACGCTTATACATGCTTTTATCACCTCAAGACTGGACTACTGCAATGCCCTGCTCGATGGCATCCCAGCCAAGCGACTAAATAGGCTGCAATATGTCCAAAACTCAGCTGCTCGGGTACTCACTCACACCAGGCCCTGGGATCAGATCACTCCTATTCTATACAACCTGCACTGGCTCCCAGTCAAATCCCGCATCCAGTACAAAATTATCCTGCTTGTCTATAAATCCCTACATAACCTGGCCCTTCCCTATTTATCAAATCTCCTAACTCCATATCAGCTACCTCTAAATCTTCACTCCACAGATGCCCACCTATTAGCAGTCCCTTACTCTCGGCTCTGCTCTATGGGTGACAGGGCTTTCAGTGTTAATGGCCCTAAGCTGCACAATGCCCTGCCACTAGCGTTGCGCCAATGCTCAACACTGTCCTCTTTCAAAAACCAGCTAAAAACACATCTCTTTAGCTTGGCCTTTTCTCTCTGATTTTTAATAACGTTGTTATTATTATTGATTTCTCATGATCTTATTATTGTTCTTATTCTATTGTTTTGCTTTTTATTGTTTGTTTTTTACTGTTCAGTGTCCTTGGGTACCTTGAAAGGTGCTTATAAATAAAATTTATTATTATTATTATTATTATTATTATTATTATTATTATTATACAGAGGTTTAATGATCAAAGGCAGCTGTGGAGTTTTAACGAGTTGTACCTGAAGTCTGTGTCAGTAACACACAGTACCGTAAATATCCTCCATGAACACACGGAGGTGAGAAGAGCTCACATCAAACCACATTCTCTTCTTCAGTATTCTCCCTCATTCACTTTGTTTGACTACCAACCAATCAGAGCAAGCCTCAGGGCACAGCCTGCTGTGATTGGTTATTTAAAGTAGAAGAGGTGGGGCTTAACACATTGCAAACTGTGTTTTGGGTTTGATTCCTTGTGGAGGTCTCACTCTGAAATAATGAGCTGGAAGGAGATGGAGCTCCTGAGGAACAAGTTTTAATGGAGCACTAATCACAACGTCTTCGCCACTTTTCTTCTTCTGGTTCATGGTGGAATTGCAGAGGGTTTCTGAGAGACTGTGGGGACTGTGATGGAAATGTTAACCTTAAATTAAAGATAACCTTGAAGAATATATATATATATATATATATATATATATATATATATATATATATATATATATATGTGTGTGTGTGTTTCCTCCGGTTTCACCCACAGTTCAAAGACATGCAGATTCGGTACAATGGGGCCGCTGTAATTGGCACAAGCTGTAGTGGTTTCCCAGCCGTAATGTATGTAATATATATCTTGCTATGGCAAAGCTAATAAATCAACCTTTGTTTTAGGCCAGTGGGGTCCGTGATGTGTCGCCAGGGGCCCGAGGCTTTTATTAATTCGTTACAGTTGTAGAAATCATAAGCTATATTATTAGTTATTATATTTCGGGGTCCAAGCATCACACTGCAACAAATGGCCTTTCAAAAATAAGAAATAAAAGATTAAAACAAAGCATATTTGTTAGTCTGGCTAACGCGACTTCAAAGCTCTCCGAGCTATTGGTCTGGCCAAGATATTCAGCCCAACCATTTCCCAGAGCCCGTGGTTGACCCGCCTCCCTGAAATGCCTCAGTTTGCTACTGGTCGAAGCCAGAAAAGGCTGTGACGAAGCTTAAACCAATCACATCACTCTTTCCTCTGACGTATGTGACGCGATGGGGCTAACTGGTAGATTAAACTCTTACCGAAGCCGGTCGGGAGCAAGGTGAAAACGTCCTTCCTTTCAATAAATACCTCCAGGGCTGCTCTTTGCTCCGTTTTCAATGAGAACTTCCCGTTGAATGCATTCAATACAGCATCTATGCGTAATAGATGCGGAAGTGTGAATGAAGCGCTTCCGGCATAGATTCTGTCAACAATCTATGGCTTCCGGTCGCAGTTCTACTATGTCAGTGCCTTGAACACGCCTCTACCCAGGGCCGTTAGAGATGCTCAAAGTTGATTGGTTCCCGATTTTTCGGGAGCTTGGAAGAGCTGGAGATAGCTTGCCTTGCCAGACTAAGCTCACAACAGGCCCCCGTGTTGCGTCACGCTTAGGATGGGCGGGCCCAGGCTACATATTTGCTTGAATCAGGTGAAAAAAATCTGCCAATGGAACTAGTCAAATTTGACTTGGTAAGATTTCTTAAAGTAAGATGAAAAATCTAACCTGTTTTTAGATGAAATAATTCCAAAATAAGATTGGGGGACTTATTATGCGAGATCTGATTAACTCAAAATAATCAAAATAGTTCTTATAACAAGATCGTACTTCTTACATTTAGCCATTCAAGTCATTTTTATTTATTTCATTTTAAGGGTATTTCACTTAAATTCATGACAAAGTCTTCGCAGTAAAAACTGAATTTAAGATAAATATACTAATATTAGGATTGTTAAATTCTACAACTAAGCATTGCTAGCTTAAAAGATTCTCCTTTTGTGACCTGTAATTAGTAAAATACTCTAGATATGAGACCAGAGACTATCTTGAATCAAGTTGACGACACATGTAGCATTGCAACAAGTTTATTTATTTATTTTTTTCCCATTTCAACATTCAAACATTAAAACATCTCTTAAGATTCCACTTCCCCAGGACCTCAGGCACCAAAAAAATAAAGTCTACGCATTTTGACTTGCAGTGCTTACACAACGCCAAAGCAACAGTGCATTTTGGGGGCACTGACTATTCATGTGTACGAGGGGTTTACAAGATCAGGCACAAAAAAAAAAAAAACACCACACCACACTGAACTTAACTCACAGCATTCCAAAAAGCCCTCACTAAACCGCCCTCCACTCACTCATAGGCTTTTTGAAGGCGCTTGTCTGGTCTAGAGTCTGTAGAGCATCTAGAAGGAGCTCACTCTGAATGACTGAGAAAACACTCGCAGTAAACTGAGGATCTGTAAGGTGGAGATGAATTGTAATGAAAGATTCAAAGATTTCAGTAAAGTTCATTTATTCCCAAAACAAGCATACTTTGTTTTTTTTTTTCTTGTAACAAGATGAACCGCATTTGATAAATGTTCAAAATGTACTTGTTTAAAAAAAACCTTGTTTTATTTTCAAAGGTGCTCCAAATAAGACTTTTTCAAGACATTTTGTCTAGACAAGATTTTCAAGATGGACTGTCTAAAAACTAGCCTTTCTAGCTAAATGAGGTTTTGCTTGTTGGGCAATTATGTCTTATAATAAGGGTGGAGAGAGGTTTTGACTTGAAAATAGACAAATAAACTTCCTAAGAGTTTTATTTTTTGCAGTGCAAGTCAGCTCAGATGGACTGTGTATACCATTGTTGAAAAATCCATACTGAGGAGGTTCTAAGAATCTTATTTTAAAGTTTAAGGCGTCCCTGGCTACAAAAAGCTCAAGCAGCACTGCTCAAACCACTTCCATTTCACCCTGGGACAAAAAAAAAAGAATCAGGTTTAGAAAATATGGACTGAGAAATGAAAGTGTTTTCTTTTGCTGTTAAATGCAATATAATGTAACATAAAAGGAGGAGAAATGGGGAAAAAAAGCCCTGAGACACGCCTCTGCTTTAGATAAACTCTGCCCCCATGTGCATAACTCACAGAGCTTCTGAATAGAGCTTCAGCCTGTACGTCTGAGTTCTGAATACTGATGTGTGTAATTTCAGTACTAAATCCTCACCTTGAGTCCTGAATACACATCGCTCACCAGGACAGCGTGCTCATCTCATCTCATCTCATCTCATCTCATCTCATCATCTCTAGCCGCTTTATCCTTCTACAGGGTCGCAGGCGAGCTGGAGCCTATCCCAGCTGACTACAGGCGAAAGGCGGGGTTCACCCTGGACAAGTCGCCAGGTCATCACAGGGCTGACACTTATGCCGCTTTTCCACTACAAACGTGGCTGAGCCGTGCCGTGCTGAGTCGAGCTGAGTCGAGCTGAGCGGGGCTATTGAAGTTGCATTTTGACTACAACCGCGCTGAACCGTGCTGGCTGGAAGTGGGTGGACACATTGGGTGGAGTTAGCGAAAGTGGGTGGACGTCACGTGATGTCGTTAAGCAGCGCAAACAGTGACATCAGTGACAGTGGCGGAACAAGTCAGAGCCGGGCCGGGGGCGGGGCAAATGACCGGGCCCTTTATTAAAGCTTATCATAACATCATTTTAGGCTACAAAATGTCCGCAACTGCGGTGTTTACCAATTTCAACACTACCGGGTGCAACTATGTTATTTAGTACATCAAGTCCTTCAAATGAACATGTAACTCAGAAACAAAAAACATTAGGATACTGTACATGGCTCATAATAAAACATCAATAGCCTATACTGCGCACATTATTTGAAGGGCATACGAATGAGCGCTCAGAGGCTGCAACGGTGACAGGAAGAGTCAGAAATAAAAGGAGGGCGGTGCAAACCTCACTGAATGCACTGTGTTTACCAATTTCAACACTACGGGGTGCAACTATGTTATTTTGTACATTAAGTCCTTCAAACGAACATGTAACTCAGAAACAAAAAAACATTAGGCGACATACTGTACATGGCTCATAATAAAACATCAATAGCCTACTGCGCGCATTATTTGAAGGGCATACGGCGAGCCTTGCGCTCCGCGAACTCGTCCACGATGCTCTGTATGTCACTGATTCAGTGAGCTTTTAAGCGGTAGTCTCACGACCCGAATAGTAAACAATAAACATGGAGGACATGGAGTCGTTAGTGTTGCTGGTCTTGGTGCTGTGGCTTGTTGTCACCGACAACGCCAACAGATACTGGCAAGAGTGTATAGATGAGGCGAGGCGCATAAGGCTTCAGAAATTATCGTCATTCGTAATTATTCTCCTTCCGGGTTTGCGGTGTTTACAGATCCCAGCGCGCTCGCGGGGCGTGTGTGGGCATGTGAGGACACTCCTCCTCACCAATCAGTGCACAGGGGAGTGTCTGCTCACGCCCCCAGCCTCACTCGGCACGGTTTGGCTCGCTTCAGCCCCACTCCAAAACGGTGCGAGTTTTAGGGGCTAAGCAGGGCTGAAACGAGCTGAGTCGTGCTGGTTTTTGGTAGTCGAAACGCGAGCCGTGTCGGGCTGAAGTGAGCTGAAGCGAGCTGAAGTGAGCTGAAAAAGGGTAGTGGAAAAGGGCCAATAGACACAGACAACCATTCACACCTACGCTCAATTTAGAGTCACCAGTTAACCTAACCTGCATGTCTTTGGACTGTGGGGGAAACCGGAGCACCCGGAGGAAACCCACGCGGACACGGGGAGAACATGCAAACTCCGCACAGAAAGGCCCTCGCCGGCCACGGGGCTCGAACCTGGACCTTCTTGCTGTGAGGCGACAGCGCTAACCACTACACCACCGTGCCGCCACAACGTGCTCTTGTAAGAAGATAATTCAGAGGAATGACAGTCTTCGGTGTGGTATTTTTGTGTATTTTGTCCTGGTATTGAACTGTCTGATGTAATCAGATGTTTGGTTTAGGAGAGCAGTACCTGTCCTCATACGCTACATTCTTCTGTTTGGGTGGGTTTTCTGGGATACGTGGTGTCGTTAGAGCTCAATCTTCACAATTCATTACACACTAACAGGCGACTCGTACTGCCCGGGGTGAGAGAGGAAATGATAAACAGAGTAATGGGATGTGGAAATACCCCAATAACAGCACTTTTTATCACTCTGGGTAATCTGTGCACATCCTCACCGTCTCCTCTGCTTTTAGTTGTTTAGATCAGGGGTTTTCAGAGTGTGGGAGAGTCAGCCCCCCTCGGAGAGCAAAGAAACAACAGCACCCCCCCTTACAATTTGTGTTGTTGCTATACTTAATGTTCCATTCGTATTTAAAAAAAATGGTTGTTGTACACTTTTTTTCTTTTATACATTTTAAACATCTTGTTTTACACATTTTAAACATCTCATAGCATCATTAGCTAGCACCTCTTGGCAGACAACACACTGTGGCAGTGGAGCATCTTCAGATCCAGTCCATGAAAATCCAAACTTTAAATAATCGTGGTCATACTTCCTTCTTTGTTTGCTTGGCCCAGACTCTGTCTCCTCACTCCCTGTAGCTTTAGGTACTAAAAATCCATCCATTTTGTCTCTGGCAAAGGCTAGCTGAAGTTCGCTAAATGTCCGCAATAGTAACTTATTCTGGTTTATTTTTCCTCATGTTACGCCCCCCCCCCCCGGGCGGCACGGTGGTGTAGTGGTTAGCGCTGTCGCCTTACAGCAAGAAGGTCCGGGTTCGAGCCCCGTGGCCGGCGAGGGCCTTTCTGTGTGGAGTTTGCATGTTCTCCCCGTGTCCGCGTGGGTTTCCTCTGGGTGCTCCGGTTTCCCCCACAGTCCAAAGACATGCAGGTTAGGTTAACTGGTGACTCTAAATTGAGCGTAGGTGTGAATGTGAGTGTGAATGGTTGTCTGTGTCTATGTGTCAGCCCTGTGATGACCTGGCGACTTGTCCAGGGTGAACCCCGCCTTTCGCCCGTAGTCAGCTGGGATAGGCTCCAGCTCGCCTGCGACCCTGTAGAACAGGATAAAGCGGCTACAGATAATGAGATGAGATGAGATGAGATGAGATGAGACACCCCCCCTGAAGAACTCTGGCGCCCCCTAGGGGAGGCACGCCCCACACTTTGAAAAGCCCTGGTTTAGAGGAAAGCGTGAGACTAAATCTGATAAAAGAATGTAAATATTGATATGCAGGTAGAGAATGGAGTTGTGATATTACAGAAGCTGCTACGGGATTAATGAAACGCTCTGGCTAATCAGAGTAAAATGGGAGGAGGACATTAAAATACTTGCTTGAAGTTAAAAGTGGATGAGTAACGGCTGCTGGCGGTAATTTTCCAGGCAGCAGCAAGATAACGTAAAATAATGTGTTTACATGCATCTGAGAGAAAACGATGTCATAAACACAGGATACTAACTGTAGCTTTATAAATAATGAAGGGCTGAAGAAGTAGGCTAATACTCTCTCTCTCTCTCTCTCTCTCTGCGTGTGTGTGTAGGTAATAATGCGTGTGTGTTGCAGCGCGGTGGTTGTGGGGTATCTGCTCTGTGTCTTGCCGTACCGGGTGGCCGTGTGTGTGCGTGTGCAGAAAACCAACATCTCCTGAAAGACAACCTCACCTGCTCAGGTAAGGACACACAGTACATTACGGATTTGATTAACATGTCGCGTGTAATCTGCTTTAGATACGATTTCTGTTCATTTTAATTAAGTTCGTGGAATTTTTGGTTTCTAGTTCAGCTCCTGAAATTCTCGTAAAGCTTTTGGAATTTTAGTAAATAGCATTTTGAACATCTGTAAAGCCCCTGGAATACTAATACAGCTTTTGGAGTTTTAGTAAATCTCTAGAATTTTTGTACAGCTGTGTAAACAAGTTTGTTATGAATATGAACGTGTTGCTGTCTGTGTGTGTGTTTTATTATGAGTTATTAATTAATTCATGTTCATGGGGCTGGTGAGGCAACACCCAGGCCTTCAGTTTCTCTCTATGGCCTTGTTGACCAGTTACTATGGAAACAGGAGGTGCAGTTGTGGTGTTTCAGAAGTTGTTATCTGAAACACTTTCACTCATCTGAGAGGAAGGGAGACAGCTTGTCTATGAGCTACGTGATCTCGGTGCTTAAACACTAATGTTGATGGTCTGCAGGGGAAAAGCTGGAGAATGTTAGAACATCGGGATGGTGGAGCACGGAACTCCGGTGAAATCTCACTCTTTCCTGCTAGTTCTGGGACTGCTTACATTCCGGAATCCAGCACAGCCAAGTGGATCAATTATAAATACATTGCCTTCAGATCAGATAGGCAAAACTGAAGATGTGTATTTCAGAACAGAAAGCATGTTCCTCCAAACCCGTAGGTGTTGTGTATACGGTGCGTCCTCTCGAGTGCGCTGCTGCCAGGTGGAAACGAAAGATGACCGAATCAGAGAAGAAAAAAAGCACTAAACAAGGGCCGAGAGAAGACTGTGCACCTTTAAAAATCACATACGCAGTAACTTTAAGATGCATCAGTAAGGTATAAAATCAGATGTTAAAGCTACTGTGGTACCTTTGGGGATCTGGGGGTACGTTCACAGCGTTTGTACCTTTGGGATCACAAGCGTACGGTAAGTACCGTAAACGGTGCCTTTTCTCACACAGAGCGTGCTTTAATTGAAATTGACGCTGCTGAAAGTCTCAACAGGTGGGAGGAGGGCCGCTTTGATTCGCTGTGTGTGCTTTACCAGCAGAGGAACGGGGAACGGAAGGTTAATCAAAACCAGATGAGAGCTCAGAACACTGAACTGCGTCTGGGTTTCGTATCAGTGCTCACATCGTGCGGCATTCACTGCCAGTGAAGGTCAAGCTTTCTGTCACGGCCTCATGTCTCATGAGAATTCTTAAATTTCTGGTTTCTGTATTGAAGAGTGTGAATAAAAGTAAAGTGTGTTACAACTTTTCAACACGGTTTGATGAAAGTGCACACCAAAATGATGTTTAGCTCTTTTACCACCACAGTGTACAGAACATTATACAGCATTTACATCATCCACAGTAAAGTGGAGACCTCCGTCACAGTCAGGACGCGTTTATTTCATTATTTATTTCTGTGTATGTTGGCTGATGAAAATAAATGTGCTTATGTTCTTTGCAAGTTTGACCTTTTCATTACATTTCTATGATAAAGTGAAACAAACAAAAAGACAAGGTCACTCGACCGGGGGCTCGGCTCGGCTCGGCTCGGCTGCCGCTGATGAACCCTGCTCAGAATTGGTAGGGAGTGTTTAAAAAAAAAAAAAGTGCAGTGGATCAACATTTTCACTATAATCTGTACTGTGTGTGTGTGTGTGTGTGTGTGTGTGTTCTGTCAGCCTCAGCAGTGTTATCAGACAGGAAGCAGTGCGGTCCTGATGAGTTTCGGTGCAGAAATCAGCGCTGTATTCAGCTCATGTGGCGCTGTGACGGTGATGATGACTGCTCAGATGGAAGTGATGAAGAAACACAGCTCTGCTGTATGTTACCACACACACACACACACACACACACACACACACAGGTTCTGATTGTGAAGAGGTTATTTTCCATGTTAATGAAGGCATGTTCCTCCTCAGCGAATCGCAGCTGCCCTCTGGATCAGTTTAAATGCCAGAACAGTCGCTGCATCCCTAAAAAGTGGCTCTGTGACGGAGCTGACGACTGCGGCAACAACGACGACGAGTCCGAGCTCACCTGCTCAGGTGAGTCACCATGTCGAACACACCCCTTTAAATTAAAAGTAATCAAATTCTCATGTGAAGAAAGTGCAAGAAACTATTTTAGTTTGTCTTTTTACTCTTTGTGACACTTTCACGCTGAAACACACTGATGGAATGTTGGAGAATCTCATTTCGCTCTGATGGGTGATGATGTCATGATGACTCTTACAGCAGCCGGCCAATCAGCAGCCTCTTCTCATTCTCATTACAACACTCACTCATTACAACCCTAACACACACACACACAATGTCTTTCTTTTTTCATTTTTTTCCGTTTCTTTTAATTCCTTTGTTTCTTTATTTGTTTCTTTCCTTCATTCATGTTCGTTCTTTGTTTTTGCTTTCATTCATTTCTTTTGTTCATTTCATGGTTCTTTCTTTCACTACTTTAGTTTCCTTCTCTCTGTCGTGTTCTTTTGTTCTCTCCTCCTCCAGCAGTATTTCCTTCATGAAGTGCACAGCTGGTAATAAACTGGTGTTTATAAATATACGGCACAAAAACAACTTTTTCATTCCCTCTATATCCATCCACCCCCCTGTGCAGCTCTACTCCAGAGCCTCGTCCTAAATGGAGATGTTCTGCCTCTGAGAGACTCCGAGAGAGAGAGAGAGAGAGAGATGTTCCTCACTGACAATTCAGTATAATTTCCCTGTTGGTGCAGAGTCCTGTGTGTAAAATAGCTTTATGCTTGCCAGCGTAATTCATCACACACACACAACCGGGACACAGAATCGGTTTCACATCAGTGTGTGTGTGTGTATTTTCACTCTTTTTTATTTTCACTTTATCATCACTCTATCACTGAATTCTGAGAGAGAGAGAGAGAGAGAGAGAGAGAGAGTTTCTGAATCTCACTCTGTTCACAACGTAGTACACTATTTTTGGGAACTGAATTTTATGGTCATTTACAAGACAGATATTCAGTACAGACATGAACTCCCTCAATATCCTCCATAACAGAAAATCTAAATGACCTAGATAGTGAATAGGGAGTGTGGTTTGGGACGCACCCATAGCGAACAGACGATGGCGTTTGTTAGTCTTGACGGCGCGTGTGACGGCGCGTGTGACGGTGTGTACACATGGATTGTGGACCATTAAATTGTAAGCGTCTGTAGGTCAGAACCAAAGCTGCTGGATCTCAGCTGTTGTATCTTTAATATTACGTAGTGCTTGTGGTTCTGTGGTGTTGGGAGCAGGGAGCATTTCAGAGAGAAGAGAGAGAGACAGACAGAGAGAGGGAGACAGATGGACAGCACTGGGAGATAAGAAGCATCACATCCATTTCCTTTCGCTATAATATCTAAATGGTTGTAAAGCTGTAATCCTCAGGATCAATATCACAGTCACTCCGCTGCGGCGATTCTGCTCTGTGGCTTTGCGGCTTTAGATTCGTTTCCCTCGGCTGAGTGTCACTGAACACACGATAGAAGGTTTCAGACAAATGTCAGCATCTAACCCATAGGTGTTAATCGATTTAATTTAGATAGTCCAGACACACCTCTCCTTTTGGGACAATAAAATATTCCACTCTAATCTTATCTGAGGAATAAGAGCTGAAAGGAAAGGTCGGTGTAATCCATTAGTCAGAGAGAACATACTTTGAATCAGGAACCCAAATTTAAGTCTCACTAACTTTCTAACTCTGTAACAGACACTTAGAGAGAAGGGGGGGTAAATATATATATATATATATATATATATATATATATATATATATATATATATATATAAATAAATTTTTGGTGGCACGGTGGTGTAGTGGTTAGCGCTGTCGCCTCACAGCAAGAAGGTCTGGGTTCGAGCCCCGGGGCCGGCGAGGGCCTTTCTGTGCGGAGTTTGCATGTTCTCCCCGTGTCCGCGTGGGTTTCCTCCGGGTGCTCCGGTTTCCCCCACAGTCCAAAGACATGCAGGTTAGGTTAACTGGTGACTCTAAATTGAGCGTAGGTGTGAATGTGAGTGTGAATGGTTGTCTGTGTCTATGTGTCAGCCCTGTGATGACCTGGCGACTTGTCCAGGGTGTACCCCGCCTTTCGCCCGTAGTCAGCTGGGATAGGCTCCAGCTCGCCTGCGACCCTGTAGAACAGGATAAAGCGGCTACAGATAATGAGATGAGAATGATATATATATATATATGATGAACTAAATTCCGTTGTACATTTGTGCAGTGACAATAAAGGCATTCTATTCTATTCTATTCTATATGGAGCAGCCATTGCCTGAAGGTTAAAGAAGCAGCTTTGGGCCCAAAGGGTCACCAGTTTGATTCCCGGGGCTGGCAGGAAAAAAAAAAAAGTGAGGGGAGTCGAGTGAATGAACAGCACTTCCCCCTCCCCCTGTATCAGGGCTGAAGTAGCCTGGGCCCGCCCATCCTAAGTGTGACGCAACACGGGGGGCTGTTGCGAACTTGAATGCTCACAGAGCTTTGAAGTTGCGTTAGCCAGACTAGGGCTGAAGTGACCTTGAGCAAGGCACTGAACCCCCAACTGCTCCCTGGGTGCTGTAGCGTAGCTGCCCACTGCTCTGGGTGTGTGTGTGCCAGACATGTGGACTCGAGTCATGTGACTTGGACTCGAGTCAGACTCGAGTCACCATTTTGATGACTTGAGACTTGAAATCCCTAGATGAGGAATGACTTGCAACTCGACTCGGACTTGCACGCTGTTGACTCGAGACTTGACTTGGACTTGACAGTTTTAGCTTGCAATGACTTGGCGTATCAGGTATAAATATTCTTCCCCCCCGATTTTGAATCCAAGTACACTCGTTATTATTTGAATGCGGTGTAGCTCCTTGTCCTAGGCTACGGCAGCTCAATCCACTAGCACTAGGTGTCACTCAAGCACAATGCCGGGGTGGCCCTATATTTAGCCGGGACCATCCCTGGCCCAAACCATCAATGGTGGCCTGCTTGGAGCATGGGGAAAATAATTTTCACTAATTTTGGTCACTGATCTTATTCTTGCATTAATCATCAATTCAACTGCACTCTGCATTTTCACATGGCAGCCCAGACGCCGACAGCATCGCAGCAGATTAAATAGGCGCTACCAAATAAGGAAATTCTCCCCTCCCCTCTATTGCAGTTGGTTTGGTCCAAGACTCCTCCTCTGTATTGCGGGGAACTTAAACAACGTTGGCGCGAAACAGCGCGCGTCAGTGATGGAGGGCAGAAAGAGGCCAGGTGGAACCGAAAGGGCGGAGCTTAAAAAAGGTGGTAGCAAAATGTGCCAAATTGACAGATATGTTCTCAAGACCAGCTGGTAGGTTACGAAAGATATGGAGTATGATAACCCTGTTTGTCGATTTTATCAGTCTATGCTAGGCCTATAATGTGTCGATAGTTTGCGATGTCAATTCAGCTTTTTGATGTCATGTGAAATCTCGCAATTTACACGGTATAGATGCGGTGTATGTCTTAATTCTAAGAAGAACCGGACATTGCTTTACATCCCAGTTATTAACAATTTTAGATGAACAGGTCCCAAATGTGCTGTTGCGCGTTATTTCCTCATCCAGCCTATTTCATCTCGCTGTCACACCGTGCATTTCCACAGGCGTGCGCACATTGTGGTTATGAACACATTGGCCTAGAAGTCATAAATTTGATGTTAAATAATTGTTGTTAAATATATAACTTAGAAGAGGTGTATGCCAGTATTCTAAGCAGAATCGAACACTTGCTTTAGCCTACATTTCATTTAACCATTTTTGAGTTGCCTAATGCGCCCTCACGCTTTATCTGCCGGTTGCTGAGTACCCAGCATTGTTGACTTGCCATTATTTTCGAGGCGTATGCGGCATGTAATGCACAAGCATTGGTTCAAATGCACGCGAGATGGGTGCTTTCGTTGTTTTAAGACTATGTGACTAAAAATGTGTTGTGTAATTCGTCTTAAATAACGCGAAACAATCAGTCATACTCGCTGCTTTGCTATTTGGAGTGGCAGTCAGCTGGATTTCGCCCCCGACGTAAAAGTTCATTCCCACACCCGGGCCGAAGATGCCGATTTCTGAAGACGCATGTCCTTTGGATGTGTTTTCAAATATTTTCACTAAGGAACTTTAGGACATGTTGGTGACACAGATAAATGTATATGCGGATTAGACACGCGGCCACACACCATCCAATTTTAAGTGGAGCCCCGTCTCATACTAGATGAAATCGTTCGTCGGTCTCTGCATTGCGTTTGTGGTCATTAAACTACCGCGTAATGGAAGTTTTATTAACCCTAAAGTAATGCAGAGAACGACGAACAACATACATTGTGAAAGAACAGTTATTTGTTTTATCTTTTTTTAATGTACTCAAATTCCTCCTCCATTTCAAAGTGGCCTGAATGTGAATTAAACTCCCGGAGTGAAAACAGGGCCCACTCCGGCCCTGCTCAAGCACTTCAACTGGTTCAAATGAAAAACCAAACGGTGATGGGCAACGAGGACGCTGAATGATGAACGGACGGATAAAAACATGATTCCCCGCGTAATTTCCTTTGGATTTAAAGAATACTCCAATACAGATGACAAACGCATTGCTACGTGCAGAACATGTGGAGCCACAATTTCGGACAGCCAGTCACCCACATCAAACTTCGCTCGTCACCTGAGGCTGCATAAGGACAAGTAAGTAACAAAGCCAGGTAGCAAGAATCTGTACAGGCTAGTTGGTGGCTAGAAGTGGAATGTGTTAATGTATTAACGCTGTCAAGGATTTATTTTGCTTTGCTGAATATAAAATAGTGAAGTAGATTTTTTTTTTATTGGATTGCTTTTGTGTTCAGTCTAGTGTTAGATTATGTGGACTAGGCTACCAGTTAACACACATTGGGAAGGCATAGCCAGAAGGTGGTGATTTGGTCAGAGCAGAGAAAGTTTACAAGATTGTTATAAAGGCTCCGGTCAGAACGACACAGACTTATGATAAGAACCGGACAGCAAAGGATAAAACGTGAATCAAATAAACAGTTACCCAGACTGCAAACTAAGTATGTAAAACAGAAGTTCGCTCTTTGCAGTGGGAAAGTCAGTGCTCGTCATGAAAGGCATTTAAACCACTGAGACGAGATGACTAGCAATGCAAGTTAAACCAGGCGTTTAACTGTTTGCTACGTACTGCACCAAGTCGTGGACGCTGTGCGATGTGTGTTATTAGTGCTGGGATTACGTGTCATCAGAGACATTCAATTCTATTCTCTTCCTCTCTCTGGTGTCATGTAGGCAATGTGAATAATGGGCCATTTGGGCTATGTAAAATGTAAGCTCAGCTGACGTTTTATAGCGCAGTACATCCTGACAGATTGGAGTGTAGCCTACTCCGACGCGAAGCATTATCCCACAGTCTTACCCAAACGACAGGGCACACAATGCCTTTACATAGCGTGGCTTTACCAGTGCATTTATTAGTCTCTGGCGAGAAACCAAATTCGCCAAAAGCACGCAACTTGGATCTGGAGGATTCCGCTGAACATTCTGAAATTCACAACAACTGTTTATTCTATTTTATTATACGGCTCTCTAGAATGTTGCCAGGGCTTCATTCTCACATTCTGGCCAGAGCCCTAGAGGACTCTGATTCTGGCTACATCGTCACAACGTTCTGTGTTTACTGAGGCTACCGGTATTTTAGCGAGTGTTTAGTGAATGCATTGTGGTCTAGCTAAACTGCTTAAGGGAACATCCTGGCTGGCTTGTATTAAACATTATACTGTGTATAAACAAATATGTTCAGATTAAATGAACTCAGACTTTGATATTGAAAATGATAAAAACATGTTAATGTCTACATGATTAAAAACAGAAAACAAGTAGGCCTACTAATTTTACATTTTTTTTTCTTGTTTAGATTTGCAGAATATCTGAAGAACAAGATCATCCCAAGTGAGACAGAGCAGCCGTCCATTTCTGGATTCCTTACTGCAAAAGATAGACAGTACAATGCTACCCACCCACAACAAAAAGCCATCACAAATTCAATACTAACAGATTTGGTCATTGGATGCAACATCCCTCTCTCAGTAGTGGAGAACAGATATTTCTGGAATTTTGTCAGTTAGTTGGTCTCTCTCACACACACAAACGTACTCAAGTCACATTGTATTGTGTTAAAGGCATGTCATGTTGTATGTTGGGACAGTGCCTAACTTCAGAAGGAAAACCATTCTTTGATTCTAAAAGTACACAGATCATCTGTTAGCTTGGACTTTGAGTTTCATGTCTTAAAATGCACATGAAAAGCATTTTTATGTGAAAAATGACATGAATGAAATGAAAAGAAAATGATTTTTGTTACACAGTACTAGTTTTGTTTAGAATTTTGTTTTAATTTCTCACTAATTTTCCAATAAAAAATGTAAGGAAATGGTCATACTTTCACTCATTCTCACACCCTTAGCCTCAGATGTACACTGACTCACTCAAACTAAACTCACTGAAAATTTAGGATGCTTTACTAACGTTAACTAACTAATCATTGTCTCCTCTGAGATTCTTTGATTGTCTTGGGGCACAAGCTCTAAAACATTTTAAAATGGAAAAGAATGGGTGTACTGTAGTTACTTGTGCTGACTCTATGAATCATTGACATTACATTACATTTAGCAGACATTTTTATCCAAGGTGACTGGCAAAGGAGGACATACACTGCAGTGTGGAGAGGTAATACATTTGTGATCAAAAATGTGTTGATTGCTTGTAGAATAAATGGTGACTTGTTAGGGACTTGGAAAAAAATGAGACTTGGACTTGGACTCGACTTGGCTTGGGTAGGACTTGGACTTGGACTTGACTTGGTCAAAAGTGCCTTGACTTGTGACTTGACTCGGACTTGAGTGGTAGGACTTGAGACTTACTTGTGACTTGCACATTAGTGACTTTGTCCCACCTCTGGTGTGTGCTCCTTGCTCACTTAAAGCCTCGGTCACAACCGGCCGTACGTGCTCCTACGGCCGGTCTACGTGCAAAAAACGCAAGAAACGCATGAGAGCGCGCGTGTGACATGCTGATTTTCGAGCCGCAGAGGTTCTTTGTCATGTCAAACAAACTCTACGGGCGCTTACGTTTTTTTCAGGTTGCAAGACGAACTTACGGCCAACGTGCGTCTTTCTCCACGAACAAAAAAAACGCAGCGATTTGGGAAACGCCAAAAATCACACGGCCAAAAAAATCGTACGTCCGGTTGTGACCTAGGCTTAAGTGTGCATGTATGTGTTCACTGCTTCAGATCAGTTAAATGCAGACAACTAATTTCACTGTGCTTGTGTACATGTGACAAATAAAGGCTTCTTCTTCTCTCATATATATATATATATAGTGTGTGTGTATAGGTAAATTCGAATAGAATTCTTTCTAGTCCTTCGTGATTTAAAAATATTTACTGGAATATATACTACTGGAAAAATGAATAAGAAAAATAACTCATCAGTTAGAACCTCGAGGCTTTTTTTTGTCTCTTTAGCTATAAAGCACTTTGGTGTGTTTCATCCTGTAAGCGGAGTTTCCGTGATGTCTTTATGCTTGGAGTAAACATTCCTGTCACAAGCCTGCAATATCTTTAAAGCCTCAGCAGATCTACCTGGAGTCCAGGTGTCTGAGGTGTTCCTCCTGTCTTGTCGTCTGTATTTTCCTGACGTTCATCTAAAATCCCAGCAGGAATCTTTTCTCTTCACTTCACTCAGCTGCCTTTGAGAGTGTTCCGTTTAAAGCCCAGCCACAGACTCCCCTCCATTTCATCAGAATGGAAAATAAAATCACTATAAATCCTCTCCGGCCCACCTCCACAGGGAACGCCTCTGATTTTCAGCCATTTCACATCACATCACATCAGCTGCCAGCTCTGTGTAGTGGAGATCATTGTACCTGACACATAGCCGTACACATCGTCTCATATTTCAACAACTTCTCTTTCTTTTGTGACCAGAAAAATCTGGACTTGAGGGTGGGGCAAGTATAGCTGAAATTTTACGTTACAGTTAAAGATTCATTGATGCCCTCATAGGAGTACGAGTCTTTTATTATACAGGTGTAGACAGTGACCTTGAGTGTGAGAACGCTGTTTTATAAATAGAAAGCATTGTTATTATTATTATTATTATTAGTAGTAGTCATAGTACTTGTCTATCCTGATCTTGATAAAGAAGTGAATAAACTCCTCAATCAGGGACATCACGGAACATTTTATTTCACTCTGAGTTTGTGGTGACTTTATGATGTCATGGCACGCATGTTTAATAGAGAGTGTTAGGATGGGCGACCTTTTGTGTGTGTGTGAGAGAGAGGGTTCATGTCTCAGTGTTCAGTGCTCGCAGAATTTGGAGTGCTCTCACACGCAACAGGTTCTTGTTGTCATTTCTCCAAGCTCATGAATACTGTTCTGTGCAATTCACTGGCATGAGGAATGCAGTCACACTGAAAACGTCAACACACTCCTTTTGTCCAATCAGAATCCAGAACCCAACAGCTGTGTGGTAGAAGACAAATTTGTCGGTTACGTTTGTCTCTTGGTGCATCATGTACAGTTGTGGCCAGAGGTTTACATCCAGGGACATGAAGGTCAGGGCAATGTTGGGCTTTCAGTGATTCTCTGAACTGGTGTTGTTCTGTGGCAGAATGACTGCACAACATATATCCATTTTAAATCAAAAAATACATTGGTGTACAAGTTTTTATTTTGGGTTTTCTGGAATCAACACTGGGTCAAAGCTATACAACCCCAAATCAGAAAAATTTGAGATGGTGTGGAAAGCAGTGATTTTTAAATGTACTTTGACTTTGATTACAGACAGGATTGACCAAAAATATTTCATGTTTTGTTGGTCAACTTCATTTCATTTGGTAATATCCATCCATTCCTGCGTTTCAGACCTGCAACACATTCCAGAAAAGTTGGGACGGGGCAATTTAGGGCTCATAATGAGGTACAACAATTAAATAATGATGTGATTTGAAACAGGTGATGACAACAGGTGACTGGAATCATGATCTGGTACAAAATCAGTCTCCAGGAAAAGCTGAGTGTTTGAGGAGTAAAGACGGGCCGAGGATCTCCAGTTTGTCAACAAATGCATGAGAAAATTATTGAAATGTTTAAAAACAATGTTCCTCAAAGAAAGATAGAAAGGGATTTGGATATTTCACCCTCTGTGGTGCATAATATCATTAAACCATTCAACCTCTCCTTGAATCACCACTTTAACGTGGTGGAGGGGTTTGAGTACCTCAGTGATTCTAGAAGCTATGTTGTCGGGGGCATTTGCCCTTGGTTGGGTCTCCCAAGGCAAACAGGTCCTAGATGAGAGGTCAGACAAAGAGCGGTTCTGAAGAGCCTTATGAAAGAAACTGCAAGGATCTGAGTGCCCTCACCCGTACCAGGGATACCAGGGCCCCACCCTGAAGCCAGGCCTGGGGGAGGGGCTTGTTGGCAAGCACCTGGTGGCTGGGCCTTTGTCCGTGGGGCCTGGCTGGGCCTAGCCTGAATGGGCAATATGGAACCACTCTCTTGTGGACCCACCACCTGCAGGAGGTGCCGTAAGGGTCCAGTGCATTGTGGATCGGGTGGCAGTCAAAGGCGGAGGCCCTGGCATACTGATCCCTGACTGACAAAACTGGCTTTTGGGACATGGAATGTCACCTCTCTGGTCGGGAAGGAGACTGAGCTTGTGCGTTAGGTTGAGAGGTACTGACTAGATATAGTTGAGCTCACCTCAATGCATAGCTTGAGCTCTGGAACCAATTTCCTGGCGAGGGGTTGGATTCTCCTCCATGCTGGAGTTGCCAAGGGTGAGCGGCGCCAGGCAGGGGTGGGGCTATTGGTAGCCCCCCAGTTCGGCATGCTAACATCGGAGTTCTCCCCAGTAAACGAGAAGGACATTTTCCTGCACCTTCGGGTCGGGGAACGGTCTCTGACTGATTTGCGCTTATGTGCCAAATGGTAGTTCAGAGTACCTGGCCTTCTTGGAGTCCTTGAGTGGGGCACCATGAGGGGACTCCATTGTTTTACTGGAGGACTTCAACGCTTATGTGGGCAATGATGTTGAGACCTGGAGGGATATGATTGGGAGGAACAGCCTGCCCGATCTGAACCCGAGGGGTGTTCTGTTGTTGGACTTCTGTGCCATGCACGGTTTGGCCATAACGAACACCATGTTCGAGCATAAGGGTGTTCATAAGTGCACATGGCATGAGGACACCCTAGGTCGTAGATTGATTATTGACTTTGTAGTCATTTCATCTGATCTTTGACCGTATGTCTTGGACACTCGGGTGAAGACAGGAGCAGAGCTGTCAACTGATCACTACCTGGTGGCGAGCTGGATCAGATGGCGGGGGAGGAGGCCAGACAGACCTGGTAGGCCCAAACATGTAGTGAAGGTATGCTGGGAACGTCTGGCGGAGGCTCCCGTCCGTCGGATCTTCAACTGCCACACCCAGCAGAGCTTCAACTGTATACCGGGGAGAATGGGGACATTGAGTCTGAGTGGACCATGTTCCATACCTCCATGGCTGAGGTGGCCATGCGGAGCTGCGGCTGCAAGGTTGTTGGTGCCTGTCGTGGCGGTAATCCCCGAACCAGGTTGTGGACACCTGCAGTGAGGGGGGACCGTCAAGCTGAAGGAGTCCTATTGGGCTTGATTAGTTTGTGGGTCTCCAGAGGCAGCTGACAGATACTGACAGGCCAAGCGGAACGTGGCTCTGGCGGTCACTGAAGCAAAAACTCGGGTGTGAGAGGAGTTCAGTGAGGCCATGGAAAGCAACTTTTGGTCAGCCTTGAAGAGATTCTGGCAAACTGTCCAGCAGCTGAGGAAGGGGAAGCAGTGCTCTGTCCCAACTGTTTACAGTGGGGATGGAGTGCTGTTGACCTCAACTGGGGACATCGTCCGGCGGTGGAAGGAATACTTCGAGGATCTCCTCAATCCCACCTTCATGTTGTCTGAGGAGGACGCAGAGAATGAGGGTGCTTTGGAGGACTTGCCCATCACAGGGGCTGAGGTTGCCGAAGTAGTTAAAAAGTTCCTCGGTGGCCGGGCTCCGGGGGTGGATGAGATTTGTCCTGAGTTCCTGAAGGTGCTGGATGTTGTTGGGCTGTCTTGGTTGACACGCCTCTTCAACATTGTGTGGAGGTCAGGGACAGTGCCTCTGGATTGGTCAGACTGGGGTGGAGAGTGTGTTCCAACTATAGGGGGATCACACTTCTCAGCCTCCCTGGGAAAGCCTATGCTGGGGTGCTGGAGAGGAGAGTCCGGTCGATAGTCGAACTTCGGATTCAGGAGGAACAACGCGGTTTTCGTCCTGGTCGTGAAACACTGGACCAGCTCTTTACCCTTGCAAGGGTACTGGAGGGTGCATGGGAGTTTGCCCAACCGGTCTACATGTGCTTTGTGGACCTAGAGAAGGCTTATGACCATATCCCCCAGTGTGCCCTCTGGGGGTGCTTCGGAAGTATGGGGTTCAGAGCTCACTGCTGCGGGCCATAGGGACCCTGTATGACCGGAGCAGGAGTTTGGTTCACATTGCTGGCAGTAAGTCAGACTTGTTCCCGGTGCATGTGGGACTCCACCAGGGCTGCCCTTTGTCACCAGTTCTGTTCATAACTTTTATGGACAGAATTTCTAGGCGCAGCCAAGGGGCAGAGGGTGTCTGGTTTGGTGGCATCAGGATCGCGTCTCTGCTTTTTGAGGATGATGTGGTCCTGTTGGCTTCATCAAACTGTGACCTACACTACCGTATGCGCTGGGATGGTTTGCAGCCAAGTGTGAAGTGGCTGGGATGAGGATCAGCACCTCCAAGTCCATGGCCATGGCGCTTGGGTCAGGGGGGAGTTGCTACCTCAAGTGGAGGAATATAAGTATCTCGGGGTCTTGTTCATGAGTGAGGGTAAGGGGGAGCAGGAGTTGGACAGACAGATCAGTGATGCAGATGCTAAACCGGTCTGTTGTGGTGAAGAGAGAGCTGAGCCAAAAGGCAAAGCTCTCAATTTACTGGTCCATCTACATTCCCACCCTCACCTATGGTCACGAGCTGTCGGTAGTGACAAAAAGAATAAGATTGCAGATACAAGCGGTAGAAATTAGTTTTCTCCGCAGGGTGGCTGGGCTCTCCCTTAGAGATAGGGTAAGAAGCTCAGTCATTCGGGAGAGACTCAGAGTAGAACCGCTGCTCCTCCACATCGAAAGGAGTCGGTTGAGGTGGTTCAGGCACCTTGTTAGGACGCCACCCTGGACACCTCCCAGGAGAGAGGTTCTCTGGCCATGCCCCACCGGGAGGAGACCCTGGGGCAGACCCAGGACATGCTGGAAAGATTACATCTCTCAGCTGGCTTGGGAATGCCTCGGTATTCCCCCAGAAGAACTGGTGGAGGTGGCCGAGGAGAGGGAAGTCTGGGCTGCTCTGCTTAGGCTGCTACCCCTGTGACCCGGACCCGGATAAGTGGCAGAAAATGCATGGATGGATGGATGGATGGACATTCAAGGAATCTGAAGGAATTTCAGTGTGTAAAGGGCTCAAGCCTAATCTGAACCCTCTTGATCTCTGATCCCTCAGACGGCACTGTATGAAGAACCATCATTCATCTTCAGCTGATAGAACCAATAGCTGATAGAGCTGGGCTTGGGATTACTTTGGCAAACCTTTATCAAGCCACAATACGGAGTTACATCAACAAACACCGGTTAAAACTTTACTGTGTAAAAAGGAAGCCTTATGTTAACTGTGTCCACAAGTGCCGTCGACTTCTCTGGGTTCGGAGGCATCTGGGATGGACCATCACACAGTGGAAACGTATTGTGGTCAGACGAATCAGTATTCCATGTCTTTTTTGGAAGAAATGGACGCCATATGCTCTGAAGAGGAAAAGGACCATCCAGACTGTTACCAGGAACAAGTCCGAAAGCCAGGGTGTGTCATGGTATGAGGTTGTGTCAGTGCCCTTGGCAAAGGTAACTTACACTTCTGTGATGGAGCATTAATGCAGAAAAGTACACTGAGATTTTGGAGCAACATCTGCTGCCTTCAAGACGACGTCTTTTCCAGGGAGATTTCAACAAGACGATGCAAAACCACATTCTGCACACATTACAAAAGCATGGCTGTGGAAGAAGAGGGCGTGGCCCCTCTGTCCCCAATAGAGAATGTGTGGAGAATTTAAAAATGAAAAATATGACAGTGACGACCCCGAACTGTTCCACACCTTAAGACCTGTTTACAGGAAGAACGGGACAAAAATAACACCTGAAACACTTCATCACTTGGAGTCTTCAGTCCATAAACAGCTTTTAAGTGCTGGGAGAAGGAACAGGAACATTATAAAGTGTGAAATGCTTTACTGTAACAACATTTATTGAAATGTGTTTATTTTGAAAACAAACAAACCCAATATCGTTCATGAGGGAAAATATCAAATAATGTGCTGTTGTATTGTTTTGAGTGTAATACAGGTCAAAGATTATTTACATGTCATTGTTTTCAGTTTTAATTTCAGTTTCAACATCCTATCCCAACTTTTTCTGATTCGTGGTTGTACATACACCCACTTAGATTATTAATTCAGTGGAGGTGAAAGTTCCAAAATGTCTTAACTTGGCAAGTCCAAGGCCTCTTAACTTCCTGTTCGTGATGATGCCACTGCAGCTGGAAGCTTCTCTGTGCACAACATAAAGGGTTTGATTGACACTCATTGGATTGACCAACACACAGTACATTGGGAAAGTCCAAGGAGCTCAGTGCAGATCTGAGAAAGAGGATCATAGATTTACATTCAGGAACGTGTCTTGGAGACATTTCTAAACAATCGCAGATTCAAAGATCATCAGTTGAGACAATTGTATGAAAGTACAACTTATTGGGAGGTGAAGCCACTTTGCTGGAAGAAGATCCAAACTGTCCCCTTCAGCTCTGAGAAAATTGGTTCGGATGGTCAGGAACAATCCAGAAACCAGCAAGGCACAGACCTGCCAGGAACTGGAAGCTTCTGGAACACTGTCTACAGTCAGGTGAGTTTTACATCACCATGAACTGAGAGGCTGCTGCCCAAGAAAGAAGCTCCTGCTCCAAAATCCACACCTTCAATCTCCAAGTTTGCAGCTAAGCACACGGACAAGTCTTCTTTCGGAAAGTTTTGTGGTCAAATGAGGCAAAGACTGACTCATTTGGCCACAATGACCAGAGGCACAGAGGAACACTGTGAAGCATGGTGGTGGTAGCACCAGACTCTGGGGCTGTGTTGCTGCCAGTGGAACTGTTGTATTGCACAAAGTGGATGGAATAATGAAGAAGGAGGAGTACATCAGAATTCTTCAGCAAAACCTCAAGCCATCAGAAACTTGGATACAGTTGTGTGTTCCAACAGGACAGTGACCCCAAACACACATCAGAGCTGGTTGTGGAGGATAAAGCAGGCAACTCGACCAGTTCTGCCAAGAAGAGAGACAAATATCCAACTGGAATTCTGACAGAAGCTTGTTGATGGTGAATAGAAGCGTCTGGTGAAGGTGAAACTCACTGAGGGACATTTAACCTAATATTAGGTGATTTGTATGTATAATTTTGACCCTGTTCTGATTAAGAAAATGCAAAATAAATTAAAACTTGTGAACCAAATTATTATTTTTTGTCTATTAAGGCCACACCAGTTCGATTAGTTGGTTCTCGGAATCGCCGCTTGAAGAAAATGCAAAATGAAAAAAAAATCGAAATCAAACTCCCGCCAACAGAAAAGGTCACGTGACGTCGAAAACCAATCAAATCGCCCCTTTCACTTTCGTTAAAGACTTGTGAAGTAGCCTACTCCTGGTCAAATCTTTTTTTCTGTGCGTTGTAGACGTTCAATTGACTGTAATTCAGTCGTTTATTTAGCCTATCTGTTTACTGGTTTGTCTGTATTGTTTGGTCTATTTCCACCGCTAATTTTACCATCAGAGCATTTTTTTTTATTTTTATTTCGCCTGCTTGCTTCATATTTTTCCTGAAAAAAATCAGAGAACCAACTAATTAAATTGGTGTGGCCTAAAGATGTGTGTTGTACAATCGTCCCACAGAAAAGGAACAGTTCAAAGAAATCACTGACACTGTTGCCCTGACGTTCATGTCCCTGTATGTAAACTTCTGACTGTAACTGTATACAGTGCTGCGATAG
Organism: Neoarius graeffei; assembly: GCF_027579695.1. Classification (NCBI taxonomy): domain Eukaryota; kingdom Metazoa; phylum Chordata; class Actinopteri; order Siluriformes; family Ariidae; genus Neoarius; species Neoarius graeffei. The sequence goes on from NC_083595.1 coordinate 2,719,170, forward strand.
AGCGGTTAGATCCAGTCCTCTAATCTGACTAGATGAACGGTGTTCTGAGAGCATTGATATTTACTGTAACAGCACTGGGACATGTCACTGTGTACATCACTCCACTTTGCTCTGTGTTCACTCTGTGAAATTTTAATTCGAGGGATACACCGAAACCATTACTACACTAACTGCAGGCTGTCTGTCACCATGACAACACACAATGCTCTGTCTGTCTGGCTGTGGCTTCTTCAGGAACTATTTTTGTTGCTGGAGCAAAAATAAATTAAATCGGCCGAATCACAGCCGTGCTGATGTTCACTAGAACAGCGTAAAGTAAACACGTCTGTTTTATTGAGCCACTAGAGGTTGTGTGTTTTCCAAACCTACAGCTCTATTATGTCCAGAGGACACAACAACTTTGACCAGCAGAATAAATCCTGGTTGGGAGATTACTGAGTGTTTTCTAGTTTTTAGTTTTTCCCTTCAGTGAGCTACTTGGCAGTCGCGATACAGGAACCCACGTTCTTACCTGTCCAAGATTCAGAGCACACACAAGTTCCTTTCCTCCCATTCCACCTCCTTCCCTCTCGTCTGTCCAAGTGAGAGTCCTTCTCAGTGTTTCTCCCTCTTATCCACAGCTTCTCCTTCTCTCATGCGTGTCTCTGATTTCTGTGTCCTCTTCAGTACGTGCTGTTTCCTGAACTCTGGCCCTCGTTCTCTACAGGCTTTTCCACTTTATTCAGCTCAGTGTGAGTCAGAATTGACAGTTTGATGAGAAAAGCCCAGAATGTGTTTGTTTCAAATCCAGGACAATTTCCTGGGCTTTTTGACCGTCATGTTCACCACCTTCTTACTTTCACACTTATCTCTAACGTGCAGGTGGAACTGATGACTTGGCATTCCCTGAGCACTCAGTTAATGAAGATCCAGTCTTATCTCCAGACACATATCATTTCTAACAGGTTATAACTTCAACATTTTTTCAAGTTTATCTGTAGCTGTTACAGTCTTCATCATTTTAGCCATCAACAGCATCTCGCTCAGGACTCAGCTCCATCACACTTCCTCTTTTATAGACAGGAGGTCCTGCTGTCATGAGGGGTGTTCACACGGCACATGTTTGCATCGATGCTGCACCGATGTATTTTGTTGCGATATATCTTACACCGGTGTAAATTTTGTGGAGCGTTCACACGTCACAAACCTGCTTACTAGAGAGAAGCGTGTTAGCACCGGTGCAGCCCCACTTGCGTTCACACGGCAGTTTTTGCGACCGTGCTATACGATAGTAATAATGCGGAAATGAAATATGCGCATGCGTGAAAATGTACTTCCTTTTCCTGGTTGTCATGGCATCACCAAGCGCCGGGAAAACAACGTGGATGAAGACACCAGTGTTGCCAGATACTGCTGACGTTTTCCAGCCCAAAATATGTTCAAATCCACCAAAATGCACTTAAAACCTCCCAATCTGGCAACACTGGAAGACACGCAGTTCTGTTGTTGTTGATATTCGCCATTTTGGAAGCGCAAAATACCAGGATGCAAATTATGCAATGCCCGTATGTAATCAACTCTCCTCACGTGTAGCGAGTCTACCCCTGTAGCGTTCAGACGTCCCATTTTATATCGGTGCTGCCCCGCAAACTAGCATTTACTCCGGAGTAAATTTCTTAAACCACCTCCCGAGCAGGGTTAGATTTGCACCGGTTTAAGCAGCTTTCAGGGGCGACACCGCTATAACTTTGTACCGTGTGAACGCTCTACCGGGGCGGCCCCGGTGCTACACCGGAGTAAAAGTTGCCGTGTGAACACCCCTATGGCCTCATGGACTTCACAAAGTTAGGTAACGCAGGTAGTTATAAGATGTAATTTTTTTTGGAAGTGGACTCTGTAAAACGCATCTGTTGAAAATCAAGATGTGTTTAAAAAAACCTCAAGTGGTCATTCATCCTTTGACATTTGGAGCTGAACGTTTTGTAAAAAGTTTAATTGATGGGTGAAAAATCTTTCTTTCTCTGAATAATTTCATCTAAAAAAATTACATATCCATTTCCTAAAGGAATTACTGCGACCTCTAGGTGGAGGGAGGGGGGGAGGGGAGAGAACTACAGTACAGAAATATAAAGAAAGAACAAGAAATAATGAGGAATAAATCACTTTGGTACATACTGTTACAGGAAAATAATCACTGACTGGGGGGTGTGATGGGAAGTTACTATATACAGTCCTGTGTAAAAGTCTGAGGCACATGGAAAGAAATGCGTCGACCGAAAATGACTTTTTCAACATTAGAAAATGCTATAAACAGTAATCAGTGAGCCATAATAAATGAAATAAAGTCAGTATTTGGTGTGAGACGACCCTTTGCTTTAAAAAAAAATACCAGTCTCAGGTCCAGTGAGGTCAGTTTTATGTGGAAATGATCTGTAGGTTTTCCTGAGCATCTTACAGAACCAGCCGCAGTTCTTCTGGACACTTTGACTGTCACACTCACTTCTTCATTTTACACCAAAACCCAGCAGCCTTCATTATGGTTTCTTTTTTCATCTGAAAAGTGTCTCTTATGGAATATGCTGCTCAGATACAAACTTTTTTTTTCTGTAACATTTAATTTTGTGCTGGAAAAAACCGAACGTTTGGACTCTAAAATGTTTTTGTACCGACTCGATAATGTAGACGTCATCAAATAGAAATCTATAACAAAGTTTGTATGAAAAAAATAGGGGGGCTAAGACTTTTGCACAGTACTGTATATTTAGTTACATTTAACATCACTGAAATAAGTCCTCTCTTACATTAGAGCAGCTATAAACAGATGTCCTGTCACCAGTCTTTTTTCTTCTCTCTCAAAGTTAATAAGGTAAAAACGGCAGCTTGTCATATTACTGAGAAACCGCAAGGAAGCGTAAACTCCTCCGTCCTGGAGACGTCTGAAAACGTACTTCCAGCTTCACCTCTGTTACAAAGCACTGAATAGAAACGATACCGTATGAGAACCAGCGCGTTAATATAAACCTGCACTGCTGTCCGAGCCGCTGTTCTACAAAACAGTGAAGGATAAATATGAAATAGTCACAGCTTTGTACAGTGTGAACTCATTCATGGGCTCAACATGACACAACACAGCATTCTAATGAACACAGATTTCCCAGAAGCCTCAGCGGTTTATTTTCACTGGCTCAGTGTGTGGACTCTTTGGAGAAAGTTTTCACTTTTGTCTCATCATGAAAAGTTGTGCACAAACTGTGTGTGTGCATTATAAATGGCATTAAAGGTGTGTGTGTGCTGTTTGCTGCTCAGATGCCCCAGGATCCAGTTTTCCTGCCCAAAGTGAGGTGTGTGTGTGTGTGACATGAAAATCGTGACAGTTTAACCTTAACTCTTTTTTTTTTTTAATTGTTCTATAAATATTTGTCAGAGTTCTTTACTTATTAAAAGGCTCTTATCTGTGAAAACAGTAATGTGTTATGAGACAACAGAAACTTTATATTAAATGGGAATTTTTGTTGACTTGGTTTGTTTGATTTATTAAATGTGTTGTTTGCAGCTCAGACGTGCCAGCCGGGGCAATTCTCCTGCCAAAATGGCCGCTGCATCCCAGAAAATTGGCGCTGTGATCGGGACAATGATTGCGGTGACGAATCAGACGAGCCTTTGTGGTGCAGTGAGTCATTGTTTTTCCAGGATCCTTATCCCTTGTTAATTCAGTATCACACTGACTTCTTTCCTTTCATTCTGAATGTGTGTGTTTTTCTCTTTATGTCTTGAACGCACCGCTCAGTCAGAGGTAATAACAGGGATGCTTAGATAACCCTTATTTCTCACACACTTTATTAGAGGAAATAATCCCCGCTTGTGTGGAATCCTCCACGCGGTTCACCGTGAGAGTTTTCAATCAGTGTGCGTCTGATCTTTTATTTCTCATCGCTGGTTTTCAGATATGAAAATGTGATTTGAACAATAAACTGAACTGAAGCACAGTCTTTGAAGATTAGTTTTTCTGATGCAAATCTAATCATTCCCTTTAGTTTTCAGAAACAGGGCCGAGCATTTCATAAGGCGCTGAATGATGTAGTCATGTCCATCATGCAGAAGGGTATAGGTGACTTGTTGATTAGCACTAATCTAAACCTCATCAGAGGCAAATCAGTCTGGGGAAAAACACAGCCGGAGAGAAACCGGGCTACAGAACCAGGACAGGCAGGGTGACTTCAGGGTGCATCTGAACGCTGGGATTGCTGCCTCACTGTTCCGCGTTCCTGCACAGAGAAACTGGTCAAAACTCCACCATCTTCAGAGATGCACCAATTCCTTAAAGCATCTGGATTTAGGATTCACTCATGCTTCCTATATTGCAGTGCTTTATTGTTAGTATTATTATTTTAATTGCAGCATGTGATGGCACGTGGCATAAAGTCCAAAGAATGCCCAGATAATAAGAATCATAAATACAGAAACTACTGAAATAAATCTTAATTAAATAAACAGCAGGTACAAATAGAACCTGCGCATGTGGGGAGTCGGGCGATGAGAATCTCATTCAGGATAAACCAGCACAGCAGAGGGTTAGCACCGTTTGATTTACACAACAAGCCGACCACTTTAAAGGTGAAAATTGTTTTATTGTGTGTGACACAAACAAGAATTGAAATAAAAAAAAAAAACAGAAATCTGGAGTGTGCATAAGTATTCACCCCCAAAGTCAATACTTTGTAGAGCCACCTTTTGCTGTAATTACAGCTGCAAGTCTCTATTAGCTTAGCACATCTGACCACTGGGATTTTTGCCCATTCTCCAAGGCAAAACTGCTCCAACTCCTTCTCGTTAGATGGGTTGCATTGGTGTACAGCAATCTTCAAGTTATGCCGCAGATTCTCAATTGTATTGAGGTGTGTACTATCCATCTTTCCTTCAGTCCTGACCAGCTTTCCTGTCCCTGCAGATGAAAAACATCCCCACAGCATGATGCTGCCACCACCATGCTTCACTGTAGGAATGGTGTTCTCAGGGTGTTGGGTTTGTGCCACACATGGCGTTTCCCATGATGGCCAAAAAGATCAAGTTTAGTCTCATTTGACCAGAGAATCTTCTTCCATGGGTTTGGGGAGTCTGCCACATGCTGTTGGGCAAACTCCAAACATGGTTTCTTAGCAATGGCTTTTTTCTGGCCACTGTTCCATAAAGCCCCGCCCACTCTGTGGAGTGTACAGCTTAAAGTGGTCCTATGGACAGATACTCCCATCTCCGCTGTGGATCTTTGCAGCTCCTTCAGTGTTGTCTTTGGTATCTTTGTCGCATCTCTGATTAACGCCCTCCTTGCCCGGTCTGTGAGTTTTGGTGGGCGGGGCCTTCTCTTGTCAGGTTTGTAGTGATGCCATATTCTTTCCATTTTGCTATAATGGATTTAATGGAGCTCCGTGGGATATTCAAAGTTTGGGATATTTTTTATAACCCAACCCTGATCTATACTTCTCCACAACTTTGTCTCTGACCTGTTTGGAGGCTCCTTGGTTTTCATGTTGTTTTGCTTAGTAGTGTTGCAGAGTCAGGGTCCTTCCAGAACAGGGTGATTTATACAGACATCATGTGACAGATCATGTGACACTTTGATTGCACACAGGTGGCTCTTAATCAACTAATTATGTGACTTATGAGGTGAATTGATTGGAGCAGCTCTTTAGGGGTTTCATACAAAAGGGGGTGAATACTTATGCACACTCCAGATTTCTGTTTTTTCATCGCAATTATTGTTTGTGTCACAATAAAACAACAGTTTTTATGTTTAAAGTGGTCGGCATGTTGTGTAAATCAAATGGTGCTCACGCCCAAAAATCCATTTTAATTCCAGCTTGTAATGCGACAAATCAGGACAAACACCGGGGGGGGGGGGGGGGGGGGGGGGGGGGAATACTTTTGCAAGACACTGTAAGTGTGTGATATACAGTACATACGCAATAATGTTTAATGGTGTGGTGATGTGTGAAGGCGTCTCATCTGGTGAATGTGTTTCTTTTTGACTCCACATGTTGATACACTAAAGAAATGGAACACATCCAATAGGACCATAACACGGACTAGAAACCACTGCTCAGAACCTCACCACACACACACACACACACAGCAGCTGGGGTTCCGTTACTGTTTTGCACAAAATAGAAGTGATATTTTTAAATTTTTCAACAAAACACAATGGTGAGTGTTGTGTGATTAAAGCTAGGTTTCTCCGCTTGTGGCAGCTCTTACAGAGCGCGCTCTTTTTTCAGAAAGGTGCTGTTTCCATTTGCTCTTCATGTCATGTGACTTAACTGCAAAACATGTTTCCATTTCAGTTTTGCAAAATATTGCTTTATTCATATCATCTGAAAAACCACCTCGCGCGAGTGTAAAAACACTTTTTGTGATATTTGAGTTTGCACATGAAGCAATTTGACTTCTCAACATGAGTGCTCAGGCGAACACGTACGGTATCAGGGAAACTCCCCAGTCAGAGAGAGGTGGGGTTTAACGAGAAGACGAAACGCCATGAATATGGACTTAATTAAAAAACTTTACCAGTTGGAATTCTGGGATCAAACCCAACAGTGAGTCTTAAAATAGGAACTTTGGTTTTTATTGCATGTTGAATTCAATCTGGTAAATTTCCCTGCTTCAGGTCAGTTAAAGATTACAAAGATCTGTTTCTGCAAGTTCAATATTACAACCCCGATTCCAAAAAAGTTGGGACAAAGTAGAAATTGTAAATAAAAACGGAATGCAATGATGTGGAAGTTTCAAAATTCCATATTTTATTCAGAATAGAACATAGATGACATATCAAATGTTTAAACTGAGAAAATGTATCATTTAAAGAGAAAAATTAGGTGATTTTAAATTTCATGACAACAACACATCTCAAAAAAGTTGGGACAAGGCCATGTTTCCCACTGTGAGACATCCCCTTTTCTCTTTACAACAGTCTGTAAACGTCTGGGGACTGAGGAGACAAGTTGCTCAAGTTTAGGGAGAGGAATGTTAACCCATTCTTGTCTAATGTAGGATTCTAGTTGCTCAACTGTCTTAGGTCTTTTTTGTCGTATCTTCCGTTTTATGATGCGCCAAATGTTTTCTATGGGTGAAAGATCTGGACTGCAGGCTGGCCAGTTCAGTACCCGGACCCTTCTTCTACGCAGCCATGATGCTGTAATTGATGCAGTATGTGGTTTGGCATTGTCATGTTGGAAAATGCAAGGTCTTCCCTGAAAGAGACGTCGTCTGGATGGGAGCATATGTTGCTCTAGAACCTGGATATACCTTTCAGCATTGATGGCGTCTTTCCAGATGTGTAAGCTGCCCATGCCACACGCACTAATGCAACCCCATACCATCAGAGATGCAGGCTTCTGAACTGAGCGCTGATAACAACTCGGGTCGTCCTTCTCCTCTTTAGTCCGAATGACACGGCGTCCCTGATTTCCATAAAGAACTTCAAATTTTGATTCGTCTGACCACAGAACAGTTTTCCACTTTGCCACAGTCCATTTTAAATGAGCCTTGGCCCAGAGAAGACGTCTGCGCTTCTGGATCGTGTTTATATACGGCTTCTTCTTTGAACTATAGAGTTTTAGCTGGCGACGGCGGATGGCACGGTGAATTGTGTTCACAGATAATGTTCTCTGGAAATATTCCTGAGCCCATTTTGTGATTTCCAATACAGAAGCATGCCTGTATGTGATGCAGTGCCGTCTAAGGGCCCGAAGATCACGGGCACCCAGTATGGTTTTCCGGCCTTGACCCTTATGCACAGAGATTCTTCCAGATTCTCTGAGTCTTTTGATGATATTATGCACTGTAGATGATGATATGTTCAAACCCTTTGCAATTTTACACTGTCGAACTCCTTTCTGATATTGCTCCACTATTTGTCGGTGCAGAATTAGGGGGATTGGTGATCCTCTTCCCATCTTTACTTCTGAGAGCCGCTGCCACTCCAAGATGCTCTTTTTATACCCAGTCATGTTAATGACCTATTGCCAATTGACCTAATGAGTTGCAATTTGGTCCTCCAGCTGTTCCTTTTTTGTACCTTTAACTTTTCCAGCCTCTTATTGCCCCTGTCCCAACTTTTTTGAGATGTGTTGCTGTCATGAAATTTCAAATGAGCCAATATGTGGCAGATAACGGAATCCAGGGACACATGTCGGCCCGGGGGCATTTTGAGTTATTGACAGATTCAGAAAGTACAGTTTCTAAGCTTTCCAATGATGCCTTCCATGTGGAGATCTGACAATATTTGAAGAATGTGTGGCCTTTTGAATGTGTATACTTCTTAAAACAGAAAAGGGAGAAAATCGCCCTCAAAGTTTTCCATCTCAGCTACTCTGGGTGCAGGGCGGGCACATAATGGTGCTCATTTGCATGACATTAAGGAAAGCCCTACCCCCTACGAGCTAGCACGATGCTACTTTCATGTAAACAAAGATCAGCACGTCAATTTTCCTTCCATGCAAAGTATCCCCAAAACAATTATGAAGTACAAAAATAAGTCCTAAAGTATACTTTAACGTTTTGTGGTTGAAAAATTACTCACACCGTAAGAAAGAAAGATAGCACGATGATGACACAACTAACACAATGCTAGTTTCATGTAAAGCTTCGGTCACAACCGGCTGTACAGTACGCGCTCCTATGGCCGGTCTACACGCAAAAAACGCAAGAAACACACGGAGAGCGCGCGTGAAACGCACGAGAGCGCGCGTGTGATGTGCTGATTTTCGAGCCGCAGACCGGCCGCAGAGGTTCTTTGTCATGTCAAACAAACTCTACGGGGGCTTACATTTTTTTCAGGTTGCAAGACAAACTTACGGCCAACGCGCGTCTTTCTCCGTGAACAAAAAAAAACCGCAGCGATTTGGGAAACGCCAAAAATCACACGGCCAAAAAATCGTACGTCCGGTTGTGACCTAGGCTTAACCAAACCACAACACTCTCCGTTACATGCAAAAATAACCACACAGCCTTAGATCAATAAACTCACCCCATCAGAAAGAGAAACGGCGCCTTGCACACACCAATGCCTCCGATGGAATGTAATCCTAGAACGGTCCGTGTATCATCCGATCATTCAAGTATTCCATTCAATCTGGAAAACGAGGTTGTGGTTTTTTTTGCTAGAAATGGTGATCTCCGATGTAAATACCGTGTGTCTGTTTGCTTCGCGGTGTTTCAGCTCCTCTGCGCTCTGTTTAGTAACTCATTCCATAGTGAAATCACACGCCTGTATGCAGTTAAGTAGCCATGCGCTCAACTCGTATCATACAGCTGATTCACGGAAAAAAACAACAAAAGACTTAAATCATCATGTGAATGGCCCATATGGTAATTTAGCCACACCCCCCAGCAGGCTACAGTCCTGACAAAAACGAGACAATTTGCAACAAAAAATGTATGCTTTTCCAACAAAACAATCTATTATCTGAAATACTGATTGCATTCTTCAAGATCTCAACTTGCACATGATGGAAAAAAACAAAAATCACAAATTTCGAAAAAAAAAAAAAGCTTCTTTTGCGATTATCTCAGATTCGTTTCGGCCGACATGTGTCCCTGGATTCGGTGAGGGGTCACATGAAATGAAATTTCAAAATGTCTCACTTTCGACATTTGATATGTTGTCTATGTTCTATTGTGAATACAATATCAGTTTTTGAGATTTGTAAATTATTGCATTCCGTTTTTATTTACAATTTGTACTTTGTCCCAACTTTTTTGGAATCGGGGTTGTATTAACTTGCGTGCCGATGCTAACTGATATTAAACAAACACCATGTTTTTACCTAGTGTATGAAATGGTAAGGAAGTTTTCTCATCCTCATGTTGCGAGAGTGTTGTCTGAGAGTGTGGAGTGTAACGAGTCAAAAACTGAACCATCAGCAACTCGCTAAGACACATAATTAGTGAGCTACAGTATTATGGGATGTTTTACTGATTGTAAGAGAATGCTTTAACCACACAGTGTAAATATTTACAGCGGCTCTTATCGTTTTGCAGCCTTAGGTTTGTGAGCATGAGGTCAATAGACAGAACTCTCACTCGTTCGTATTCGTTCATGGAGCGTGAGCCGTCATATCATCTCCCCGTGACCTCTGACCTGATCGTGTGCCCTTTTTGACATCTTCAAAAAGTGCATTAATGAAAGTGCCTTCATTATGCATCTGTGCAGTATTTCCTGCCAGTCATCAATATGTACAAGTATTTTGATTCCAGAGAGAAGAGTCACAGCAGTGAAAGTGGAAGATGTCTAAGTGTGTGTGTGTGTGTGTGTGTGTGTGTGTGTGTTTCCAGGCTTCCCCTCGTGTTCTCCTCTTACAGAGTTCAGCTGCTCCAATGGCAGGTGCATTAACAGCAAATGGCGCTGTGACTCAGGTCAGTCTGATTATTACCTCTCTTTCTCTCTCTCTTTCTGTCTTTCTCTCTCTCTCATTTTCACTAACTTTCTCAAGAGTTTCCTGTCCACAGTGAAACACGTAAGTGATACAAAACATCGTGCTGGTTCTGTCTTTATAGTGCGTCTGACCTATGACCTTTGTCATGTCCACCGTGTTTTTGTTTTGATCCTGGATGTGTGTGCGTGTGTGTGTGTGTGTGTGTGTGAGAGAGAGAGAGAGAGAGAGAGAGTGAATATCTAAAGAAAACTGCAGTACAGACCCCAGGCAGCCTGAAAATGAAATATTTACCACCGAAAAGTTTCACAGTAAGATCCACCATCTTGGAATCGAAGATCACATGATCACGCACAAACAGAGTGCAGATGTCGTTTTCATATCTGTGTAATTTGGAGAGCTGGTTCTGTTCTAGTCACTAGTGGGCATGTCCTGTACTTTACTGGTGATTGCCAAGGTTTCACTGTTAGAGCCTGGATAATGCAACACACACACACACACACACACACACACACACACACACACACACACACACACACACACGACACAGCTACCTACAGAATGTATTTAAAAGCCAAACATTTGACCACAGATCAGACGTCTGATAATAAAGCGTGTGAAGGTTCTTATAAAGTTGGTCTGTGCAGCGCTGTCTGTCCTGAAACACTGAGTCTGTCTGACTGCTGTCTGGAGCTGAATGTCTTCAGTGTATCAGAATAAAACAGGAGAAAAATCCTCACCAGCACCGTTCTGCTTCAGGCTCGTAGCAGCAGAGAGACTGGCTCCGGACCTGGGAGTAGGAACCACGTGGAACCAAAGTGCAAATAAAAAAACGCCTCGTTTCATCGATTCCTCTAACAGCCACTCAGTGACATCGCTTCTCATTTAAACTTACAGCACTGTGTCACTGGCCCCGCCCACTTTGTCTTACTGTTCTGTGTACAGAAGAAATAATAATAATAATAATAATAATAATAATAATGATAACAGTATTTTCTCTTTCCCTGTGTAGAGGACGACTGTGGTGACGGCAGCGATGAGCTGGAGTGTGTGCGTGTGTGTTCAGTTGGCCAGTTTCAGTGCTTCAATGGGAAGTGTGTACCGGATCACTGGGTGTGTGATGGAGACGATGACTGTGGAGATCAGAGTGATGAACACACAACCTGCACAGGTAACACACACACACGCGCACGCACACACACTGTAGAACAACACCAGAGACAGGTGACTCTTAACACACCCACTCACACCCACTCTCTTTCCCAGCGATGGCCTCTGTTAGTGAATGCAGTGAGGCGGAGTTCCGTTGCCGTAGTGACGGGTCATGTGTCCCATGGCGATGGCGTTGTGATGGCGACGCTGACTGTGAGGACGGGAGTGATGAGGTCATGTGTTATGGAGTGCGGAGAGTGTGTGACCCCAAAGCAAAGTTCACCTGTAAGAGCTCAGGTGAGACACCTCCAGGTCACGCTGTGGGGGATTGCTGAGCAGCGTGGGTGTGATAGACATGCGCTACTGTGTGTGTGTGTGTGTGTGTGTGTGTGTGTGTGTGTGTTAGTGATTGCTACAGCATGTGTTTTGAGTGTGAGGTGTGTGTGTGTGTGTGTGTGTGTGTGTGTGTTTACATGGTTCTCTGGAGAGCCTTCACTCATCATCAACCTCAAACAAACACACCATCTGACACTAATTCCTGTCTGTGATCTATGATGGGGATGAGCTGGCACATCTCTCTCTCTCTCTCTCTCCATCCCTCCCTCCCTCCCTCTCTCTCTCCATCCCTCCCTCTCTCTCTCCATCCCTCCCTCCCTCCCTCTCTCTCTCTCTCCCCCCATCCCTCCCTCCCTCTCTCTCTCCCTCCCTCTCTCTCTCTCCCCCATCCCTCCCTCCCTCTCTTTCTCTCTCCCCATCCCTCCCTCCCTCTCTTTCTCTCTCCCCATCCCTCCCTCTCTCCCTCCCTCTCTCTCTCTCCCCCCATCCCTCCCTCCCTCTCTTTCTCTCTCCCCATCCCTCCCTCCCTCTCTTTCTCTCTCCCCATCCCTCCCTCCCTCTCTTTCTCTCTCCCCATCCCTCCCTCCCTCTTTCTCTCTCTGTCTCTCTCATCCCTCTCTATCTCTTTCTCTCTCTCTCCATCCCTCTCTCCCTCTCTCTCTCTCTCTCCCCCATCCCTCCCTCCCTCTCTTTCTCTCTCCCCATCCCTCCCTCCCTCTCTTTCTCTCTCCCCATCCCTCCCTCCCTCTCTTTCTCTCTCCCCATCCCTCCCTCTCTCCCTCCCTCTCTCTCTCTCCCCCCATCCCTCCCTCCCTCTCTTTCTCTCTCCCCATCCCTCCCTCCCTCTCTTTCTCTCTCCCCATCCCTCCCTCCCTCTCTTTCTCTCTCCCCATCCCTCCCTCCCTCTTTCTCTCTCTGTCTCTCTCATCCCTCTCTATCTCTTTCTCTCTCTCTCCATCCCTCTCTCCCTCTCTCTCTGTCTCTCTCATCCCTCTCTATCTCTCCATCCCTCCCTCTCTCTCTCTCCATCCCTCCTTCCCTCTCTCTCTTTCTCTCTCTATCCCTCCCTCTCTCTCTCTCCATCCCTCCTTCCCTCTCTCTCTGTCTCTCTCATCCCTCTCTCTCTTTCTCTCTCTATCCCTCCCTCTCTCTCTCTCCATCCCTCTCTCCCTGTCTCTCTGTGTCTCTTTCCATCCATCCCTCCCTCCCTCCCTCCCTGTCTCTCTCTCCCTCCATCTCCCTCTCTGCCTCTGTGCATTTCTCTCCCTCCCTCCCTCTCTCAGGCCTGATAGCTTTCAGGCGCCACGCTGGAATTCCGGCGTACCAACGTGTCTGTGAAAAAAAAAATTCAGGTTTGCCCAGTGATCTGACACTTCTCTATCTGACAGGCGCAGCTTTCACTCTAACCCACACCACGGCCTACTAGCCATTAAGCCAATCAGAAATGGGGTAGGGGCGGGTCTTGGGTCTTGGCCACACAGATTGATAGAGATTCAGCAGTCAATCCACGTGCGAATGCATTTCCCACACTGGCAACGCGAAACGTAGCCGAGGTCATGGAACGCAACTTCTGCACTTTGTGCGCAAGGAAAATATGATACGGAACTAGTGGGAAAAAGTGCTGTCACGGCACGAATTAGACCCTCGTCATCAAGCAGCTATCCGAGCAACCCAACACGCCTCACGTTTGCCGGGGGCAACAGCCCTGCAGATATCCGACTCTCAGTGACGGATCGCGTGGCTGATTTAAAAATTTGCTTGTGCTCCTTCACTGCCTGTCGTTTACTATCGCTCATCCACTCGTCACTTTGTGTCAGAAATTAGCGGAGGATAAACCCGCCCTCACGCATCCGTCCGTCTCAAGGCAGCATGCAAGCTTATCTTACTACACACAGCATCTCGCCAGAGTTTAAGAAAAATCTTTCCGACAAGCTAAAGAATGCCATGTTTTCACTCAGTATCGATGAGGCCACGGACAAAAGGATGAATACAATTCTTAATATTCTGGTCTGATTTTATGACGAGGATGCAGGCAGTGTAAAAACGCAGCACCTTGCCAGCAAAAGAGTAAACATAGCACATGCCCCAGCACTGATGCAGGAACTGAAAGATGTCCTGCAGTCATATGGGCTGGAGCGGGGACACGTCACCAGCACACACATAAAGGGAGGGGGAAGTTTTCTGTAGTAAACTCTATTTGCTTATTCTTTAGTTATCTCTCATTGTTTTTCAGTTCTTGAAGCACTTTAAATTATTGAACTGAATGGTGATTTTTCTGAAGTAAGCTATATTTTTTAGTTTTCTGTTAAATAGTTTTCTCTTAATAGCAAATTGTTTTGAATAAATAACTTTAGGGTTGTAGTGTTATATACCGTATGGTTTTGTTGCACTGTAACTGTTTCAAAAAGTATTTAAAATAAATGGTGCATGTTTTGCTATTATATTTTTTTAAAGAAGTGAATGTGTTCCTGTGATTTAGTCAGTGGTTGGGCTACTGATCAGTTCCTAGTTTGTGTTGGAGTATTGTAGTTGCCACCTGCTGACCTGTCTCGGCGCGGCTGTAGTCTCTCTAGTCTCGGCGCGGCTGTAGTCTCTGTAGTCTCGGCGCGGCTGTAGTCTCTGTAGTCTCGGCGCGGCTGTAGTCTCGGCGCGGCTGTAGTCTCGGCGCGGCTGTAGTCTCGGCGCGGCTGTAGTCTCGGCGCGGCTGTAGTCTCTGTAGTCTCGGCGCGGCTGTAGTCTCTGTAGTCTCGGCGCGGCTGTAGTCTCTGTAGTCTCGGCGCGGCTGTAGTCTCTGTAGTCTCGGCGCGGCTGTAGTCTCTGTAGTCTCGGCGCGGCTGTAGTCTCGGCGCGGCTGTAGTCTCGGCGCGGCTGTAGTCTCTGTAGTCTCGGCGCGGCTGTAGTCTCTGTAGTCTCGGCGCGGCTGTAGTCTCTGTAGTCTCGGCGCGGCTGTAGTCTCTGTAGTCTCGGCGCGGCTGTAGTCTCTGTAGTCTCGGCGCGGCTGTAGTCTCTGTAGTCTCGGCGCGGCTGTAGTCTCTGTAGTCTCGGCGCGGCTGTAGTCTCGGCGCGGCTGTAGTCTCGGCGCGGCTGTAGTCTCGGCGCGGCTGTAGTCTCGGCGCGGCTGTAGTCTCGGCGCGGCTGTAGTCTCGGCGCGGCTGTAGTCTCTGTAGTCTCGGCGCGGCTGTAGTCTCTGTAGTCTCGGCGCGGCTGTAGTCTCTGTAGTCTCGGCGCGGCTGTAGTCTCTGTAGTCTCGGCGCGGCTGTAGTCTCTGTAGTCTCGGCGCGGCTGTAGTCTCTGTAGTCTCGGCGCGGCTGTAGTCTCTGTAGTCTCGGCGCGGCTGTAGTCTCTGTAGTCTCGGCGCGGCTGTAGTCTCTGTAGTCTCGGCGCGGCTGTAGTCTCTGTAGTCTCGGCGCGGCTGTAGTCTCTGTAGTCTCGGCGCGGCTGTAGTCTCTGTAGTCTCGGCGCGGCTGTAGTCTCTGTAGTCTCGGCGCGGCTGTAGTCTCTGTAGTCTCGGCGCGGCTGTAGTCTCTGTAGTCTCGGTGCGGCTGTAGTCTCTGTAGTCTCGGTGCGGCTGTAGTCTCTGTAGTCTCGGTGCGGCTGTAGTCTCTGTAGTCTCGGCGCGGCTGTAGTCTCTGTAGTCTCGGTGCGGCTGTAGTCTCTGTAGTCTCGGCGCGGCTGTAGTCTCTGTAGTCTCGGTGCGGCTGTAGTCTCTGTAGTCTCGGCGCGGCTGTAGTCTCTGTAGTCTCGGCGCGGCTGTAGTCTCGGCGCGGCTGTAGTCTCTGTAGTCTCGGTGCGGCTGTAGTCTCTGTAGTCTCGGCGCGGCTGTAGTCTCTGTAGTCTCGGTGCGGCTGTAGTCTCTGTAGTCTCGGTGCGGCTGTAGTCTCTGTAGTCTCGGTGCGGCTGTAGTCTCTGTAGTCTCGGCGCGGCTGTAGTCTCTGTAGTCTCGGCGCGGCTGTAGTCTCGGCGCGGCTGTAGTCTCTGTAGTCTCGGTGCGGCTGTAGTCTCTGTAGTCTCGGCGCGGCTGTAGTCTCTGTAGTCTCGGCGCGGCTGTAGTCTCGGCGCGGCTGTAGTCTCGGCGCGGCTGTAGTCTCTGTAGTCTCGGTGCGGCTGTAGTCTCTGTAGTCTCGGCGCGGCTGTAGTCTCTGTAGTCTCGGTGCGGCTGTAGTCTCTGTAGTCTCGGTGCGGCTGTAGTCTCTGTAGTCTCGGTGCGGCTGTAGTCTCTGTAGTCTCGGTGCGGCTGTAGTCTCTGTAGTCTCGGCGCGGCTGTAGTCTCGGCGCGGCTGTAGTCTCTGTAGTCTCGGTGCGGCTGTAGTCTCTGTAGTCTCGGCGCGGCTGTAGTCTCTGTAGTCTCGGTGCGGCTGTAGTCTCTGTAGTCTCGGCGCGGCTGTAGTCTCTGTAGTCTCGGTGCGGCTGTAGTCTCTGTAGTCTCGTATGCTGTCCAGGCAGTAAGTCGGCAGGTATGTGACGAGTTAAAGCAGGGATGGGTTGCTGAGCAGGCCTGCCAGTCCCGAGAGCTCTGCTGCTCTGCATGAAGATGCTACTGTAATCTCGGCTTATACTGGGTTTGTTCATCTCATGTCTGAATGTTGTTCATTTATTTCGACAAAATTCACCACAATCTATCATTTAAGGGACGAATTAAATAAATAATTCTCCAGGGGAACAGAGCCCTGAACCCCACGCGGCAGTAACGATGATCAGGGTTATACACAGACATGCAGTATATCTGGGACAATAAGTAATGTGTTAAGTGTCGCATACAGTACAGAGCACCCACGCTGCTCACCTCCCGGGCAGGGAACAACGTTCAGGCTCAGGAACTTTTTCCACTATCACCCCTGCTCTCCCTCCACTCCCTCCCTCCCTCCCTCCCTCCCTCTCTCTCTCTCTCTCTCTCTCTCTCTCTCTGGCTCTCCCTCCCTCATTCTCCCTCCCTCCCTCCCTCCCTCATTCTCCCTCCCTCCCTGTCTCTCTCCCTCCCTCCCTCCCTCCCTCCCTCATTCTCCCTCCCTCCCTCATTCTCCCTCCCTGTCTCTCTCCCTCCCTGTCTCTCTCCCTCCCTCTCCCTCCCTGTCTCTCTCCCTCCCTCTCCCTCCCTGTCTCTCTCCCTCCCTCTCCCTCCCTGTCTCTCTCCCTCCCTCTCCCTCCCTGTCTCTCTCCCTCCCTCTCCCTCCATGTCTCTCTTCCTCCCTCTCCCTCCATGTCTCTCCCTCTCCCTCCCTCCCTCCCTCCCTCCCTCCATGTCTCTCTCTCTCTCTCTCTGGCTCTCCCTCCCTCATTCTCCCTCCCTCCCTCCCTCCTTCTCCCTCCCTCCCTCCCTCCCTCCCTCCCTCCCTCATTCTCCCTCCCTCCCTCATTCTCCCTCTCTCCCTCATTCTCCCTCCCTGTCTCTCTCCCTCCCTCTCCCTCCCTGTCTCTCTCCCTCCCTCTCCCTCCCTGTCTCTCTCCCTCCCTCTCCCTCCATGTCTCTCTTCCTCCCTCTCCCTCCATGTCTCTCCCTCTCCCTCCCTCCCTCCATGTCTCTCCCTCTCCCTCCCTCCCTTCCTCCCTCCCTCCCTCCCTCCATGTCTCTCCCTCTCCCTCCCTCCCTCCCTCCCTCCCTGTCTCTCTCCCTCCCTCCTTCTCTCTCTCTCTCTCTCTCTCTCTCTCCATCCCTCCCTTATTCTCCCTCCCTCTCCCCTGTCTCCCTCCCTCCCTGGCTCTCCCTCCCTCTCTGGCTCTCCCTCCCTCCCTGGCTCTCCCTCCCTCCATCCCTCCCTTATTCTCCCTCCCTCTATCTCTCTCCCCATCTCTCTCTCTCCCTCTCTCCATCCCTCCCTCTCTCCATCCCTCCCTTATTCTCCCTCCCTCTATCTCTCTCCCCATCTCTCTCTCTCCCTCTCTCCATCCCTTATTCTCCCTCCCTCCCTCTCTCCCTCCCTCCCTTATTCTCCCTCCCTCCCTCTCTCCCTCCCTCCCTTATTCTCCCTCCCTCCCTCTCTCCCCATTTCTCTCTCTCTCCTCCCCTCTCTCACTCTCTCCATCTCTCTCCCCCTCTCCATCTCTCTCCCCCTCTCTCGCATTCTGTCTCTCTCCCTCCATCCCCCCCTCTCTCTGAGTGTGTGTGTTTGGTTAATGCATCTGGTTCATGTTGTTCCACACTTCTGATAAATTGAATGTGCCTCGTGCTTTACCTTGAGAAACTGTGTGTGTGTGTGTGTGTGTGTGTGTGTAGCACTCCTACTGATACAGCTGTCTCTGTTTTATCTGTGGTTGTTCTATTTCTATCTGTCTATCTGTATGTCTCTTGCTTTTTTCTGTCTCACCATCAGCCTGTCTCTCTATCAATCTCTCTCTCTCTCTCTCTCTCTCTCTCTCTCACACACACACACACGGTAGTAGTCCTACTCTGTCTCTGCTCTAGTGAAGTGTGTGTTGATTCGTGTGTTTATGTACAGATGTGTTGTATGAGGTGTGTGAACAGGAGCAGCCTGATTTTTTCAGCGTTCATGTTCACACATCATGCTGGAAATTCCTGACTCGCGTGTACTACTGGTTGCCATGGTTTTTGTAGTAGTGCCTACCGAGCTAGTGTACACGTGATCTTTCATTTTATTTTCCTCTCACAGCACGTCCCCAAGTGTTTTATTCCTTTGATGCCACAGCAGCCTTTCAATGATTATTATTTTTATTCCCTCATATTTTGTCCATTTATTTTGTTGTCTGATGTTACGTTATAGCAGCTATAAACAGTCGTTCCCTCACCAGCCTCTCTTTATCCTCTCTCAAATTAATAAGAAAAAAACCCACTTGTTATTGAGAAACTGTAAAGAAGTGTAAACTCCTCTGTCCTGAAGATGTCAGAAAAATTAGTTCCAGCTTCACCTCTGTTGCACAGTGCTGACACTGGAGACTCCTTACAGGCGTGTTCATGTTAATAAACGTCTCCTCCAGAAAACGTGTCCATTTCAGCCAGTTTTTAAAAACCTGTTTCTGTGGAGCGTCCATCGTCTGAGTCTGTACAGCCAGGTCAAATCAAATCAAGTTTATTTGTATAGCGCTTTTAACAATAAACATTGTTGCAAAGCGGCTTCACAGAATTTGAACGACTTAAAACACGAGCTAATTTTATCCCTAATCTATCCCCAATGATGAAGCCTGTGGCGACGGTGGCAAGGAAAAACTCCCTCAGACGACATGAGGAAGAAACCTCGAGAGGAACCAGACTCAAAAGGGAACCCATCCTCATTTGGGCAACAACAGACAGCCTGACTATAATATTAACAGTTTTAACATGAAGTCAGTTTCGTTGATGCTATAAACCCCCCACCGACGGAAACCCGAGCGCAAAACCGGTCATATTTTCTAGTTCTAGTAAGGACTCTTGCTGCTGCATTTTGAACTAACTGGAGCTTGTTTATGCACTTATTGGAACATCCAGACAGTAAGGCATTACAATAATCCAACCTGGAGGGAACAAAAGCATGGACTAGTTTTTCCGCGTCATGTAGTGACATTAAATTTCTTATCTTAGCAATATTTCTGAGATGAAAGAAAGCTATCCGGGTGATGTTATCAATGTGAGTTTTGAATGAAAGACTGGGGTCAATAATCACTCCGAGGTCTTTTACTGCTGCACGTGAAGAAACAGAAAGGCCATCCAGAGTTACTGTGGAATCAGAAAACTTACTTCTAGCTGCATGTGGTCCGAGTACAAGTTCTTCAGTCTCGTCAGAGTTAAGCAGAAGGAAATTAATAAGCATCCAGTGTCTAATGTCCTTCACACATTCCTCAATTCTATTAAGCTGGTGTCTCTCATCAGGTTTTGCAGAAACATACAACTGTGTGTCATCAGCGTAACAGTGGAAACTAATACAATGTTTATGAATAATATCACCCAGAGGGAACATATATAGAGAAAAAAAAGCAGTGGACCGAAGACAGAACCTTGTGGAACACCAAACTTTACCTCGGTACGTCTAGAAATATCACCATTTATATCAACATACTGATAACGATCAGTTAAATAAGAGCTGAGCCAGGAGAGGGCCATTCCCTTAACTCCCACAACATTTTCTAGTCTATCCAGAAGAATGGAATGATCAATGGTATCAAATGCTGCACTAAGGTCAAGCAACACAAGCAGCGAGACACAGCCCTGATCAGACACCAACAGCAGGTCGTTTACTACTTTAACCAGAGCTGTCTCTGTGCTATGATGAGGTCTAAATCCTGACTGATACATTTCATGGATGTTATTCCTATGTAAATATGAGCATAACTGCTGTGCCACAGCTTTTTCAACGATCTTGGAGATAAAGGGGAGGTTTGATATTGGCCGATAATTGGACAGCTGACAGGGATCAAGGTCAGGTTTTTTAATCAGGGGTTTGATAACTGCTAGTTTAAAGGATTTGGGTACATAGCCAATCATAAGAGAAGAATTTATTATTTTTAGAAGCGGTTCAATTACTCCAGGCATTATCTGTTTGAATAGATGTGTCGGTAAGGGATCTAGTACACAAGTTGAGGCTTTTGATGCCGAGATTAATGAAAGTAATTCAGTTTCTCTAAGGGGAGTAAAACATTCTAATTGCTGATCTGATACAGTTATATTGTTAACTACAGGGTCACTTACATTGTCTGACCTTAAATTAGTAGTTTGAATTTTTTTGTCGGATATTCTCAATTTTGTCATTAAAAAAAATTCATGAAAGCTGTGATAAAACCTGTTAATGCCACAAATCCTGAAGTTTATTCATTTTACAAAATTTTCTGTAATAAAGTTACGGAACAAAGGATTGTCACAGTTTCATAAAGTTTTTTAGTGCTCAATTTGTCACATGGCCCCGCCCACTTTACTTTGCTGCTGAATAGTTCCACCCATTTCTTCTAAGACATTATTCATCAATCCTGAAAAAACCTCTGGAAACAGGGTGCTTATGACCTATTGGATCCAAGTGTGTGTGTGTGTGTGTACATGCAGGAAAGTGCATCTCTAAGAGCTGGGTGTGTGATGGTGATCAAGACTGTAAGGACCGCTCTGATGAGGAAGGGTGTGTGACGTTGGCGTGTAAGCCTCCCTCGTTTCCTTGCGCTAACGACACGTCTGTGTGTTTACCTCGGGAGCGGCTCTGTGACGGACATGCCGACTGCCCCGACCGATCAGACGAGGGTTCTTACTGCGGTCAGTAACATGGATGTGATCGTAAAGTCCAAACACTCAGGCTCACCGTGTGCTCACAATAGCAGGTGACATGATGCTTGTAGTTTCTCTTGTGGGTGTGGCCTCTGCAGTGTGTTTTTAAAGCTAGCACATTAAACACAAATTAACTAACGCTTTAATCAGTGTGAAAATTGAATTAGTTGTGTGATTCGCGTGTTACTGTATGTGCTCGGCTTCGTTCTCAGATTAGCAAAGTGAGCTAACTGTACTCACTCCATTTCCACACCAGAGACTCCAACAGTCTCCGCTCCTTCCTTCCAAACTCTATTTCTCTTCCTAATGTCTCTGTACACGTTTAATAATCTCTTTCACTTGCTAGTGTGAACACAGGGTTAGACTTGGAGCAGGGTGTTTTAGAAAAACTTATTAAATCTCTCTCTCTCTCTCTCTCTCTCCCTCAGATCAGTGTTTGGTGGATAACGGTGGTTGTAGTCACGTCTGTGTTGTAGCTCCAGGTAAAGGTGCAGTGTGCGTGTGTCCTGCTGGGTTGTATCTCGGCTCTGATGGACGCAGCTGCGAATCGCAGGATGTCTGCGCGACACACACACGCTGCAGCCAAGTGTGTGAACAACACACACACTCCATCACATGCTCCTGTTACCCTGGGTGGAGGCTGGAGGCAGATGGAGAGAGCTGTCAGAGCACAGGTAACACACACACACACACACACTACACAGCAGTATACACTAATGAGCACAAAGGCCACGCCTCCTTTACTTGATTATTGTCATTATCTGCAAGCGCTGTACAAATCGTCCTATAGATGGTGGTGTAGTGTGAAGGGGGAAATATTTACGTCTGACTCTTTCTGGTTCCCCCCCCAAGCCCCTGACACTCCGTGGTCTTTATCTGTTCCAGATCCATTCGAGCCGTTTGTGATTTTCTCACTTCGGCATGAAATTCGGCGCATCGACTTGAAGACGGGAGATTCCAGTCTGTTAGTCCCGGCCCTGAGGAACACCATCGCTCTGGATTTCCATTTCAGTCACAGGCTGCTCTACTGGACTGATGTTGTCGAGGATCAGATTTACCGCGGCAAAATCTCCGACAGCGGCGGTAAAACGCAAAATAAAACCTTCACTTTCGTCTACATGTTGTGATTAAAAGCTGCATTCACATTTCAGTTCAGCACTCGGTGAGGATTTAATACTGAAATTACACACGTCAGTAGCTGCAGTAGCTGACGGCTTCAGTAGTTTTCAGGCGACTCGACTGAGCACTGAGACAATTAACTATTTCTGTTACATGAGCAGAGATGAAGACGTAATTTTAAAATAATATTACACAGACTATACAGCAGAACACATTTAAATGCAGTAAGGTGTGTGTGTGTGTGTGTGGTGAATATTTCAGCTCAGTGAGTGACACTCAGTCAGGCGTGATGAAGGCACCCAGATGGAGGAACTCTTAATGTTTCATTGCGCTTGAGGGACCTGCTGACGATGTGTTATTGCCTTTTATCAGCTCTGCGAGTCTGGACGAGGATAAAACAAAAAACAATGCATCTTTGAGAACAAAAAATATATATAGAAATGAAACCACAGGAGCTTTCGGTCAAGGAGTGAGAGAGAGCTGGAAAGGCTTCTGAGCTGAAGGACTGAATTCCTGATGTTTCAGTTTTTATTATAAATTAGTGATAATCTGTTCACCATGAAGCTCGTCTGGAGCTGATACTGAAGTTTCACTTCAGTTATAAAATGCTGATATTTCTGTTTTGCTTTATAGAAACCGTGTGTGTGTGTGTTGTTCTAACTTGAGTTTATACCCGCTGTAAGCTAAGCCGTTGTTCAGGCCTCGTGAACGTCACGCTCATGTTGATGCTAATTGAACATAGTTTTATGTTCATCCATCTTCATAAACTGTTCTTGTTTGCAGATGATTTCACACAGGATTTACTGTGATGCAACTGATGATCTGTTTTCACCTAGTCAGTGCGTGTGTGTGTGTGTGTGTGTCTAAAGGTGTTTCTGGGATCGAGATGGTGGTGCAGCACGGCCTGGCGACTCCTGAAGGTCTGGCTGTTGACTGGATTGCAGGAAACCTGTACTGGATCGACAGTAACCTGGATCAGATCGAGGTGTCCAGGCTGAACGGAGAGATGCGCACGACGCTGATCGCAGGAGGAATGGAGCATCCGCGCGCTATCGCTGTAGATCCAGGACAAGGGTGTGTGTGTGTGTGAGAGAGAGAAACTTTTTAAGCAGCCCTTGCTTCTGGATCAACACCCTCTTTCTTTCAATCTGCAGCTTCATTTCTTTTAACCAATCACTGCCATCTGATGTCATCAGCATGAGCCTGTAACTCCGCCCACTACTAATTATTGAGATAGGTTTTTTTTTTTTTATTTAGCTCCTAGCATTTTAGCTGAGAATGTCCGTAAACTCAGACTCGCACTCTGTGTAGACATTCCAGTTAATTAACATTTCAAAGTCACAAGTCGAATATTTTCCATGATTTAAATAATTTTATTCAACTTCTATGAACTGAAATATATTTATTTCTTGTGCTGTTTCACCTTCCTGTGGTAAAAATATTTCTGTAATGAGTTCATTATACAACAGATGAACCAGTTACCTCCATTTTATTGACTTTTTTTCCCTCCCTCAGTGTAAATGTGTCTGATGCTCTGTTCTGCCTTTCTGTCGGTTTTTAGTGAGTTTGAGTCTTATGTGTGTTAACGCTGTTTTGTTCTACGAGCTGTCTTTTCTTAAAGTTCTTCACATGTAACTACCGTCATATTCTATTCACTACCGAGCACTGGACACACACACACACACACACACGACCCCTGTGCTGTATTTCATGACCCGTGTCTCCAGACCGGCATTAAGTCTGACTTCATGAGCAGTGTGAGCAAACTCGAATCTAACGTTTCCCCTTTAACTGATCTTTCCGGGAGCATTCATTATTTAAAATGACTCTGGGTGTGTGAGAAACTGAGAGCTGTCTGCACATCCTGTTCACACCTCCTTTAATTCAGTCCGTCATTTAAAACATTCAGTAATGGACTTTAACAATCCTAAAAATGAGCCTAAAAACGATCCTCGATAAACGAGTGCTGAGTGAAGGACACAGCCAGCAGCTCCCGCCACACACCTGCTTTAAGGAGCACTCAGCGTGATTACTCCGTACCGTGTGTGTGTGTGTGTGTGTGTGTGTGCGCGCTCACCTGCAGAACAGTGAGTAAAGCTGTAAAGTACAGAGTGAAGGAACAGGCTGTTCTGTGATCATTTGGGAGTAAAACTCACACACACTGAATTACACACAGCACTCTCTGTTGTATCTAATTTCAAGATTCAAGCAGATCTTGTGGCTTCCTTTAACAAGCTTTCAAATAAACAAAGATGTACCTTGTCGGATGAATGGTTGAGGATGGATGGATGGACAGGTGGATGGAAGGCAGGCCGGGTTAGCATGCTAACAGAAAGGCTCCAAGGAAAGTCAGTAATCCAGTAAAGGTACATCAAAAGTATCAACTTAAGATCAAAACCAAACTAAAAAATATTTCCAACTTGTTCTTAGCTTTAAACTTTCAAAGTAGTTTTTTTTTCAAAATAGCTTTCCTATTGGCTTGTAACGAGCTGTGTGACCACCAGGTCCTTCAAACAATTCTATTGATCTGCTCTGCTGAACTGACCCTTAAGGTCAAAGGTGACTGGCGGCCATCTTGGCTCCAAAGTTCTTCACAGGTATCAAAATAAAACTATATTACCAACCAAAGTAAGGTCAACTAAAATAAACTAACGTTCAACCAACATTTCAAGTGCTCCTGTAGCACAATATTACAATTTATCTTCAAATCAAAAATGGCTCTTACAATCTCATAAACACACATCCATGGCCAAACAGACAGATAAGACAGACAGACAGACAGAGGGGCAGCTGGTTACCTGGACCTACGGTACAAATAGGTGATTAGAGAGGCAGACAGATGGACAGACAGGCAGGTAAAATATAGCTAACTAGACAGACAGAGAGAGGGGCAGCCCAACCTACAAATGGGTAATTGGACAGACAGACAGACAGACAGACAGATGGATGGGTTAGACAGGCGATAGACTAAAAATATTGGCGATTAGACAGGCAATCGGACACAGAGCATCCTGTAGATGCACAAATTGGTAATTAAACAGACAAGACACAGACAGGTGAGTTAGACAAGTTTGACAGAGAGACAGATAAATAGGTAATTAGACACGAGACCGACAAGACAGAGAAGCAGACAGACATGCAGGTAAACAGGTAATTGGACAGGCAGACAGACACGTAAACCGTTATTGCAGCTGCAGTTAAACTTGCCGTGTTTGTGTGTTTTCAGAGCTCTGTTCTGGACGGACTGGGACGCCATGTTTCCTCGGATCGAGGGAGCGTCGATGAGTGGCTCCGCCCGCCATGTGGTGTATGAGGACATGGAGGTGGGGGCGTGGCCTAATGGACTAGCACTTGATCATCTAGAGAGGAGGATTGTGTGGACAGATGCCAGGTGAGGACACACACACACACACGATAGACGCTCGCTCAATATTTCATCCCCTTGTTTTCACACAAACATTTGGAGTTCACTTCACACCTCCCATGAGACAGTAAAAAGCTCTTTCTCTCTCTCTCTGTCTCTCTCTCTCTCTGGATTCTTTTATTTCTCTGTCCTCATTCTTTTTTTTTTTTCTCGTTTCTCTCTTTCTCGTTTGTTTTTCTCTCTTTCCCTGTGTGTCACTTTCTTCATTTTTGGTATCTCCTTCCCTTCTGTGTTTCTCTGTGCTTCATTTCCTTTTTGTTCCTCCCTTATATCATCTCTCTGTCCCTTATTTTCTTTTATTTTTTTAATTCTTTCCACTCTTGCCTTTATAATAATCTTTCTAGGACATGAATGGGTTCGGCCCTGTTTAGAACAGCGTCTTCCCTTAAAAGGCAGCACCTGGAGGGTTTCCTCTCTGACTCGTGTGTGTGTGTGTGTGTGTGTGTAAAACAGACAAATAAAGGTCAGAGCCTCCATCAGAGTGCTGGGTTCTGATGGTCCCTGCGTTAGAAACTCCGAGCTCACCACCTCTCCAAATTCAGACGCAGAAAAAGTTGCCACTTTAATGCAGAAAGTTTGTTCTGTCCTGGACGGAGGTGTGTTTAGGAGAGTCGACCCACCATTCAGGAAAAAGGCGAGGGCTTTTGTTCTATGCTGGCTGGATTTGTGTGATGTACACTTTCATGTTCTCGTGCCGTCTCCATGATCGGGCTGCCTCTGGTGTCTCGGGTGTGTTTGAGTTCTGCAGGCTGCCTCGTCACCTCTGAAAGCCTGAAGGGTCAGGATCTGCCCGTAATCGAATGCCTAACTCTCACTGGCGAGCAGGACATGTACAGTCACGCACGTATCGAAGCTCGGTCTCACAGAAGAGCTCGCTAACCCTGACACAAAACTCACGATCCGTCAGCGTGGAGCTGGCTTCAGTGAGACACGACGCTCTGTCGAAAGATGCGAGAGAGAGAGAGAGAGAGAGAGAGAGAGAGATGTGCCTCTATGTCTGTTTTTAGCTCCTGTTCAGGATGCTGGGATTGTTGATGGGAGCTGTGTCAGTCATTCCTATGAGCTGCTTTAACTTTCACAGAGGTTCCTGAAGCCCTGGAGGTTATCTGATGCTCATAGAACCACAGTTACATCTGTAAATAAAATCTTTTTCATTTAGCAACAAAAATGAGAGTGAAAGAAAACAATGTTTGAGAGTCGCAGCGTTACACACACACAGTATGAACACAACGACGGGGACGGACGCAAACAACAGACAGGAAGCTATGACCATATAAGGAAAACGGAGGGTGGAAACAGGGACAAACAGTGAGGCAGAGTGAGACGAGACAACAGGGACTGAATCGGGGGTGTGGCAGCAGACGTGCGTTAATAACAACATCAACATGGAAGACACAAAGTAGTAACTGTGATAAAGTGTCACACAGCAAACATTCATAATATTTATACATAATGTTACACAGAGAGATGGGCTGGGAACATCTGCCACCATCTGTCTCTCTCTCCTCCTCCTCCTTATGCACGTTATTGTACTCCGCTTAGAGATTTTCAGGTGTTTAAATCAGAATGTATAGCCATGTCCCAGTCTGCTCTCTAAATCAGAATAATGGAGTTTAGTAAAGTCATTTCAGCTCCTTCTGCTCCCAGCGGTTCAGGGTCGACTGCTGATGATGAAATTCCCCCATCTGAGGAACAATTGAATCGATCGCTCGCTTTGTTTTGTCTTGGTTGTAATCAGATCACACAGGATCTCTCTCTCTCTCTCTCTGAAGTCTAATGCCTATCAGGAATCGATGAAACTTCTCGACGTCCCGCTTACCGGCAGCTTTGAACCAGAAACTGTGTGAATATGATTCTCCGCAGTGAAAAACGTTCACGAGCAGCTCACCTTGTCTCGTCATTCGAGCTCTGCTACTAAATCGCATCTTTTCATATCAGGCTGTATCTGACCCAGTGCTGGGAAATCGCTGGGTTCTAATGAAACCGTATCGTATTCATCTTTTCGAGTTCAATATTATTAGAGGATCAGCTTCTGGATAATTCCTACATGGTGAGGGTTATGCCCCCTACTGGTGGGTTTAAAGTTGTTGTATTTTTTTAAACCCTGTGAACCCCTGACTATTTTCAGGGTAATTTCACTGCTTTACTTTTAAGTTCTTATCTTGGTCAGTATCAGTGCTAGCCATACTGTACATGCCACGGGCGATTGCTCTAAGACAGCGAGGGAGGCTCAGCCTCCTCTAAAAATGACGAACATCGTGTAGGATGAATTGCGCTAGGCTTATGTTATAGCTGACCTTATAACATTGCTATTTCAGATCCAGAATCATAGAAATATATGTGCTCAACCCAACTACAGTGCGAAATCATTCCGTTATAACTTTCCCCAGTTCGCCTAATGTGTGCGTGAGTTTTTCCCCCTCGTGACAGCGTGATGCAGCCCAGCCTCAGTGCACTTCAATGGCATTTGGGAGCTCTGCGCTTTTCAATCTCAAAATGCAAGACGGTTATTGGACAAATACTGCGAAAATGCCTGCCTACGGACTCCGAGTCTCACATGGCAGGGACATGGCAGTTTCCGCGAGGAGACTGGTGATTGGTGAAAGCGGCCGGATATTTTCTTTGATTGACAGCTCGTTTCAAATATAGACAGGCAGCAGTGAATCTCAGTTCAGTCCCATGCGGATTCACAAGTGCTGTGGTGTATTGTAAGAGATCAGCTTACATTTCGATTTCATTCATTACATACGGTTTCTACCAGCTTTTTTAGTTTGTATATATTTTCATTGTAAATAAAGTGTAAATATAGTGTTGTCAAGTTTGCTATCTTAGTTCCAGAAATGTCGTTTATTTGAGTGACTGAACTTGAACTTGAGGGGGCTAGTCAGCTAGCAAGAAAGCTGCGCACGGATGCCAAGCATTGCTGATTTAATTTTGGCGAAGCCATTTGCCAGTCTTCCTTTCGAGGAAAAAATTAAAATTAAAGAGCAGGGTAGACCAACGCCTCAAATTGACTTGGTGAAAAAGGTCGGGAATAATACTCGTTCCTTTCAGCTCTCCTGGTACAAGAAAGTGAATTGGCTAACAGCAAGTGACCCACATCAACAACAGTAAATAGGCTACTTTAGTAATATGTCATGGATGGACCAAAAATATAGAATCTATTTAAAATGTTTATGCTGATTATATTATATTGGAATATATATTTTTCTGGATATGAATTAAACACAGCTACAATTTGGAAAACATTTTTAAACAAAAACACAGCCGAGAACATTTCACACTACAGACCTGGATTAAAAGTGAAGGGTTATCAAAATTGTCAATAAAACATTTCTCAGTCAAAATAAGTAAAATATAGGGAAAGTGTCATTGAATGAAATGTGTGGCCCCCAGCTCTATGTTTGGCTCCCCAAGGTCAGTGCTTGCGCCTATTCCAGAACACTCTGCTGTTACTGCTGAGGTTCCTGACAAACAGCTGCTTTCAATAATGATCAATTTTTAAACAACATGCCACAATTTTAAAATATAAAATGTTAAAATATACCCCCCCCAACACCACCATCATGTATATTGGACAGTAGGCTAATGGTCCAAAAGAACCTGTTATTTCACAGTTTGTGACGCTGCCAACAATCAGCCAGATCAGAGGCAAGAGTATGGGCAAAACTGATGTTTTTTCTTTTAAAATCTGGAAATATCGTAACCGACCGGCCTCCCCCGTTTGAAAGACTACCAGCCGCCACTGGTACTGTACATGCTGTATCTTGTGCTTTTTTTTCCCCCCCAAGAACAGACTAGTCTGTCTAGATCTTCCTACATTTGATATGATGATACTTGCACATTTATTATATTCACCTTCATATCAAGGAATAAAAAGATTACGTTATGAAATTATGCTTTTACGTGTATCTGACCATTAAATGCTGTCAGTAGAAAGATTCTTTCATAACGGTGTAGAGGAGATTGGGTGGAATCTGGAATATCAGAATCATGATGGTGGGAAAATATACGACTTAGAAGTTTGCAAAAACATGTCCTTGGAGGCTAACAGATCTAAACGCCATTGTTTTATTTGCTGTGAATTGAAAACCAGATTTTTCAAAAGCGCTTCATCACACAGAGAAACATCTTGGATCATCTTACCGAGAGAGAGCTAGTTCTGCTGTTTATTTTGATATGAGGCATGTTGTGAAGTGATACGGACTCTGTGACTTATTCAGCCGAGAATTGAGAGAGAGGAAATGAGTGGAGATATTACTCTGCAGAAGTTTGATCTGTTTTCATAACATGATTACTTTGGTATATACAAATAGTGTTCAGATGAGACTCGCGTCACTCCAAAACTCCCGTCCTGCTCTTTCGTGTGATATGTGTTTCATATCTGTGCAGTGACGAGTTCATGAGGAATTCTAACAGGAGTGCTGTGTGTGGAGACTTGCGCAAAGCTGAATGCAGAGTCTAACTATGATCAAATCTGACATTAATTCAAAAGTATTTTTCTCACTAAAACCCTGTGACATAGACAAGCGCCTAGCATCGTTGGAAAGATCAAGTCGTGCCGTTTCATGTAATATGCACTGTACCTCACTGTGATGAAGACCTCATGAGCAATGCCTCTGAGAAGAGGAGATGTGAGCTTGGATGTGATTTGTGTCAGTCAGCTTCAGAGGGTTAAGCTTATAAAATATTTAATGCCTTATTAATGAAGAACTTTCTTTTCATCAGTTGTGCAAAGCCAGTTTGACTCAGTGTGATTTCAGCACGTTGAAGACGATTCCTCATCACACTGTACGAGATCCTGTACAATAAACTGTGTTGTGAATTCTACACCAGACTGTGAAGGCGTGTCTCTGTGTCAGATTATATACAACCCCAATTCCAAAAAAGTTGGGACAAAGTACAAATTGTAAATAAAAACAGAATGCAATGATGTGGAAGTTTCAAAATTCCATATTTTATTCAGAATAGAACATAGATGACATATCAAATGTTTAAACTGAGAAAATGTATCATTTAAAGAGAAAAATTAGGTGATTTTAAATTTCATGACAACAACACATCTCAAAAAAGTTGGGACAAGGCCATGTTTCCCACTGTGAGACATCCCCTTTTCTCTTTACAACAGTCTGTAAACGTCTGGGGACTGAGGAGACAAGTTGCTCAAGTTTAGGGAGAGGAATGTTAACCCATTCTTGTCTAATGTAGGATTCTAGTTGCTCAACTGTCTTAGGTCTTTTTTGTCGTATCTTCCGTTTTATGATGCGCCAAATGTTTTCTATGGGTGAAAGATCTGGACTGCAGGCTGGCCAGTTCAGTACCCGGACCCTTCTTCTACGCAGCCATGATGCTGTAATTGATGCAGTCTGTGGTTTGGCATTGTCATGTTGGAAAATGCAAGGTCTTCCCTGAAAGAGACGTCGTCTGAATGGGAGCATATGTTGCTCTAGAACCTGGATATACCTTTCAGCATTGATGGTGTCTTTCCAGATGTGTAAGCTGCCCATGCCACACGCACTAATGCAACCCCATACCATCAGAGATGCAGGCTTCTGAACTGAGCGCTGATAACAACTCGGGTCGTCCTTCTCCTCTTTAGTCCGAATGACACGGCGTCCCTGATTTCCATAAAGAACTTCAAATTTTGATTCGTCTGACCACAGAACAGTTTTCCACTTTGCCACAGTCCATTTTAAATGAGCCTTGGCCCAGAGAAGATGTCTGCGCTTCTGGATCGTGTTTATATACGGCTTCTTCTTTGAACTATAGAGTTTTAGCTGGCAACGGCGGATGGCACGGTGAATTGTGTTCACAGATAATGTTCTCTGGAAATATTCCTGAGCCCATTTTGTGATTTCCAATACAGAAGCATGCCTGTATGTGATGCAGTGCCGTCTAAGGGCCCGAAGATCACGGGCACCCGGTATGGTTTTCCGGCCTTGACCCTTACGCACAGAGATTCTTCCAGATTCTCTGAATCTTTTGATGATATTATGCACTGTAGATGATGATATGTTCAAACTCTTTGCAATTTTACACTGTCGAACTCCTTTCTGATATTGCTCCACTATTTGTCGGCGCAGAATTAGGGGGATCGGTGATCCTCTTCCCATCTTTACTTCTGAGAGCCGCTGCCACTCCAAGATGCTCTTTTTATACCCAGTCATGTTAATGACCTATTGCCAATTGACCTAATGAGTTGCAATTTGGTTCTCCAGCTGTTCCTTTTTTGTACCTTTAACTTTTCCAGCCTCTTATTGCCCCTGTCCCAATTTTTTTGAGATGTGTTGCTGTCATGAAATTTCAAATGAGCCAATATTTGGCATGAAATTTCAAAATGTCTCACTTTCGACATTTGATATGTTGTCTATGTTCTATTGTGAATACACTATCAGTTTTTGAGATTTGTAAATTATTGCATTCCATTTTTATTTACAATTTGTACTTTGTCCCAACTTTTTTGGAATCGGGGTTGTAATAAAAATCCTCTAATCATTAAACCATTAGATTAAAGAACACGATGACGTTCTGCTTTACAACATCAATCAGCATGATCTGAAATCAGCTTGTGCAGAAAATAAGTTCATGAAAAAACACACATATTGTCAGGGTTCTAACTCGACCAAAATATCAGCGTAGTGGCCCCAGTCATAATGGCCGGGGGAAAGCTCACGGGTTCTACATGCTCGGAGATGCATTCTCGTGCATTTGCTGGCACTTGCAAGCCTCCCTGAAAGTCACTCTTTTTTGGTAATATTAATGAGATTATTTTTGCCAGAAGTTACTGTGATTGTTTTTGACTGAAGACTTATTATCGTTAATATTCAACTATATTAGTGACATATTTATGGAATAAGAATAAAGCAATCAGTTGATGTTCACCAAGTGTGAGCTTTATTTTCAGCTTCGGCCGTTCGATTACAGGACATGACGATCCAGATTTAACTCGGCGACCGTTGTGTATTACTGCATGGCTTGTAAGCGTCTCTTAACACGGATGGCACTTTACCGTGAACACAGCATACTTACTTACGGTCCCTGTCATCTCTGAGCAAGGGTGGCTTTTCGGTGGCGCCGCTGACGTCTCTGTTCCATGCACCGTTGTATCCTTGTCTCAGACAAGGTCTTTCCATTGTGAATGTGGTCCTCCACACTGATCTGTCGGCTGTGGTGTTGTACCAGTCGTCACCAATGCCAAATGGTTAAATCCTCTTTCACGCAGTCTTTCCACCGCTTCTTTGGGCATCCATGAGATCTAATTCCATGGGCAAGCTCTCCAAAGAGAAGCTGCTTTGGGATTCTGTAATCAGGCATCCTGCAGACGTGCCCTAACCAACGGAGGCGGTTGCTGCGTACCATGGTCTCTGTAGTTGTCTTGGCTCTTTGTAGCACTTCTGTGTTGGTAATGTGATGCCACCATTGGAGCTTCAGAATTTGCCTCAGTGACCTTTGATGGAACATTTCTAATAGATGGATGTGTAGGACGAGGGTGCTCCATGTTTCACTCCCATACAAAAGACAGGGCAATACCATGGCTTTGTACACTGCCACGTTGGTTGTTATAGTCAAACCTCTCCGGTTCCAGCATCTGGTTATGAGTGACTTAAATGTAGCTGCTCCTCTGGCCAGTCATCTCTTGATTTCTGCATCCAATGACGCATCAACAGTTAGTTCACCACTTAAGTAAGTGAAGCTCTTTGCCTGTGTTAGCTGATGATCGTCGATGGCAATAGGTTGAACACCATCATTTTGCGGGAGTGAATCACTTCTGTTTTTGGCTTACTGATTGTAAGACCAAAATCACTGCATGCCCTATTGATGGCGGTGGCCGCATTTTGAAGTGATTGAGCTGTTCTTGTACTGTGGGCAGCATCATCTGCAAACAGGAAATAATCCAACCTCGCAACCTTGGTAGATTTGGTCTTTAGTCATCTGAGATTGAACAACTGGCCATAAAGTTTGTATCTGATATCTACTCCAAAGTTCTCCATTGACTTGTGGGCGTGGCGTAACACAAAGGAGAAGTAGAGGATAAACAGGGTTGGTGCCAGGACAAAGTCTTGTCTCAATCCAGGTGAAACCTTGAAAGATTCAGTCATATCCCTGTCTACTAAGACCTGGGCTTGCATTCCTTCATGGAAACTGCGGATGATGTTAACTACTTTGGGTGGTATTCCGATGTGCAGTAGCAGTTGCCACAGGACCTCTCTGTTTACAGTGTCAAATGCCTTGACAAGCTCGACAAATATCAGGTACAATTCCTGGTGTTGTTCACGGTTTTTCTTCAGTAATTGGCGGAGGGCAAACGTCATGTCTATGGTGGAACGTCCTGGTTGAAGACTGCACTGGGCCTCAGGGATGAATGGAGTAATTGATGGCCAAATATTGAGGATGACACATGCATATAGCTTTCCCACCATGGCCAGCAGTGTTATGCCATGGTAATTACCACAAGTAAAATGACAGTTCTTCTTGAATAGCTTGATGATTATGCCATTCTTGAAGTCTTTTGGCACCCTTTCTTCTGCCCAGGTGGTCAGCAGTAGTTTGTGCAGTTCATTTAAGAGAAGGAGTCCTCCAGTCTTCAAGACTTCTTTACCTAAGTGCTTTACCTGGTTTCAGCTGTTGCAATGCCTTTTCAACTTCATCCAGAGTTGGTTCATGCTCGAGCTCCTGGATGACTTCTTCCTGGGGAATGTCATCTAAGACTGACACGTTTGCAGTGCTTTGCTGGTTCAGGAGTGTACTGAAGTGTTCTCTCCATCTAGCCAAGATGTCTTGAGGTTCAGATAGCCAGACACCATCTGCTAAGTTGATAGGGTTAGTTCCACCTGTCTTACGCTGTGAGACTACACGGAGGGCTTCAAAAAAGCTGCAGGAATCATGGCGCTGGGCATAGGACTCAATTTCAGCAGCTCTGTATAACCACCACTGGTTCTGTATATGACACAGCTCTCGCTGGCACTGACTGCAGGATGAGCTGTAGCGTTTGTGGTTCTCCGGTGTGTCTTTTTGGAGGAGAGCTTGAAAGCACTCTCGCTTGTGCTTGAGCAGGTTTTGTATCAGCATGCTGTTCTCATCAAACCAGTCTCTGTGGTTCCTCTTCTGCAGTCCAAGAATCTCTTTGGAAGTACTATAGAGAGTGGAATCTAGATCCTTCCAGTGTTCCTCTAAGCTTTCTGAGGTGATATTAGGCAGCTTTGAGGCAATGGCATCCTGGAGTTGTTGTTTGATATCAGAAACATTGAACCGTGCTGTGTTCAGGCGAGGTGTGATTTTCCTGTGTCTGAGTTGAGTGGAAATGTGGAATCGCAGGTTTAGCCGAGCACAGACTAGCTTTTGATCCGTCCAGCAATCTGCACTGTGGTGGACTCTTGAGTCTGCAAGGTCGCTCTTGTAGTGTTGTCTGACTATTATGTAGTCAATCATATGCCATCTCTGGGAGCGTGGATGTTTCCAGGTCCTCTTGTGGAGGTCTTGGCGTGTGAACACTGTATTGGAGATTAGAAGACCATACCTGGTGCAGAGTTCTAGGAGTGTCACTCCTTGAGCATTTTCCTCTCCTAGTCCATTTGGCCCGATGACACTGGGCCAAGCTTCGGTGTTAGTACCAACTCTTGCATTAAAATCGCCAAGGAGGAATAGGCTGTCACGGGGCAATACCTCTATAAGAACTGATGTAAGTCGGTCATAGAAGAGCTGCTTCTCCTCCTGCGGTCTCTTAAAGGTAGGAGCGTACACGCTGACGATAGTTGCATGGCACTTGGTGTTAAGTTTGATGCGCATGGTCATGATTCGTGAGTTAATGCCCTTCCATTTCTTCACTTGTGGTCTGAGGCTTGACTTCATGGCAACCGCAACACCTTCCAGCTTGGGCTGGTCACTGGGTCTCCCTGAATGAAGAAAGATATAATCACCATCTGAGAATTCTCCTTCACCAGGGATTCGGCATTCACTGAGACAGGCGATGTAG
This sequence comes from Neoarius graeffei, assembly GCF_027579695.1. Taxonomy (NCBI): domain Eukaryota; kingdom Metazoa; phylum Chordata; class Actinopteri; order Siluriformes; family Ariidae; genus Neoarius; species Neoarius graeffei. Next base: position 2,754,752 of record NC_083595.1, read on the forward strand.
ATGTTCAGCCTCTTGAGCTTGGATGCTACTAGAGCAGAGCCACATTGCATTGCTTGGCACTTGTTGGTAGGTTGTGTCGGACATGGTTCAGACATTCTACAAAGCAATCTTGATCTGGGAGATGTATTTGTGGCGGCTTCTGGGAAAATCAGGGTCGGGGGTCCTGAAGGCTTTGCCCTTGATCCATCATGCTTGCGATGTCGCTTCCCGTCAGACTGACGCAGATTGTGTGATGTTGCTGTTGGAGAGTCTGTAGTGGGTAGAGAGTTTTCGCCATGGCAAGGCTGCTGACCTCTCCACGGCTAGCAGGTAGACTGCCCAATTCCTTACTTGCGTCCTTCGTCCAGAGGACACATATAGTGGACTCACTGGGAGACACAAATCACCATGTGTATAACTGGAGAAGCGGTCAAATGGGGTTGAGTCAGTAGACTGACCTTGACTTGAACTGACTCAGGCAGGCCACTTCAGGCTTGTGTCCTCTAAGGGAAGATGATAGTCACTGTGCCCTTGGCCGTTCCGGCAGTTGCCCAGGTGTTGTAGACTGTAGCCTCTACATTAGGTAGCTCGCCCAATACTGATTTTTCCATATTCTGATGGTTGGCCTCCGGACCCTCTTGATGTTGATGTAGGTAGCATGCAAAGGCTCATCCCATTCAATCGGCAATATGGTACCTCCATGCTTCACTCATGTGCGGGTTGGTGTGCTGCGGACCTCAGTACAGTTGTTGGGGCATGGACCCTGGTGGACTGATTTTCGTCTGGCCCCTATCCCAAGACCAACTCTGGCATGGTTGAACCTATCAGGAGCCCGAAGGCCCCCGCCAGTCCGAGCCCTTGGGGTCATAGGAAACACACAAGCTACTACACCACGACAAGGTATCAGTCCAAGCATTTTACCGTGAACACAGCATAAGGAAGGAGGTAAACCGGACGGGCACGATCAGTGACAATCTCCACATGGAGCTACTCAGGCAGCTCTGCACTGGGCGCTGACGTGGACGGGGAGTGGAGTATGTCCAAATGTAGAACGTTCGCATGGCGGTGTGGGGATAACAAGAGAAAATTAAACAAAAGGCCACATTTTCAAGATTGACAAGTCTTTTTATTAGTGTAGCGGCAACTTTTACAGGCGTGTCGGCAATGTTGTGGGCGTAGCAGTGAGGAAACGTTGTGTATCAGCCCGATATGCTGAAAAGGCCTCGTTAGAACCCTGATTGACGAGATCTTTTTTGTCCGTTAGCATGTTTCGTTGACGTTTCTCCATCATGTCTGTAGTGTTGTCTTTTTGGTGGATTTTGGACGAGTTGTTTGATGAAACTTTGATCAGAAATTTCTCATGCTGACATGACTTTGTCATCAGCTGTCAGTGGTAATAACTTGGCTGCTGGTGAGTGACTCATCATCATTATCTTTTACGATGTGTTTTTTGTCTGCGACAGAAAAATCAGGCCAAAAAGATTGTACAGTTTGAAGTGGGCTTTAGCCGACCTGTGACGATGAGAACAGGTTTATTTCTAACGATGGTGATTCCTGTTTGTCCTTTCACAGGTCTGATGCTATTTATTCCTCTCTCTATGATGGAACCGGTTTGATCGAGATCCTGCGTGGTCACGAGTTCCTGTCTCATCCCTTCGCCGTGTCTCTGTACGGCGGGAGTGTGTTCTGGACCGACTGGAGGACAAACACGCTGACAAAAGCCAGTAAATGGACTGGCGCCAATGTCACGGTGATACAAAAGACCAGCGCTCAGCCTTTCGACCTCGAGATCTTCCACCCGAGCCGCCAGCCTCAGAGTAAGACTGAAGAATTCTGTTCTGAGAGCGTGTGTGTGTGTGTGTGTGTGTGTGTGTGTGTGTTGTCTCTGAGATTGTAACCTTCAAGAGTTCATCTTTATGTCTTTGGGATCTGCTGTTGTATTTTCAGCAGTGTTTGTACCCTGAGGGCATGAAATGGACCTGTAGCTTTTTCTCACAGTGTTGGTTAATGCAGGAATCTGCACCGTTACAGACCTGTTTTAGGGTGTGATGGGAATATTCATGGTCATAAATCACTTAAAAGTATTAAAAGATTAAATGAAAACTTGATAAATACAGCTAGAAACATGAATGACCTTGCAGAGATCCTCACCAAAGACACAAAAACAAGACTTTTATAAAAACGGACCTCCCAAATGTCAGTTATACAAAAGACAACGAATCACATGTTCAGAGACTCAACACACAACGCTGATTCTTAAAGTCTGAGCGTGCTGCCGAGAGCTGCTTTTATTTCAGCGTTCATAAAACCAGTAATCGGACATTTTCCTCTGCGGAGCTGCATTATTCAACACGCCATTAAAACTGATACAGAGCCGGTGTTCAGTTGTGGACAAAATCCTCATCTCATCTCATTATCTGTAGCCGCTTTATCCTGTTCTACAGGGTCGCAGGCGAGCTGGAGCCTATCCCAGCTGACTACGGGCGAAAGGCGGGGTTCACCCTGGACAAGTCGCCAGGTCATCACAGGGCTTACACATAGACACAGACAACCATTCACACTCACATTCACACCTACGCTCAATTTAGAGTCACCAGTTAACCTAACCTGCATGTCTTTGGACTGTGGGGGAAACCGGAGCACCCGGAGGAAACCCACGCGGACACGGGGAGAACATGCAAACTCCGCACAGAAAGGCCCTCGCCGGCCACGGGGCTCGAACCCAGGACCTTCTTGCTGTGAGGCGACAGCGCTAATCACTACATCACCATGATAATAATAATTCTTGAAAAATAAAAAGATACATTTTTACCATCAAATACTTTCATTCCATATTT